>NW_028274823.1:5906964-6219285 GCF_037043125.1 Eumetopias jubatus | reverse complement strand
AGAAGTCTCGAGTGGACGCAAAGACTTCAGGAAGAAAAAGGAGATAGTGAAGACTGATCTGGCTACACCTCTCCAGCTTGGTTTGGAAAGGGGTAAATCATCCTGCATCTTTTGGTAACTGTGAGAAGAAAGGGAACATTTGTTTTACTTCCTGTTTGGTCTCATTGACTTCTTCATTCCCCAAATAAAGTTATCTCAAAGCCCAAGCACTTAAAACCTGAGTATTTTCATCTCATATGACCTAAGGGCTCACCCCAACCAAGGAAGACATCCAGTAAAGCTCAAAGTGGCATCTCTCCGCCTGGTGGGACATCAAACCCACACAGGGAGGCACTTCTCCTTCCAGCTACGATGGAGAAGACAGATGAAGGCTAGGAAGCAATGGTGTCCAGACACCAGATGAAAAGCAACGGGGGTCTGTGATCCTGGACGGAGGGGGAATGAGAGAAGGGAGCCCTACAATCGTCCCCACCTAGAGGCAGTTTCCAGGCTGCAAGCACAAAGGGGAAGCTCGAGAGAGCCTCATGTCTCACTGAGCAGAGAGGCAGAGATCAGGACTCAGAGAAGCTGAGACAGCCGGAATTTGGGGCTAAATACTGAAGAGGAGTGAACTACAAGGAAAAAAGAGTTCTAGCAACCAGCAATGGGTCTCTCCGGTCTTTGGCTGAAAACTGATTTTCACATACTTAAGAGAAAACTGCATAAAACCAGAAAAAGAACTACCAGAAAGTAGTAGGTCAGACACATCTGGGACCTTACCCAGACCTGGAAACAGTTCATGTTCCCACTGGCCCTGGTGAAAAGATCTCGCACACGTGGGGCATTAAGTAGAGTCCTCGCAAGGGTCATGCCTCTACTACAGTGAGGCTGAATTAGCCCTAGACCAGGGCTTCTTAGCCTCCACACGGTGAACATTTCAGGCTAGATGAGTCTTTGTTAGGGGCGGCAGAAGACTGCCCTGAACACAGTAGTATATTTAGCAGCATCCCTGGCCTCTCCTCAGTAGGTACCAGTAGCATCTTCCCCAAGCCGTCACAACCAAAATGTCTCCAGACTTTACCAAATACCACCTGGGGCTGAAATCATCATCTATTGAGGACCAATACCCTAGACTTTTGAGGCTGAAAAGTCAGCCTCAAAAGGATCAGACCGTTTTCAGTAACTTCCCCTCATGTCAGAACAAAGCTCAGTGCTCTTTAACTGAATACAACAAAATCACACACATCTGCTCTGGGTCACAGTGGCCTTGGCTGGGCTGTAGGCATACGTTGGTTTTAAAAGTTCACCATAAGGAAACAACCCAAATGTCCACTGACAGAGGAACAGATTTTTTAAATGTAGTATATACATGCAATGGAATATTATTCAGGCTTAAAAATGAAGAAAATCCTACCATTTTTGACAATAAGGATGAAACAGGAGGACATTACATTCAGCGGAATAAGCCTATCATAAAAGGACAAACATTGCATGATTCCACCTATATGGGGTAGCTAAGCTAGTCAAAATCACAGAAGCAAAAAATAGAACGGTGGTTGCCAGGTGCTGGGGAAGGAGAAATGGGGAGTGCTGCTCAGCGGATGTAAAGCTTCAGTTATGTACGATTAACAAGTCCAAGCTCCGCCATCCAACACAACACCATGGGATTACACACTTTAAAGTATGTTAAGAGAACAGATCTCATGTTAAGTGTTCTTACCAACAAAAAACAAACAAAAAAGTAACATGCACAGAACACAGGAAATGTTTAGAGGTGATGGATATGTGTAGAACCTTGATTGTGGTGATTGTATCATGGGTGTGTGCATATGTCCAAACTCATCGAAATGTATACATTAAATGTGTGCAATTTTTGCATATCAGAAAAATAAAAAATAACAGTTTGCCATTATTCTTACAGTCAGCCAGAATTGAGCATCACTGCCAAATCCAAAAAAAAAAAAAAAGAATGCGTAGGAAGGAAAGATAGAAATGATAGAAGTTTGGGAAAATCTTAAAAAGCACGGCCACAAGGCGATTATCACATACAGAAACTTTCTTTGGCTCATCTAATGATTAAATGTATCTGAAACTATCACCTAAGAGAAGACGGCTGGATGAGACTTGACTTGCATGCCCCAGCCTGTGCCTACCATCCGAAAGTTCTCAACAATCAGTTAGGAGATGCTGGCTCATATCCACACTCTGAGAGATGTAGGCACAGCTCTGAATTCCACGTGGTTTCCCTCCCTAAGGTGGAAACCATCCCTGCTCAGCTTTAGGACTCTGGGGATGTGGCCATGCTTGCAGTGTGGACAGCGGCCAGAACTCAAACCAAGTCCCATTACTTGATTCTGGCTATTTTTATGTCTGAAGTTTATCAGATACCTACGTGGGGAAAGAAAGGCCCTTCACACACGGTGTTTTTAATAGTTTGGGGTAGTTTAGAGTCAGCAGGAATCAAGGCTTTGCAAACAAGGATCTCCAGCACCCTCGCCACCATCTGCCTCCCATCCTACTGATATTTCAGACAACAGGTCTGCTGTCCTGTTAAAGGTCTGCCATTCCTTCCTATTAAAAGGCAATTTAAGTAAGGGAATGAAGGTGGCTGGACCATCCCTGGAACAGAGTTAGGGACGCTTATGTCAAGATGAGAAGCAGCACCTCCAAGCGGTAACACAGCCCAGGACTAAGGCCACAGTTTTAGAGAAATGCCAGTTTTAGACATTAAACAACGCAAGTGGATTTGTAGGTCCTCATGGGAGGGACTTGAAATCCGTAAGGTTTTCACGAGAAACAAAATTTCCAAAACTCACTTTCACTGGAGAACCAGCTAGTTTCTTTAACTTAGTACTTTTGTGCACTGAGAGTTCCCTTTAGTGACCTTGTTCATTTCTTACCCCATCAGGTACTTTATGGTTACAGCCCAGGCAGGTTGACCCATGGTCTTGGAGCTAGTGAGAGAAAAGGAATCACCAGGGCCAAGTCTAACGGGGCCCCCGAGGCTGTTAGTTGGGCTCTATCATCAGCTCAGCTTGGAAATTGAGCAGGGGAGTTGACTTCTTCCTGGAATTCCTAATCTAAATGGTGCTGACATGCCCCAGTGGGAATAACAGGAACAGCTCAATGGATATGGAATATTTTAAATTCTGAAATGTTTGCTTCTAAAAGAGCGGAGCTCAGAAGTAAGAAGGACAGGAGGCACAGATCAATGTTGGTTTTCAAAGTTGGCCTGCCCTTGAGCAAAGTGGGCCCTGCCTAGACCACTTCCCAAATCACAGACACCGTGAGGACTGTCCAGCTGAGGGCCTGATTGCCCTGGGAGGCTCTCAGACTCATTTTAACATAAGAATTAAGACTCCAGTTAGAATTAAGACTACTATCAAGCAGCAGGGACCCAACTTCCCCTTGTTGATTGTAACTGGTAATCGGGGGACAGGGCCACACACAAAAATAGCGGCAGCTGTGACTATTAGCTCACTTAAAGCTTTTGACAATCTCCTGCAAAGATGCACTTTTCCACAATGCCACCTTCAGCGTTGCTATAGGAATAAATGAAGTTTTATTCATTAAAAAAAGGGGGGGGAAACACAAGAGCTGCTCTTTGTCATTTAAAATTTAAATTGGAGCCACAAGCACTTCTGTAAAATGCAAGATGGTATAATTCAACAAGTTTTTCTCTCTCAGGAGGATCGAAAACTAACCTGAATGGAAATTATACAATGATAAAATTCTGTCCCCATCCGATTAATTACTTGTGAATAATAATATCTCTGGTTTCTTTCAATTATATTCTAATTGCACACCTTTTGCTCTGGTTGATTGGGCAATGAACTAATGAACAATTATTACTGAATTTAATTAACACCATTATTCCTGTGGCCTTTACATCTCTGTTGTGAACATGGAAACTCACAATTCCAGGGCTGGAACTGGAAGAAGCCAGCCTTGAACCCTGCAGAACAGGTTCTTACATTGTCCTGGAATAAGGAAGCCCAGGGTGGGGAACAAAAGATCTGCAGTCTTTGCCAACATTCATGGGAAGCTCCTAACAACAGCATCAACATTCAGAAAGGTTACCATTTCAAAAACATTAGTAATTTACATGTTACATTTTCCAAAAGCAATAGGTAAGTGAGCTATATATAGGAGTCAATTACAATGACATTCATAATTTATTCCATGTACAATAAAGATCTGATCCGATTGCATGCATGTTTACTCTCTGAAAGAGAACTGCTTGTGGCTAAAACTAGTTGCAGAATACAAATATGTCTGAGTGATGTGTTTATCTCACTTTGACATTCTAAACTCCAAAGTTCTCCTCTTTTCTCCCCCGACAAAGTAGCTTCTGTTTAAAAATCAGAACTCACTTGCAATAAAGAAAAGGCCATTCTTACAGGCCTAGCTTATTTTAATTCGATCAAGGCAAGTCATAGATAATTTTTCTACATAACAGGTCAGGAAACAAATGGGAATTTGTTTTTTAAAGACAGATCGTTACAAACTTACAGAGCTAGGAAATTGAACTGGCGGAAACATGCTGCCGTTTCTACTGGGGATTCCAAATGTGGATACAAATTAACTGGGTAGTCACTATTAAATGTTTGCAACTGCAGATGTGTGTCACGTGTAAATGACATTCATCCGATAGGCTTCCCCCCTTCCCATATTTCAAAAACGGAGAGAAGAGATGAAAACGTCCTTTCCAAATTTGTTGGGGGAACACTACAAACAGATGATTAATTTATTAGACCAGATAAAACACCTGAATGGTCTGTCTGATGAGGAGTACCTGTTTCTCCGAATTAGGTTGTGTGCCCACTGTTTCCCACCCGGGGTTCGGCCATACCTCGTATCGGCTAGCTGTCTGCTCAGCTGTCTTCAGGCCTTGACACATATGGATGATGCAACCTTTGGCTCTTCTCTGGGAGGGGAACCAGTTACTCTTCACGAAATCCATGACCATCACATGGTTTTTCAACTCGGTGCTAAATGTTTTTATCTGGAAAGTCCGGTGCACAGCCGTTTTCGTGTGGCGGGAAGTGTGCCCCTCCGGACGAGTTTTTGTAGGAATGCCGGAGTGCCGCATGATCCTCGGAATCTTGTGACTTCAGCTAGTGAGCCTGGCAGACACAATTTTCTTTGTTTAATCCAGGTACTGAGTGCAGCAGGAGGGACTTGGGAAGGGCCCTGGCTAGGACCTCGCCTGGTGGTTTCCAAGTCCAGAGCTGGTTTTCCCAGATCCCAGTGGCCAGGCGGGCAGGATGTGTATGTGGAAACCTCAGGGATGACCTTTACGTGCCTTAAAAATACTCTGTCTGGCAGCTGTTCATCCGTCCCCAGCGCTTCTACCTGTGTTCTCAGGTCACTCGAAGTCGTCTCTGATTTCAAAGACACATTTCTCTTTCCCGCTGTATTCAAGTTCTCCGTGCAGGGTTTGCCAGTGACAGCGAGGGTCAATACGTTCTCAGTGTCAGACCCCTCAAATTCAGATGAATTATTTACTGGGCTGTACAAAGGAGCCGGGGGTGATCACTGCCTGTGGGTTTTAGAATTCCTGCTTTTTCTTGCCAGGACTGAAAGGAGCAAGTGCAGACTCCCGCCGACACAAAGAGTGACCTCAGCCCTGGAGAAGATAAGAAACACATTCAAGTGAAGAAGAGAGCCCGGCAGAAAAGGCATGCTGGCTGCAAGCAGGCATGGAAAGCAGGGCTCTGTTGGGAAGCGCTGTGTCCGGGGGGTGGGGGTGGGGGGGACGCACTAGCTTAGTGACGGCTCTGGTCTCAAGCCAACCATGCCAAGTCCCGTCACCACCCTGAGCCTCCGTCTCCCGTGAGGAAAATTGGAATAATCGTACCTGCCACTCACAAGGACGTCGGGAGGACCAGGTGAGCGACATAGTGAGGAAAGAGCCGTGTGTCACACGGTCACATAGGCATCATTTCCAAAGTATGGTTGCATGTTTTCTGCCCAAGTTACTTTGCAAAGTTCTCCCAATGCTTATAACGTAGTGGAGATGTACACGATGCTGAGACCCACTGGCTTGCGAATCATTTGGAAACGCAGGTGCATGATGTGCTCCTATTCATTTCATTTCACATTTTGGTACCATTTCTGTTAACCCAGTAATTTAGAGGGTGAAAATTACAAGCCTTGGATCAATGGTTGGGCCAGGAGAAAGCTGATGACAAGCACGGTGGCCGTGTTCTGCGTCCTCACACAGCACTCTCCTCTGCGGATGACTCCCTCTTGGCTTTTGGCACAGATGCCCCTTGAACAATCCTCCCACCCCACTCGAAAGCTGTGGGAGGGAGGCTAAATGAGGAACTCTAATGTGAAACAGAACCATGGTCCCTGGCCTAGAACCGCACCCCCTCCTGCTGTAGACAGCAGCTAGGACTTAGACTGGGAATGTTGAATTCCACCTTTTGAGGCAATGGGAATGTTGAAGCTGAGAACGAAAACAAAGGAGAGGGAAAGACTTCAGAGATAATTTAGGCCAATATTCTCATTTGAGTGTTCAGACATGAGACCCATAGTCATTCCCTGTGATCCACACAGTGACGTGGGGCTTGCTGTTCCTTAAGCAGAACACTGTCTGTTCTCCCTGTGGTTCTCCCAGGATGTCAAGGACATTGTCAAGACCCAACTGATGGCAGCATGGTTCCCACAGGAAGGGCAACACACCAAGATTCAAGCCTGAGAGCCATGCTGGACACTCCCCAGTGAGTTACACCATGGAGCACCATCTTCAATTTGGAAGCTCCATGATAAAGACCGCAGGGAAGAAATTTGAGCAATAAAGAAATAAAATTAAACAAGGACAGCAAGGGAAGAAGAGTAACCACTTGGCTCTTTGGGGGCTGTAAAGGACATTCCCTATGTCCAGACGGACACCATTTGAACCAGCTCCTGCTGATGCCTGTCTCCACCCAGCAGTTCCTTCAAGGTAGGTAGGTAGGTAGGTAGGTAGGTAGGTAGGATGGAAGGGAGGGAGGGAGGGAGGAAGGGAGGGTCTTTCCTATCAGCACAGCACACCAAAGGATGGTGGGAAATGCAGGGCCCATGGAACTGCCCATCCCACTGCACTGAGACCAGCAGTGAAAGGTTCGCTGATTGTTGGCTGACCACTGGTGACAGCCACATGCCATGGGCAGCATCAGCCGCAGTGGCTGTGCAGACTCCAAAGATCACCGAGGCTGTAGGTGGCTCTTCTCTCTCTCAAGGCCACAGGCAGGATCTGGGCTCCAACCAGCCCTTGCAGCCACAAGAGAAAGTGGTAGTGTGACCTTGCATAGGTTTCCATAATTCTTGGACCTTAGCCCTGGAAGGAAACGTCAGGACTGTCAGATCCAATCCCGCATCACAAGAAGCAGGATGCAGAGGCCCAGGGGGAAGGAAAGAGCGCAGCTGGGGGACAGGCCCCCAAACTAGCATGTGATTACAGACAAGCCCCTTCCCGTCAGCCTTCAGTTCCTTTGCCACCAAGCCCCTGGCTGCTCCGTGTCGGGCCTGTTGATCCAGGCTGTATGTGGACGGAGCAGACAGCAGCTCCCTGCCCAGGGCAGGCCTCCCCAGGAAAGGCAGCAGATCCTTTGCAGATGGAAGCCTCCTCCTGACTGGGCCGCTGAGGAGGGCTCGAGGGCAGGCTCACACCCCCTGTCCAACCTTGCAACCAGCGCTCCTCATTCTCAGCGGGGCCATCCCACCCCCATAGTCCAGTCGCTGCACCGCCCAAGCTCAGCCTCCAAGTCAGAAGTCCCTGCTCCCTCGGGCACTCACAGCGCTGGCCCTGCAGTCTCGGGTAAACTGCAAACCACCCTCTGCCTCAGTGTCCCCATCTGTTTAAGAGGATGACAACAGGACCTTGTTTCATCTTCTGTGAAGATGGAAGGAGCTGGAACACGTAAAGGGCTTGGGACAGCCCAGCGCTGGACATGTGCTCAACAAACACCAGCTGCAGTCACCCCGAAAGGGCAAGCACTCTTATAGCAGTCAACTCCCACACACGTTCTTTTGTAAGGCAGGAACACTGTGCAGGGGAAACAGGAACTGAGCTGGACACCTGAGACCTGAATGCTAGGACTCCCTCCACCATGCAGTGGGGCCCAGAATGGGGGTGGGGGCCTGCCTTGACGCACTCGGGTGCAGCATGGAGATAGCACCCCCAGAGCGGACCGGTGTGAGCACTGTGCTAGGTAGTCAGAGTATGTGAAACAGTTATAAAGTGTATCTTTTTAAAAACTATTCAAATGCAAGTTTTTAATGTCCGATACAAACAAAACAAAACAAAACAAAAACCCAGTGGAAGGAGGAAGAACTAGCATGAATCCACATTGAGCTAATTCTCACCCAAAGACAGAAAGCCAGTCACATCTACCATCACAAGAGAATGACTTCGGACACTGTGATGCCATCTCCTGAGCCCGTATTACCCAAGGACACGGAATGCTGTTCTGTGAATTCTGCCCCCAACCTCCACCCCATGGGAGCTGGCCTGTCTTATAAGAACACCTTATCTCTGACCTCAGTTGGCTCACTCTGAGATGTGCACCCAGCCGGAACAGGGCCAGAGTCCATCCTGGAGAACCTCGGGCCCTGGGACTGAGCAAGAGTGGTGGTGGAGAGCACAAGATGGCGCACGCGGGGCACCGTTGGTGGAGGGGGCAGCTGTCACAGAGACTGGCATTGGGAGCATCCTGATGGCTCTGAAGCCCTGGTTCCTGCCTATGGGTTCAATAAGAGACTCTAGTATCTTTCTACTACTTTCTCCTGTAGGCTTAAGCTGTTTGAATTGAGTTTCTGTCACTTGCAACCAAGAGAGTTTGGACTAAGTCCTTGAAAATTAAGTTGTGTATTAAACAAACACATATAAAATACTTGTATGCACCAGGCGTTGCCAGACACACAGATGAAACTCACACCGTTCTTGCGAGGAGTTCGCTGCTCAGCCGTGGGACGGACAGTTGGACAAGCAGCTCCTCACAGCCCAGTGAGTGCTTTCCATGAGGGAGGTTTGCACCAAGCGGATGCCGACCTCGAGAAACCATCATGCAGGAAAAGATAGTGCATGGAGTCTTGAAGGATAAGGGGTGTGCTGCCGGGCCCCTGCGGCTGGACAAAAGTCACCTGCAGGGTGTCACTTTTCACTCTGTTCACACATTTCATTACAAAGCACAGGGCCAGAAAGGGGGAAGCACTAACCGAAACCATATTTACTGCAAATAATCATCACTCCACAGAAAACAAGTTTCTGAATCCTTTGCTGTTTGTTTCTTAAACCAAATAGCTGAGTCAACTATAAAAGTTAGATCTCTGACCTTATTAATGTCCTGCAGAAATTCTATTTAATTTCCCTAAATTGGTCCCTAGGGTGGCTGACTAAAACTGTAACATTGTTAGCAATTGCTATCCAATGACACCAAATCAACATAAACAAGGTTTGAATGTGTTTAGTGTTGAAATATATGTGAAATTAATCTCTTATTTCTCCCTGGCCCCTGACACAACACGCAGGGCTGCATAGGATGCATAGGATGCGCAGTGAAGTATTTAAATAATGAATTATTCAAAAAGAAAAGGAACTGCAGGTACCTGATGCCAGAAATCCATGCCTGTGAATTCTTAATCTGTTCTCCAATGGGATTAGCATTTACGACTATGAAAGATGTCCTAATTATGCAGAGTTTCAGAGTTGATTTTCTGCAGGGCCTGCGCAGATCTAAAAAGCATTAGGCAACAATAAAACCGGATGACTATGAATTTCTGAATTCATAATTTGGTTTTCCTTTCAGGGGAAATGACATTTTTATTTATGAGTGCTTCACTCATCAGGTGGAAGCTGAGGTTTTCTCTCTCTTCTCAAAGGCACCATGCTCGCTGCAAGCGCATCTAAGCCAGCAGCCTCTCAAAACAGATGTGCGGAATTCACAAGACTGTCGCACATAGGTCTGATGCAATGTAGGTCTCCTCCTCTCTTCCTCCCCCCCACCCGACCCCTGCTGGGATTCTAGGACAAAACAGAAGGCTGAGAACGGCTGATTATGGGATCTTATACCTTTTAACCCAGTTAGGAAGGGAATGCCAGTTTGCTCGATGAACGTTACTGCCTTGCAAGTCACTCAGCTGTGCTGGGCTATCACCCTGGTTATAGTGATGCAAAAGGTGTAATCATTTCCATAATCAGTTACAGGTGCTCGATAAATATTTGTTCGGCGGCTGAATGAAATGAAAAGGTATCAGCTGTCTTTTCTCATAGGCATGCCTTTTCCTTGTCTTTCAATGGAAAATTTCTTTTTCTACTTCTTTAGACAATGTTGGGAACTATGATAATTTGATATGTCTGTGGCTTTCCAAGAGAAAGTAGCAAAAACCAGGCAGAAAACTGGAGCTAGTGACACAGACAATGTTGCCAATTCACCCACACGGACTCCTGTTCCTCCCCCTTCAGCAAGCGATCAATAATCATTCACTCAGCACCCACTGGGTGTTCAGCTCTGCCACAACTACTCCGATTACACATTCAAAGCCACTTCTAAAACCAAAGCTACCCACCTGTAGGGAGAAATCCTATATTCCTCCTCCAAGATCACTGAAAGGAGTGTGTTATTTGAAGACAATGAATGGGATTTTCATATTTTCCCTCCAATGTGTGAACAGATTTTTGAATAAAGAAAATCAATGACTTTGGTAGAAACTGTGCTTGATTTTAAAGCCATGTTTTGGTAAGCAAGAATGGGGGCGAAGATTAGGTTGAAATTTTAAAGAAACATCAAACTCAACTTGCCATTTACACCCCGGGTCAATTTTACCCAAAAGGAAACCCCGGAGTGTTGGCTCCCTGCCACTGCCCTCCCACGAACAAGGGATGCCAGGCGGGGATGGGGACAGCAAGCGGTGGGGTCTACTATGACCTGAGCATAGACGCTCCACTTCCTCCACGTGCACTTCTCACAAATGCATTCGTTGTCACTCCTGGCCATGTTTCCTTCCTTGTATGAATTAATTTTTCAATGAAAGTGTTGAACAAATTCTTGAAATGCAGCATTTATCAGTAAAATGCATAAGCCCCATGGGAAAATGCAGAACGAGGGCCCACCAACGGTGCAGCCTCCACCGATCTCCCAGATCTGCCCAGCTCAGATCCCTCCCTGTCACTGGGGCAGCAGGAAGATGGTGGCTGGGGTGGCAACCAGACTCTCACCCTCAGTGCAGAGTGGCCGGCCACCTGTGGGGATGAGGCCCAGATCCTCAGGCTTCAGTTGGCCTTCATCAAAAGAGAATGGCCTTCTACCTGCACATCCACCTGTCAGTCTGGCTCATATCCTGTGCTATGTGGTCCTGTCTCAGGCCGAGGAGGGGCTTTCTTTGACAGAAACCACTTACTTGGTACCAAGCGGGTTCCCTCCTTACCGCATATGGCCAGTTGGGTCATCCTCAAACACCAACAGCCAGTGTGGGCAGATTACTTATTTCCCAAACATTATAAAAACTGGTTCTATTTCAGTGATCGTTTGTGCATGTACGTGGACATGTCGACACACACACACGAAAATGTGTAATATTCCATGTGTTTTCTAAAAGTAAAAGGCCCAGCACAATTTCCCTTAAGTCATTTCATATACATACACACACACTTATCAGTACGTATACATATACATATATATGAAATTATATACATATATATGAAATGAAAAATTAATTCATACAAGGAAGGAAACATGGCCAGGAGTGACAACGAATGCATTTGTGAGAAGCGCACGTGGAGAAAGTGGAGCGTCTATGCTCAGGTCATAGTAGATATAAGAATTTTCTAGCCACCTCACCTGTCCATCAATGCATATGAAGTCAGCAAACTTTGGCCTATGAGCCCAGTGTGGCCCAGAGTTAGCAGGTCCACCTGGCCAGTGGGGGTTGGGGACTGGCAGATCCCAGGGGACAGGAATGAGGTGCACTTCACGAAGCTTGGTCAGCAGGGCCCATGATGGAGTGTGCGTTGCCGGGGCTGGTCGGCCTCCCAGCGATCCTGTACCGGCCTTTCTAGCTTCCCAGTGCATTCACCCTGCGGCCTCTCTCTCTCTCCAGCTTCTGGGGTGCACCTTCCAGGTCAGCTGCCGCTGCAAGGGGTTTCCCAGACTCTGCTCTCAGGAGAACCCAGGCTGAGCCCAATTCCAACTCACCAATGGCACCCCATCACCACACCCGGGATAGCTCAGGGACCTCCATCGAGTGACCAGTCCCTCCCTTGACTTTGAACTCTAGGGCCCCAGACACCTCGGTGGTGCACATTCTGCGCTCACTGGGGTAAATGTCAGAATCTCCATTAGGTCCTTCTAAACATCCAGCTCAGTGCCTTGCTCGTAACCAAATCCCAATAAATGTTTGTTACATGCAAAAGCATAATACCATATGAGCCACATACAGGAATAAGGGATAAATCCTGTGTATAAGGATAGTGCCAAGGGCCACGGATTCTCATCACAGGACACTGAGCAGCTGGTGTGACTCAGAAGTCCAGGAATGCTTTCCATGGCCCCACCTGAGAGTCTGTGTCATTCTGGAGGCACCCCAATGAAGGACTGTCAAACACTCAGGCAGATCACCAAAAGGCTGCATGCCACCCTCTAGGTTTTCCTCTGATTCCAACCTTACACACAAGGGTGTGTAAGCCTGACAAAATATCACAAGGTGTTATTTTTAAACAGATGTCAAAGGAGTATATGGCCATCTTCTGTTGTTCAAAAACAGGTGAAGGGAAAGGGTAAATATAGAGCGAGTGGCATTTGCCCTAGTGGTCATCACTGTTGGGCATCACTGGGCACCACTGATGGGCATCAGTACTGGGCACTACTGTTGAGTATCACTATCTGAGCATCACTGTTGGGCATCACCATTTGGGCATCGGTATTGGGCATTACTGTTGAGTATCATTAGCTGGGCATCACTATCTGGGCATCACTGTTTGGAGATCCACTTCTCGGCACCAGCAAAAAAAAAAAAAAAAAAAAAAAAAATGGACCCCCTAATGTTAAGCTCCTCTCTCCCACCATTTCTCCAAAGCTTGCAAGCATGGCTACCTCGAGCCTTTTCTAGGCCCATCCCTACTATAAGGTGGGGCACAGTGTTTGCTGAATGGATAACTGCTCTCCCGTTGTAAGAGTCTCCTTACCGGGAACTATTAACAGGTTTGGATATAATGCAGCAAAGTGCTACCTCTTTAGAACAGAGTCCATTTCTATGCTGCATTTGAAGTGATCTCAGACCCTGCTAGGAAACCTACAAGGACCCCTGAGTCATCTCCTCAATGGTGCTCCCTCTTGATCACCTGGTAGATCAACCTCCCCCAGCCACCACCAGCGACTGTCTGAGAGGCCTCCAAAGAGGCCTCCATGTGCCCAGGAGCACAAAAAAATGACAGCCCCCCTCACTGGCAGGAGAGTGGACCCCGCTGGACCGGTCGGCCCAGTATCTGTGTACAGTGCATGCCATCCACCTTGCCCACTTCCTGTGCCCGACACCCTGGCACGGAGCGAGGCCATCTCACTGTGCAAATCCGCGCTCTCCCCTCTCACAACCCCCCAGGTTCTCACCCTGTGGCTCTTCATTCTTGGCTGCTCCGCCCCGCCCGCATCCCCAGCCAGCCATTTCACCAAAGGGAAACAGACCTCAGGTTCCACGTCTCCTCCCTGTGGGCTGACCACAAAGGGCTCCCTCCTCAGGTTTCCTGCCCGCTTTCTCTCACCTGGTTTCGGTTTCCCTCTGGGCTCCTCACCCTGCAGTTAAAATTCAAATCGGATGACAGCCCTATTTTTAAGCAAAGGGAAGAGCCTTCTCTTGGGGAACCAAACTGAACACAGAATACAGGGCCTGACCAGGCCAGTACCCTTTTTGAAAAGAAGAAAATAGAAATTGAGAGGTTTGGATTTTATTCACACGAAGAATCCATCCTGTCAGCCAACTGGAAGAGCTAACAAAGTTTTAGAAGTTCTAGCCTGAGTCCTCTGAACAAGGGAGGGGCAGCCCGCTTGATGTCCCAGCTGGAAAACGCATCACTCGGCCTCCAAGCCCAGGTCCCACTGGGCGGCTGCTGCTGGGGCTTCCTGCTGACGGCAGGGTCCAGGCTCTCCCACTTCCGCTCCCGTCTGGGCCCTCACTCCCTCGAGCCCACTGGAATGTCAGCGAGGCCAGGCTGCCTCTTGCTCTTGGCTTCATGCCTTGGACACTTTTGGAACGCCCCGCGCCCAGATGGCAGGCATAGCTCTTGGCAGTAGGAATTCCAAGTCAAGCAAAACACAGTTCCAGATCTGCACACTGCTGGTGGGAAGGTAAAATGGCGCGACCACTACAGAAAACAATATGGTGGATCCTCAAAAAATTGAACGTGCCATCACCATGGGAACCCGCAATGCCACTTCCAGGAACGCACCCAGAAGAACTGAAGGCAGGGTCTCAAGGACATCTTTGTACACCCACGTTCACGGCAGCATTATTCACAATGGCCAAAAAGTGGAAATAACCCAGGTGCACGTGAATGGCTGAATGGATAAACGAAACGGGGGTGATGACTCAGCCACAAAAAGGAATGTGGTTCTGACACATGGTACGAGGATGAATCATGGAGACATGATGCCAAAGGAAATAGGTCAGATATAAAACCAGAAGCACGCTAGGATCCCACCTACCTGAGGCACCTGCCATAGTCAAATTCATGGAGACAGAAGGTGGAAGGGAGGTTTCCAGGGGCTGGGGAAAGCGGGAGAGGGGAGTTATTACCTAACGGTTATGGAGTTGCAGCTTCGCAAAATGGGAAGAGTCCTGGAGACGGATGGAGGTGATGGTAGCACGCAGGGGGAACGTACTTACTGCTGCTCTGTACACCTCAACATGGTTAAGATAGTGCATTTTGTTATGTATATTTTATCGCAATTAAAAATAATTTTAGGGGCGTCTGGGTGGCTCAGTCAGTTGAGCATCTGACTCTTGGTTTCAGCTCAGGTCATGATCTCAGGGTTGTGAGACTGAGCCCCATGTCGGGCTCTGCACTCAGCCAGGAGTCTGCTTGAGATTCTTTCCCTCTCCCTCCCCCTGTGCCCCTCCCCTCGTGCATTCTTGCACGCATGCATGTGCATACACACTCTCTCAAATAAATCTTTTTTAAAATAATACTACTACTATTAAAAAAAAAAAAAAAAAAAAAAAACATGGTCCCTGCCCTCAAGGCTGTTAAAATCTGGCAGTGCTGGGACACTGGTCTCCAAAGCTGGTCTAGGCACTTGTGCAGATATTCTCTTGTCCATGGGGGTGATGGAAGACAAGACGGCAACTTTACGTATGCTTACTTTTAACTTGTCTTTTAAAACATCTGTATAGAACCAGTTCTATAAAGTACTATATTACTACAATATAGTTCATGGTTATGCTTTATAGAAAAAAATTGGGTCTATATCTTGAGTGCACTAAAAATTCCTTACTGGTGAGGATGATTGACTGGATGCTGTCTGGAGCCCACTGTCTAAAAGATGGGCCTTTACACCTCTGCAGAGGGCAGGTAGACCCTTCCCCAAATTGGAATACTTCCTTCCTCGGGGCAGGGTAAGGGTGGGGGCAGGATAATAATCCAAGTTGTGCTGACAACCACAAGTGGCAAGGGATGTGGCCCCTGTTCACCAGGCCACCAAACCCGACCGGGAAGGGCAGTCGAGGGTTTAAGAACAATGACTCTGGGGCGCCTGGGTGGCTCAGTTGGTTAAGCGACTGCCTTCGGCTCAGGTCATGATCCTGGAGTCCCGGGATCGAGTCCCGCATCGGGCTCCCTGCTCAGCAGGGAGTCTGCTTCTCCCTCTGACCCTCTTCCCTCTCGTGCTCTCTCTCATTCTCTCTCTTTAAAAAAAAAAAAAAAGAACAAGGACCCTGTTCCCCTCCCCTTTCTGCAGGGGAGTCAAGAAGCGTTCATTCATTATTCTTTCTGGGGGCTTCTTCTGCTGCTCCTGGGACTGCTTGTCACTCTGCAAAACTATAGGCAGCTGAGCCTGACAGAGCCTTTGCTCTGTCACTGCCTCTGGTCCTGGAGCCAGGCTTGCACACTTGCCCCAAAGTGATGGGACGGGCTCTCTCCCCGGCAGGATTCGAGCCTGCCATTCGGTGTTCCACTGTGGTGGATCTTCTTACAGCTCCTACTCTCAAGGAACATGTGGCATGCTCCCCTGGGATGAGGTGGATGGCACCGCCCGGGACTGCCTCCTGAGAGCCTCCTGCTAGACCTCAAGAGTGTCCTCGGCCCAGCCACTGACCATCTTCCGTCTTGGGTGAATCCCAGGCCTACCCTGGAGGGAGAAGGAATTTCTGAGGCTTCCAAGAGAAATGCTCATCTCTGATCTAGGCACGCTGGGAGACACTCGTTCCTTGTGCTTGGAACAGGAGGGGGGCCATGAAGTCTGGAACTTCTGTGGCCATCTCTCCCCTGGGGATGAAGCTGACAGCAGGGAAGCCAGCATGGATACACCATCAGATCCTTGATGGCAGGGAGCGGCCAAACTGAAGGAGCCCCAAAGCCCACCCTACGCTGGACTTGCCAGCCTCACATGCAGATAAATCCCAGCCACTGTTTAACCTCAGTTTGAATTCACTCTTGGCACCCAAAAGTATCCTAATTGCATGATCTTTGATTTAGTCCTATCTCATTTTTATTGCTGGCCTATGACATCCTTGGACTTCACTCTTAACTCTTAACTATTTCCGGTAAGAAAGAGTGGGGCAGGGAGAGAGATGCTGGCTCCATCCTCTCTCAGGAGCCACCCTTCATCACGCAGTCATCACCGAGCCTTCCGATTCCAGCAGCACTGCTCTCCACAAATGGACCCAAGCCCAGACGCAAAAGACAACAGGAAGGAGAGACAAGACCTTGTATATCTACTTGGAGCAGGGGCGGGGCTGAGCGCCAAGACTTCCAGCATCTCTATTACTGTCACTCAGGTCCCCATAGCTGCCTCGTTGTCTTCCTATCTCCCTGTCTATTAGGGGACGTGGGGACACTTTTATGTTTTCTTATATCTCAGCCAATTGTGTTCATAGGATGCTTCCTACCCTGTGATCTTTAATCTGATTCACAGGCTTAAGCCCCATTTTTATGTTGTCTTGTCTTGTCCTGCTTTTGTTCTGTCAATCACGTCACTGTGTAGAAAGCAACCAAACTAACACAACAGAGGCTTATTCTTCCCCAGCTCGTTTATCCTGGCCTCATTTATCTTGCTGTTCTCTTTCACCTGACATCCTCCAAGGATTACATGAACACTCACATGTGTTAAATTAGAAAAATATACAACCTTGTAAGAGGGAGTTACATCTGCGTAAAACACTGCCACCTGACAGCCCCTCAAGCCACTGTAGACAAGGCAGGGCTTATACGTGAAGTTCAAGGCTGCCGTGCCATATACACAGCAGATGTCTTCCTGGAAAACCAAGTGTACACCAATATTGTATCATTCTTGAAATACAGAAAAGGACCTGGAATTTTTTTTAAATAAACTGGTGGTGAGTTATTCTGTACAGTTAGAATGTTTATGGGACCACTAATTACTCGCAATGATCACTCCAAGTTTGTCCTTACAATGTTCTCTCCAGCAGGTTCTACTTGACTGATAGCTTCTCTCTCCAAAGTAGAGCTCCTTAAATCATATAATCCCACTGACTGCAGATAATGATTGTGTAAGGGGTGAGGGCTTTATTCAATCTTAGCCAGTCAGATTTCCTCAGAGAAGCTTTGTGATCAGGGACAAGGAGACAGAGTCAACTGCCTAGGCGAGACCCACTAGGAAGGTGATGAGATTGAGTGCCGCCATTTTGGCCCAGACAGAACCACACGTACACGGGGATGACCAGAGAAGCTGGGCTGCAATGAGCAGAAAAAAGCAGACTAGCAACAAAGATGAAAGGGGAGAAAGAGATTCCAGGACACTCTACTCAGGCTTGCCTGTCCTTATTGTACTTAGGATCCAAGGAATACACTTTTATTCTAGCCATAAATCCCGCTTTCTTGCTCTTTCATGAGTAGACTTCTGTACCTTACAGTCAGGCAGTCACACCGGCTAGGATGCTTTGGAGGACACAGCATGAGCATCTGGGGGCCTCTCAACAACTCCTCTTTCTCAACACCAGAGACTTCTCCCAGGCAGTCAGCTTCACACACTCTGACTTCTTTTTTCTTTCTTTCTAATTTACCAGCTGTTCATGAATGGCCTCTAGAGAGGGTTTCAGGGACACACTGCCAATTATCTTCTGAGGAGAAGCCCAAGCCCTCATGATGGGAACTTCCAAGGCTTAGGGCACTCATGCTTTGGTTATAACTAATAGAATTTTCAAGTTGAAAGGAACTTTATATTATAATATAAGGAACCATATGGCCCAAATTTTCAAGATAATCCTGATTTCAAATATTCTGTTCAACGTTCTGCCAATCTATTCTTATTTTTGTTTCAGCAAATGTTCTCCTTCCTTCTTCTGCTAGAGATCAGAGAATAAGCAGGGCCCCAGTCGCTAATATCAAGGAGGTCACAGTCTAGTGGAGGGTTAAATAAGGACACCGTGTTAGGATTCTTTGGGGCTACAAATGACGCAAACCCTTCTACACTAGCCTCAGCAAAGAGAGGAACCCAACGGCTCAAGGAATCCAAGGATGGATCAAAAAATCAAACTGCCAGAAGGGTAAGGATTTACCAGGAATCAGGAACAACTAGATTCTCCATATGGACTCTCCTGCCGCCTACACCATGGAGGCCTGGCTTACTTATCAATAAACTGGGAGGATAATGTCTCTCATAGAGGGCTGGGGCGAAGGTTAAATTTTAAATACCTCAGGGAAAGGCTTAGAACTGATGTAAATGAGGAGCTCGATTTCAAGCAATTTCCCCATTTCCCCTTATAGGTATCTCACAGCCATTATGAAACAGTGGGGACCAAAATGGAAGAAAGCCCAAGAACATACAATTTGTTACCGGACATGCTTCGGGTGGGGTGTGATAGAAAATGCAAGACTGTAGGAAAGGTGGGGGGGGGGGGGCAAAAACAAAGATAAAGGGACTTTTGAGCTACTGGAGAGAATCTTCCAGGCATCTTTGAGTCTAAGAGAGATATTCTTTCCTCATAAAACCAGAGCTTTCTCCCACTCCCAGGACAGCTGCAGAAATTATCTTGAAGAAAGCGTTATCACAAAGGAAACCACACCTCCTGAATTTCCAGCAAATGCACATATACATAAATATTAAAATGGAATATCTAGAGCTAGAAAAATAAAAATGTACTTATAGGGTGCATGGAACTGTTTCAGAAAAATCTCTGTAGATTCAAGAATAAATTTGGACTCACTCAGAAAGACTGATAGCTCTCTAGAATTAGCATATAAGTATTGATTTAAAAAATAAGTGAGCATTTTCAAATCAACTGGCACTGACTGATGCTGATTAGATTAGACGTACCAAAACTCAAGGAGACAAAAGAAGATACAAAACGACCCCAGACAGAAGTGCCCTCACCATCCTAGCTAAGGCTGTAGCAAGACCCTTCTGAGGAGAGATCCGAAGGAAATCATCTGAAATGAGGAAAAAGACTTCTGTTTTCAATGGAAATGGTACTAATTATAATATGAGAAAAAGAAACAACGGGAACATCTAAGTAAAAAAAATCAAATTATAAATCATATACCAAAACAATACACAAACAGAAAGCCATCTGAAGGGAATATGATGAAATATGAACCATGGTCTGCTTGTGCGGTAGGATCACAGGCAACCCGTTCTTATGCTTTTCTTCTCAAGTAATGAATATGCATTCTTCTTCATGAAAACCAATTTTGGGAAAATTTTTCAAAATAACTCCTCTCATTGCTGAAGAGAGGTACCTCAAAGATCACACTGAAGTTTGAAGAAGAGTAGCTGGAGCATAACTTGGATGGTGTCACGCCAACAACACGGCTCACACTCACTGGGCGTGTTGGTGCACCCAGCACCACACAGAGCGTGTAATGCAGAGCAATGGCTGACAACAACCACCCGAGGCTGACACCACGGTTCCCCACATTCAACAGCAAGGTAAAGTGAGACAAGAAAGGGAGTGACATGCTCACGGTCACTCACCAGGGCAGAGGCCCAGCCCAGAGGTGGACTGGAGTCTATCTGACTCTGAGCCCACCTTCCAAACCTCTAGGGGAGCAGGTCACCCCATCAAAGTCCATCCTCTTCAGAGAAGAATCTCCATGAAAACTAACACAGAAGTTGCTCATGGAATGTAAGGGTCCTGCCCTAGGTACAGAAACCAAATCTCAAAAGAAGTCAGGCATCGAGAGCCCACAGCCACCCCGCTGGTAAGAGGCATAAGGCAGATGCAGCCCTCCTTCCCTGACACCATGGTCACACCCCTCAGTGCCAGGAGGGCTGGGATTCCAACTCTGCTCACCCCACCTCTGGTCTGGATTTTTCCGGGAAATTCAACAGTACACCAAATATATATACAGTACATTCAATAGGTGCTCATTAAGGGCCTCAAGGACAATGTCCTGCCTCCAGGAACACACACTCCACTGGGATGTAGGCATGCAAACAATTGCAGCTTGTGACTATGACTATAATGGAGGGAGGGTGCCCAGCTGACGACCCCAGCAATAAGGAAAGAAGCTAGTTAGTGTCTGCTGCAGGCCTGCAAACGGAGATTAATTCCTCTGTTGAACTGAGGCCAGTCACCCTCAAATCTGAGACTGGGGCACAGCTAAGAGATTCGGCTTAACACAGAATCCAGAAGCACGTCCTACCTTGCTCCACCTCCTGTCCTTCCCTGAAATCTGGTTAGCACCCGTTGATCTGAGGTTCTTCCATCAGTCAATGCATAGAGGTTGCACATCACGTATCATGCTAAGCTGAGGCACAAGCTGGGGAGCCAACCTCTCTGTTGCTGATCAAATCCCTCTGACGTTGCTGAACCTGGCATCCTGAGAGGGCCACCCGCAGCCATCACTCAGTCTACTGAGTCATGTTTACGGGCAGCCCGCAGTGAGCTGACATGGATGGGCGGAGAGGAAAGAACAGTCCAAAAGGGAGCTGAGCCCTTAATTCCAAATTCCATCAGTAACTGGCTTCTGTCCCCTCCCGCCCTATATCTTGTACCCTCTTTTCTAACCATCAGTGGTCTTGAATATTAGTCTCACTGAATTTTAATACTGGAATTAGCCTTAGTGCTGGCTTTTTTCTTGGAACACAAGAAAAAGCCAAAGCATAAAGAAGTTAAGCAACTTGCTCAAGGTTATGCAGCCAACTAGAGGTGCCCCTTCTATTTATGATAAACGGAAGCCATTAGGGATCATCTTAAATACAAGGTAAAGGTTCCACCCTGAGGATTAATTCCAGGAACAGAAGTTAAAACCTGTTTAATCAGCAACTTAGGGAAGCCTGGTCACTGGGAAGACACAGGTCAAAAAGGATTAGTTTCCACCTTCTCTCCCCTCCCTGTCCTTTCTGTGATGGGTTCCTTGCCCCCTAATAGTTTCCTGGACACATGGAAGAAAATCAAGTAAGGAAATTCAGATTCCTGGCTCGAAGGCTAAGGGCAAATTGTACAGTCTGAAAGGCCAGAAAAAGTCAGGGCTGTCTGGCTCTAGACCCAGTGCCATCATGTGTCATCCATGGGAGCTGAACACTAGGGGCCTCATTTTCTCTTTCAGTGAAACAGGGGCCCTGTTCACCTCCCTCACCTGAGACAGCAGCAGTTAAAGAAAGATTGTTCTGACACTTGTCACTACAGTAAGGAAGACTTTGTTCAAGACTACTGCAATAGGGAGAGATCAAGCTCACCTCTGAGCACAACAAGGACAAGTGAAGAATTAGAGCAAAGGAGCAGAGAGAGGGGCTCAGCGGGTGGAAAATTCCTAAGACAAGACATCAAGAGTCAGGGGGATTCTTGCCAAAGGCAGGCCAAGGAGGTCAGATATCAAGGGGAGGGAGATACTCACTAAGAGGGACTGGGCAGGCCAAAGACAGGGCAGGGGCCAAAGCAAGACCTGGAGGAAAAGAGGCATTAGAGGAACCTGAAGGTTAAGTCAAGGAGGGAGTCTTTTCAAGCCAGATGAATCAAACAAGACACTCTGTAATCTGGGCATTGGGGAACCATAAAGAACAATTCACATCACTTTACATTTCTAGCTCTTATAGTCATTTGCCTGAGAATTATTTAGAAATAACTTATGTTTAATAGAAGGTTAAAAAAAAAAACAAAAAACAGTGGATCTTTCAAGTCTAATCAAACCAAGCACACAAGCTTTAGGCTCCGGAAACTCTGAGAAATAAAAAAAAAAAAAATTTACCCAAGCCAGTGATGTTATGACCATCTGGCTAATCTTTTGTCGCCATCATCATAGCTAACGGCCAAGTAGCCAGGGGACCACTGGGGGGCTGGTCCTACCAGGCAACTGAGGGATGGGCCCCGCCAGTCACCTGTGAGACTCTTGGGATGGTTCCCACTGCACAGCTGGGATGTGGCTCAGAGTTCAGCCGTTCAGCCCATGGAGGGTTGTGCTAATCAATCTGGGAGAAAACAAAAGTAGAAATAACTCAGAGAGTACCTTTCTCATCGTATATCAGGTCTTCCTAGTCATTTTGAAGACTGCGATTTACTATCTGCCAGGATTTGGGGAGGGGACTTCAAATTGCTTCACAGATTTTAAAATACCCCGGGGAAAGAGGCCACCTGGCCAAATGAGTGGCTGGCCTCTCCGGCAATGCCGCACTTTCGTGCTTTCGTGCTCTTGCATCCACCCCAGGAGGCTGTGCTACACGCCCAGAAGTAGAGCAGCACATGAACTTAGGGAACCGGAACCAAGGACCCAGAGAAGCAAATTCAGTCTGACCAAGGGCAGGTCACTGGAGGCAGTACACCAACACGGCCCAACACAGACTCTGCGGATGTGAGCCAGCTGAGGCCCAGGCCCTTCTTCCTCTGCTCCATGAGCATGGGCTTCCTTCCCTCCAAGGTTTCTATCTTCTGCTTCCTTCGACATGTACACCTCGTAGAAACGGGGCGGCCTGCCGGTGTGTCACTGGGGAATGAAACATTATCACAGACTCTGGAGGCACGGACACTCGTGGCAGACTACCCTTACAAACACATGAGGTAGAAAATAAGGTCTTACCTTAAATGAAGCCCTCCGTGATTCCCAAACTCAACGCTTGCTCTCGCTCGCTCAGGCTCTGATTCTTCAACAAGCTCTCTTCAAACACATGGCATTTGTTTTGTGCTGTGGTTATTTCTCTCCCACCCGCCATATTCTAACACTTCCTTTGAGGACCTATTGAGACCTTTTGAGTCAATTAAGGCAGAGGTTCTACTGACCCTGGACACAGCCTCACGATTCTCAATTACTCCCCCGGGGCAGACACTGCGGGTGGACCAGAAATGGCACTGGAAGTCAGGTCTATTTGTTGCCATTCTGAGGCCAGACAGAAGGGCAGAAGAGCCTCTTATTCACCCTGGTTTCTCCCTCGTGGGCTGGAGTGAGTGTTTCAGCACTTCCATTCCCTGCCTTCACCTTCGGTTCTCACCCACATTCAAATAAAATAAGAAGCCAGACCCTCTCACCCAAAGCTAATGGAGCTTAGCGATGCCCTAATCCACGTGCCCTGACCTTTCGGAGAAGAGAGAATGTAGACGATCTTGAAGGGCCCACACGCTGCTCCCCCTTTTCTCACTCCATCCCCGCATGACCAGAGCATCTGCTCTCAAGAGGGTATGGAAGTCACGCCAGCCACTCCAATCGGCCCGTCAGTGCAGTCAACCTCTGGGAGGCTCCCGCCAGAATCCCACCCTTTGCAGACATCTGACGGTCTCTTAAAGCCTTCAGATGTGAACAGGGAGGGCCCCAGCTTATCCTTGAGGGTAAAACTGGACGTGTTCAAGGCCAAGCCTCAGCAGTACCTGATATTCCTGCCCACCTCTCTCCTGGAAGGATGAAGGACTGGGAATTCCTTACTGGGAAGTCTTCTTCCTTCTGGATGTGAAATATCCCAAAGAGAAAACGTGCCCCTGCCCTGAGGGGCAAGAATAAAATATTCTATGTAATCCACTGAAAGATGTGTGCTCTCTGGACTGAATAAACTGGCAGAGGTCAGTAGCCATTGGTCCAACAGCACCAGGGTCCCCTGGGAAGGTACAGGCCAGGACAAAGGAGGGGTATAAATAGTTTGGAGCACTGAAGATTTTATCCCAATAATCTGCTGCGTCTAACAAAAAGAACCCCTCTTCAAAATGAGGCAACACAAATATTTATACAAAAGGGGGAAAAAAACCTGTCCCTCGGGAAGCAGGCAGGAAACACAGAAATGCAGTCAGCGAACGTAACCTACCCTGCACCACACTCAGTAGTGCGGGGAAAACAAGAGCATCACAGGGCAGCGGGTGGACTCCTCGAGGCCCCCACGCCTGGGTGTCTGGTGTCCTCCACGTTCCAGAAGCCTAAGGATTAGAGTCCACCCACAGACTGCTGAGACCATCTGGCTGTCCCTCACAGTCGGAGGTGACCTGGTCGGAGCACACGGCAAGGCAGAGCACCGCATATATAGAGTCAAACGGGCAGAGACAGAGTCTGAGCCAGGTGGGCTTGAACACAGGAGCTGGGGGCTGCTCCAAGGGCAGAACCAGGAGGGCCAGGCCAGGAGGGCCCAGAGAAGCAGATGAGCTTACTGGCAGGGCCACTGGACCTGCTGGGCTGGAACTTGGTTCAAGCCCCTCTGACCTCTGTCTCCTGAGACCAGTGGTTCATGACTGGGACCATTTTGTCCTTCCCACCCCTGGGGAACATTTGGTAATGCCTGGAGACACTTGTGGCTGTCACAGTTGGGAGGACGTGCCATGGCATCTGTGGGTAGAGGCCAGGGATACAACCAAACATCCTGCAATGCACAGAACAGCCCGCAAGCCTGAGGATTATCTTGTCCCGAAAGCCGGCTGTGCTGGGGCTCGGAAAGCCTCCCTACAACCGGCAAGGAGGACACGTGAAGTTTCAAGTGCAAAGTGGTGCTGCACTTCTCTGCAGTTTGCACATCGCTGGAGGTGTCTGCCTTCCTCAAATGTCTACTCTGAATCTCAGATCCGCCGGCAAAGCTTGCATCGGTCCTGATCCTCAATCACACCATGAACAAAGTGACTGGAAGCCCAGAGGATCCTGAGGACGGCTGTCTCCGTTCTAACCACCAGGCGGATTTCTCAGAAGTGTTCCTTTGCAGGGGGGAAGATACCCTGAAGACAACCAATTGAGGGAAAATGAATTGTTCTCTCCTCTTGCGCTGAAACTGGAAAGCTATCATTTGAATAAACAGGGGTCATTACCCTTTGAAAGATGTCCTTCCTTTTGTCTGATTCAAAATAGCCATTTTTCATGTAAAATATAAGCTAACTGGGAAATTACATTTCTACTCTTTTATAATACAGATTAGAGAGATGAAGAAAAATCTGCCATAAACAATAGAAAAAGCCATTATTCAGATGAAGAGCAGCCTGCAGGAGGCAGTTCGCTTGAGATGCAAGTCCTAAAATTTGCATATGGCTCCGGGGGTAACTCTCCATCTTGGCGGCACATTGGAATCACCTGAGAAGTTCTGAAAAACTCCCGATGATCAGGCCACACCCCAGACCAATTACACCAGAAACTCTATGACGGTTCTCAACACTGTGCATCTGCATCACCTGGAGAGCTTATTAAAAGGCAGCCACCCCCCCGCCCCATGCCCAGGGTTTCCAATCTGTAGGTCAGGGGTGGAGCCTAAGAATTTGCATTTCTAACAAGTTCCCCGGTCTGGGAACCACACTGTGAGAACCACTACTCTCAGGAAGGATCCAGGAATCCCCAGGTGTGCAGCCGGCATTGAGAATCACGGGGGTGCGTCAGCTCATGGACTGACGTCACCAAGGGAGGCAGCGAGGAGAACGTTAGATGAGTCCTTTGTGCCTCTGCTTTCCCCGATCAATGCAGCCCTGAAAATGAGACTCCTTTAACAAATAAACTATGGAAAGGGAACATAGTGGAGGTAGAGCGGACATGCTGGCTGGAGGTCAAGATTAGCATCACCCGAGATGAGTCAGGTGGTGTCACGTGCCCCCTCATGTGATGTGACAAGGAGGGCACATCACCTTTGTGACGTATGTCCCCCAAATCTATAACTGCAATGGAATAAGACGACATCAGAGAAGCTCCAACTGAGGGACCTTCCGCAAGACGACAGATCATTACTCCTCAAAAGTATCGAGATTATGAAAGTCAAGAGAAGACTGAGGAAGTGTCACAGATTGGAGGAGGCTAGGGACGTATTAGGACTCCATGCCCTGTGGGATCCTCGATTAGATTCTGGGACAGAAGGAGGACCCCAGGGGGAAGTCTGAGGAGACCCAGAGAAGCCTGCAGATCACAGCATTGTACAAACGCTAACGTCTGAGTTTTGACAAACATACTAAGGTTTTATAAGACGTTCACACACCAGGCAAAGCTGGGTCAAGGGGACCCTCTA
Source organism: Eumetopias jubatus (assembly GCF_037043125.1). NCBI lineage: Eukaryota > Metazoa > Chordata > Mammalia > Carnivora > Otariidae > Eumetopias > Eumetopias jubatus. Next base: position 6,192,769 of record NW_028274823.1, on the reverse strand, counting down.
CTATCTTCGCAACCCTTCCGTACATTCAGAATTATTTAAAATAAAAAGTTAAAACATGAGAATCCTAGGACTCTACGATTTTCTCAACGCGTTTCATAATTTCGAATTTATGAAGAGATCCCTGCAAGAGATCGAGGGAGTTATACAGTCATCCTTCCCTAATTCAGTTCCCACTGGTTGCTCCGGACATGGACAAAGTGGGGTGCCAATTTTAATACAAGGCACTATTAGGAAAAGTGATTACTATGATATAAGATTCTGATAATGCTGAGAAAACAGTACGGAAGTGGTGTAATTTGTGCCACACTTACAACAAAGTACAGAGAGCCACACACTCCCGAGTAGGCGCCTCCGTTAACCCCGCTACAAAATTACAGGCTGAGGCAAGAGGTCCTTTGAAGGTCGTTTTCCCTCCCGTGTTCAACAATTCATGTGTATGTTGAGATTTTTGAATAATCAGCTTTTTTAGAAAGTGAGGCATGCCAATTTCAAACACACTGGGAAATTTGAAGGAAATCCGTAGTTATCTGTCAGTGACGTTATCGGTGATTTAAGTTTCTTCTTCATACTTTCATATCATTTTCCCAATTTGGTAAGAAGCGATATGTCGGGCTTTTTACAAGTCAGGGCAAAACAAACGAAAACACACAAACAAATACAGGAATATCAGTGTTTTCAAGACCTGCAGAAAACAAATCACATATGAGCAGGCCACTGATGATTTGGAATTGCTAATGATGCTCTTCTCCGGGAGAGATCACAAGTTGATAAAATGAGTAAATATGAATGCCTGAAGTCTCCACGAGATGCTAAAAGAAATGAGTTTACTCTGTTTTTCACAATATGGAATTGATTTTCCTCTTGCCTTGAAGTCCCAAATTATACTGTTTTGAATCTCTTCCACCAACACGTTGCTAGGCTGGGGATGCGACCAAGAGTTAAAATACACGACAATTCCGTTTGAATGCAGCATCTCAAAGTGTTAAATAAAAACTAAATGGAGACTTTCGTGCCTGGCCATGACAGAGCAACTGGTCTAAGATTTCCCTTCTTGGGAAGGGAAGAGCTGTTTTGGACTGATGTTTGTGTCCCCCCAAAATTCAAATGTTGAAGCCCCCCCAAAGCGATGGTGTTTGGTGGTAGGGCCTTTGGGAGGTAATTAGGTCTAGATGAGGTCATGGGAGTAGAGCCTCCGTGATGGACTTAGTGTCCTTATAAGAAGAGGAAGGGACACCAGAGCTTCCTCTGTCCATGCATGCAAAAAAGAGGTCACGTGTGTGCACACCAGCGTCCCTGAATCTGGGTACGGCCAGCTGCCAGGAGAGGGCCATGAAGGCCTAGAGAGCAAGAAGAGAAGCTACGGAAGGTGCCACCTCTGCCGTGGGTTGCCTACTGGTCAGCATGGTCAGCAGTCAGTGGAAAGAGCTGGAACGGGACAGGGAGACCAAGGAGCAGCCAGAATCCGCCCCACCTTCCAGCCATGATTCTGATGCCTTCACAGAGCAGGGACTTCACTTCCACCTATTACGGTCCCCTACAGAGGCAGATGGACCCCCGCCCCCAGACTGGGTTCAGATGTCAAGACTGCTGATGCCCATTCACAGCAAGGGGCCATGAAGAGGCTGATGACTCCCACCGCTGTCTCTAGGGGAGGTGGCTGCCATGGTTTGAGAGAACCCAGAAGGGAGGCTGACTCAGGGCTTGAGGTGGGTTCCTGAGCACAGGCAAGGGCTTCTGTGGCTCGAATCTCCCACCAGGACCACAAGGAGGGAGCACGTGGGTTTCTCACCAGCTCACCCAGACATGGAGCAGAGGAGCAAGGCAGGGGTGAGGCTTAGAAACTCTCAGCAAGCATCAGAAAACAGAGTCAGGTTCCTCATCACAACATTCCAATCTCACAGAAGTGTTCCTCAACCAACCCTAACTCAGGATCATACAGCAGGGTGTGGAAAACCTAATCCCATTTTAGCCACATTGACACCATGCAGAACCACCACCAATATCTCTTGGCATACTTATGATTAACTATACCCAATTTTGTTAGATTAGCAACATTTCTGTGATCCACAAAACTAAAATCCATGCTGAAGAGTAGAATAACACAAAAAGGGAGAAAGGTATCTTACTGCTTGGATCTTGAAACACAAGCTCCTCCTTTAATCTGCAACACAGAATATTGTATTCCACATTCTGCCTGGGACATACACTTTGACCTCTCTGTTCTCTGATTTTCAACAAGAGCACCATTTTCAATAACTGAGATTTGGGGGGAATGCTGGAAAGAGAGGTTGAGGCAGCCCAACCACTCTTCAAGCTTTTCCAAGTTTTACTCCTACATCAAGTCAGGTGATCAGGGACCTGCACACCTGGCCACTGTTTTGGCCTCTGTGGTGGATTAGAATTGGCCCCTTACTCTTTGCTATTTCTCACATCAAGAGGAGAAGTCAACTTCCCATTCCCTGGAAGCTGGACTAGCCCGAGGATCTGTTTTGTCCAATAGAATGTGGTGGAAGTGAGTTTATATAACTTCCAAGACTAGACCTTGAGAGGTCTATACATTCCAAGATGTCTACTGCTTCCCCCTTCCCTCTTAGAATGGTTCTCTTGGAACCCATGTGCCGTGTTATGAGAACCGGGGCATCCTAGTCTACAGCCCAGCTGAGCAGCAGCTGGTAGCCAGCACCACCAGCAGCCCTGTGAGGAAGCCACATGGGATGTTCTGGCCCCAGCCAAGCTCACAGACGACGCAGCCCCAGCAGACACTCCATGGCCACCGCCCAGGTGAACCTGATCAACCCACCATATTGGGAGAGATTATAAATTGTAGATGTTGTGTCAAGTCACTAAGTGTGGGGTGTTTTAGTGCAGCAAGCGGTAACTGAAACACTCCCATCTCCGGCCCCACACCCTCTGTGCTCTCTCTCACCAACAGGTGCCTTGGTATTGGCCATCTGCTTGCATTAAGGGACATTGTGAGAAACGGGTGTTCATACAAAGGTCATTATAGTGTCCATTAGAGCTTTCCCAAGAACAGTGTTTGTAACAACCAACACTACTGCCTAGGAGGACCTGTGGCAGAAACTCTTCTCAGCCTCAGAAATGACTGGACATCTGCTAAACAACTCACCTGCACTTACCTTACTGCTAGGGCGATTGTTTCTCTCTTTGCTTTGTGGGCTACGATGCTTGGGGCCAAGTTCATGAACCACCTCAGTCAGCAATGAACTAACCCTCTAGCTTCATTTCTTTCCTACTTAAAATTTCCCCTTACCTGTTTCCCTCACTACTGATTCCAACATCTTGTATTACTTACATTTTTGGAAGTTACAGCGAAGCCTCTGTGGACTGAACCAAAATATGAATAAAATATGGACATAGCACAGGTAAGTAAACATCACAATGTAAACTAGATTTGCCATTCCACATTTTTCTGTAAATGTCATAAAGTGATATTAAAATAAGAATATAAAAAAATGATGTCTTGTCCAACATGAGGGGCAGAAAAAGGAATTCCGCGATCCTATTTGTAAACTTGCATCTAAGATCACCTTTCTCAAACTCTGACGTGTTACTGCTCAGTTTAAGAAGCTTCAGTGACGACGGGACATCGTGAACAGAATGGTAGCCCCAGGGATGGTCACATCCAGGTCCCCAGCACCCGTGACTATGTTAAGTTACATGGCAGAGGAAATTAACGCGGCAGATAGAATCAGTGTTGCTAATCAGCTAATCTTAAAATAGGGAAGTTGTCCCGAATTACTGGGCGAGCCCAACGTAATCACAAGAGCCCTTAAAAGTAGAAGAGAGATGGAGAGAAGGAGGACGAGGAGGTTCCACCACCACCACTGCCGGCTTTGAACATGGAGGAGGGTATCAGGAGGCAAGGAATGAGGGCAGCCTCTAGAAGCTAGGAAAGACAAGAAAACAGTCTTCCCTGGAGCCTCCAGAAGGAGGACAGCCCCGCTCACTTCAGCCTAGTGAAACCCATTTTGGATTCTGACATCCAGAACTGTAAGATAATAAAATGGTATTGCTTAAGTGGTGGTCATTAGTTACAGCAATCACAGAAAATAATGAACACTGCCTAGGAATGTGGGCAGGGCTCTATACCTGGGCCTACCTTGCCCATCTCATCGACAGCATCCAACCCCTTCCATCTCCACCTCTCCACCACCCATTTCCCACCTCCCTCTCCTCTCCTCATTCAATGTCTACCGGCCCACTTGGCCTGGAGTCCTTGTGCTTCTGGCGCTAGCATGCCTGCCCTAAGCCTGCCAGGCCCTGGACCTCCCCACTCCTCTTCCAACTTGTCTACCTGCTGATCTCCTACTCATCAGTCAAGGCCCAGCTCAATGGTCATCTCCTCCCTAAGGCCCTCCTTGATTCTACTCCTGTCCTCTACTGTTCCACACCACACAGAAAGGGCCCCTGCCTGAAAACACTCATGTGTTACATTGTGGGTTTGTTTTTGGATAGCCCGTCCCAGAACCAACACTTTGAAGGCAAAGATGGAGTTCTGGCCACCTTTGCCTCCCCGGTGCCTAGCTCTTAGTAAACTGTACCCCAAAAGAATGGAATGGAACAAAAACACAAAGACACGACTGCATTGCTCACACTAGCAGATCTTTCACCATCTGGAAAAGTTCTGTGTCAACAAATTGGGAACAGCACAGGGTCAGGAGGCTGGCTCTGCCGCCGGCTTCCCCGGACCCACTCCAGTGCTGCCGCCACCAGCTGCCTGGCCTGGGGCAGGTTTGGGGGTGTCTCTGTGCCTCCCTTTCCTGACCTATAAATCCAGGAGCAGGTTAGAAAGCATCTATATTTCAGAGCTGCCAGGATAAAATGCAAAGATTAAGCACTCCATAAAGGCTATGTATTATTTATTACCCATTAAAAGAAGTCGACTTTTCCTGATGTCCAAAAATGACATAGGACTCTCAGCTTTTGCTGCTAATGGAGAAAAACGTGTTTGCATCCTCCGGGCCTGCCTGATGGCTTGCCAGAGTGCATGGGCCCGGTTTGGGTCCCCTTCTCCCGCATCACACCTCCCAGCCTCCGTGGCTGCTCGTCTTCGGATGTGGTTCGCTCCACACGTGAAGATTCCTGGAACGTGACTCTTATGGCCAGAGGGCAGCCCGCACGCTGCTCTCAGGATCAAAGAGCTTCAAAGGCATGCTGAGTCCAAGACGAAGTTTGCAGAAAATGCCCCAGGGAATGCACCGGCTTGTACTCAGCTCACCTACCCTCTGCTTGCACAGGATCGACAAGCTCCCCATGCCCCACTGATGCCTGCATCCAGGGAGCACCTCGAAGACACCTGGATCATGAACCCTCTGTCCTTTCTCACTGGATGTCTTGACAGAAGTCACCCAGGAGGGCTGCATGAGCTCCTGACTAAAGGCTGAAGAATCTCTGAGTCACAGTCACACCTGCAGAGGATGGCACGTCCCACCCTTTCCCCTCCCGCTGCTGCTGAAGAAGCTGCACTTGGCCTTCAGGTGTCCCCTCCGGCACAGGGCGCAGTGACGGAGGGATTCCCAGTCAAGGCTCCCAGCCCCACTGTCCAGCAGCCAGGACCGGCACTGAATCTCCCTGCAGAGACCATCCTTTCACTTAGGCTCCCCAGCCGGGCACCGCAGCCCCTCTGAGGCAGGTTCTTCAGCTTTCTAATTGTCTGTGAGCCGTCCCGCCCCCCTTCCAGCAAATTCCGTTCTTGGTTTTATGCCGGTTGATGTTAGTTTCTGTTGCTCGCAAACCCCTGAACCACTGCTCTGACCTGGTCCCAAGCTCCGGCACGGTGGACGGGAGTGTGACAGGTGTGTGCCAAGAGGGCCTCCCAGTGAGGACTGCCTCCAAAATAGAAATGAGGGGGGAAATCCAACCCTGTGTCATGTTCTAGGTTTCTACAATAACAGCTATCAACATTCACGCTGCTTCCAGATGATTTAACATGAAAGAGCAGCCCTCGAAGGCAAAGACATGCCTCTTGTGAGCAGCATTTTAAGAGGATGAAAAGCACCCAGAGACGCTGACAACGGGCATAGCTCAAGTGCCAGTGAGAGCAACAGGAGAAAACAAAGAGCAGGCCCTTGTTGGCTGTGGCGCCACGGGCCACCAGTAGGCATATTAGAGACCAAAGGACCGTCGCAGATTTGAGATCTTGCATCCGGCAGCTCGATGCTGCAGGACAGGACCCAGGATGGAGGAGACACCAGGGCTGGAGGCCCCAGAAAGAGCTATCGTCACCCATGGGAACCAGGGGTGGGCTTTTGAGAACGCTGTGGGAAAGAGGGGAGGAGGGTGGCCATCCTCAGAGTCACCCCCACAACTGAGAGTCCGACGGAGGGCACGGTGGCCCTTCTTGGACCAAGTGAGGGGAACAATGATTTGTTCCTTGGGCAGATCCTTCCTGAGGTCCTGGGCACCTGCCTGACAGCAACCTGGATCCCCAGGGAGTGCAATGGTGAGCCCACCTGTCACGCCCACTATGGTAGCTATAATTTTCGTTAAAGCATGCGGATAATAAGAATTGACAGGGATGCCCAGAAACGGGAACCCTCTTCTATCACTGAGAGGATCGTAAGGTAGTACAGCCACCGGGAAAATAGTCAAGGATTCCTCCCAAAGTTAGACACAGGATGATCCTTGGGCACAGCAATTCCATTCCTGCGAATACACCCAAAGGAACAGAAATAGGTGTTCAAGCACAAACCCATAGAGGAATAAGCACTAGTCACCAGAGCCGAAAGGTAGAAACAGCCAGATGCCCACGAACAGGTGAGTGGATAAATAACATGTATGCCTGCAATGGAACGTTATTTGGCCGTGAAAAGAAATGAAGTCCCAATACAGGCTACAACATGGATGAACCTTGGTAATATGCTGAATGAAGGAAGCCAGACCCAAAGGGCCACATACCGTATGATTCAATTTCTTGGACTGTCCAGAAGAGGCAAATCCACAGAGACAGAAAGTAGGTTAGTGGCGGCCAGGGGCTGGGGCATGTGGGTGGGAGAGGTGGGGAGTGACTGCTGCACGTGTACAGAGTTTCCTTTTGGGGTGATGGAGATGGCCTGCAGCTACGGATGACGGTTATACAACACTACAAATATCCTAAATGCCAATGAATTGTACTCCTTAAAATGGTTTAAATGCTACTATGTGTATTTTAATATATAGAAAAAGAAAAGCCCTAGCAGCGAGCATTTACGGTTTAAAGACAAAAACAAAAGAGAAGCTGGCAATGGCAATCCATGTGATAAAGGCATCAAAAGGGGAAGGCCAGATACCATGGCCACAGAAAAGGGGTTTTGTAACTTGGATGAGCGGACGGTGTCAACAAGGAGCACTTCCTGGAGGCACTGATAGCTCAACTGGGAAAGGACATGTTGGCATTAGCCAGACTGGGACTTTGGGATGCAGGGCGGAGGTATGAACGGAGAGCGGGGGACACCTCAGCAGGTGCAGAGGCCCAGGGGCACAAGCGTCTTGGCATCTTTGAGGGGATTTGGAAGGGCAGAGTGTATGGCGGGGAATGGTGAAGAAGGAGTCTGGTGAGCAGAGGTCAGGGTACGCGTGCCCTCTGGACAGGATTATACCTGTCCACACTTGGCTTTCCTGTCCCCACTGGCCTCGAGGCAGAGGACGATGGGGACACCTGTTGGCTGCCTCTTCAGCAACAGCCCAAGGCAAAACCGTCAGAGAAAGGTGTGCAGAAACCAGGAGAACATTCTAATCTTCCCAGCACCTCTGCAGTCCCCACAGCCACCTGCTCACTCCCTGTCTCTGTGCCTGGGCCCTTGTCTGAGGGGACAGAGGACAGAAACAGGAGTAGTGGAGCCCTCTCAGAATAAATTACAATGACACTCAAACCTTGGTTCATGCTGACTCTCGTATGAACACCATCTCCACCTTACGGAGAAGGAAACCGGGGCTAGAGGACGTTATACAGTTTTCTCAGATGGTGCGGGAGCAAAGCCCAAACAGCCTGACCTCGGTCCTGTGCGCCTAACTCCACGGCCAGTGGGAAAAGGGGAGGGGAGACGAGACTCAGCGACCGGACAGAGCCCAGGATGGAGAGGGCGCCCGCGGCTTCCTGTGCGTTCTTCCTAAGAGCCTCTGCTCCGTGCCCGCTCCATCCCTGCTGCCACCAACCCAGACTCACAGACCAGATGGCCGAGACTCTCCCCTTTGATCCCACCCCTCCAGAAGTCATCCCTGGGTGTCCACGGTGCTTGGAGCTCTAGTACCAGTTAAAGTTCCAACTTCCCCGGGGCCACCTGCCGGCTGCCTCCCTCAGCCAACACTCAGCATCCGGCAGGACCTGGCCCGGGGCTGACATCTCCCCTACTCTCCCTCAAGCACCCCACCGGGCTGCCCCCACCCCCCCCATGCCTGCTGGCAGGTCTGTCTCCTCACACACTTGTCAAGGGAGTGCCCTCTCCCCCTGGGGCCCTGGGGCGCTGGAGTGAAGGACCTTGCTTCTGAGATCAGGCAGGAATCCCCAGGCTCCCCACGATTTCCTGCTGCTCTGGGCCCAAGCTGGTTAACTCAAAGCAGCCAAACTCCTCAGCTTTGGAAGAATCTGCCGTATCAGGATCCCAGAGACAGGGGATTGGGCAGAGCTGTTCCTGGGCCTTCACACCGGATGGCCTCAAAGCGTTAACTGAGTTTCTGAAGGTCAGGGAGAACTCCCCTCTCTCCTGCATGAAGCAGCTCCTGACCTTCCGGGCTTCCCCACAGACAGATGCTCTCCACACAGCCTGGATACATTATCTTCATAAACCAGGAGATTCTGGGAATTTGCAGAGGTGTGAACGGAGTTAAAATCATGGAAGCTGCAATCCCGCCATAATTATTTAATTAGAAAAATGGAAAGTTAAGATCTGTTATCTGACACTTGAAACACGAGCCAGAAATCCACCGCCAGCATCGGGCAGTTCAGATCCCCATGCTCACGTGAGCAGCTCAGTGCCCCAGTTGCTCAGCGCGCCTGAAACAAAGCACTTCTGTCCCCTTGCACACGCTGTTCTCTCCTCCAATGCTCCATCTCCACCTGCTCCCATATCCAGCTGGGAAAATTCCACTCGGCTATCAAGGGCCAGCTCAAATGGCCTCTCCTCTCGGAAGCCTACCTGGGTTTCCCCTGGCTGAACGGGTGGCTCCCTCCACTGAGCTGCCTCGGGACGATGAACACATCCTCTTACCGTGTTTGCCGAGCTTTCTTACTGGCATTTATGAATGGCTGGGGGAAAGAGGGGAAGGCTCTCCATGAAAGTAAGCCCTTTTGAAATAGAGACCTGCTCATCTTCACTTCTCCTGGGCCCTGGGCACAGCCTGGATAAAGGCCCCACCCACGACTGTTGGGGTGAACATGAAGAAGAGAGCACGGATCCTCGAGCTCCTAAGGAAGCAGTTACAGAGCCAAACACTGAGCCCACATGTGTGATTCTGGTTCAAAGCTCCGGCTTGACGATTCTACGCAGAATGCCCAGGCTCGATGATGAAGGCTGAGGAGCTAAGGAGGCAAAGTGGGCTCCTGCCTTCAAGGAGCTTCCATTCAGTGGGAAAACAGGCAGTAAAACAAACAGAAAAGAATTTCCACGAGAGGGGTGCCTGGATGGTTCAGTCAGTTAATATTGTTTTTTCAAACTTGAACTTAGTTTCTAAAATTCTATTCACAGTGGCAGGAATTTGACTTTAGATTCTTCAGGGTAAACCCAGTCAACTAAGGCTCCTCTTTCTCCCTTCTTTGTACGGTAGCCTCTAAATTGGAGAGAGGAGTTTATCTTACGTCAAGCAAATAAGTGGAGAGAAGTCCTTGGTACCACCCAGGAAAAGACCTTTTCTCCTCCAGAGCAAGAACACGGATTCTTCAGGACCTCCGCTAAATCTTCTCTTCTATCTACACCTCGACTTCTGAAATAAAATAAAATTGCCTCTCTTCATTTCCTTGCATTTTGGTTAAACTAACCTTACCAACCCTACCCTAAAGACAACACATTTAGGGAGAGCAGGGGAGAATGCTGATTTTAAAAAGCACAGATGAATAACTCAAAATATTATTGGTACACCTGCTTTCAAATGGGCTGGGGTAACTGGTGACTGACCACTGCTTGCTCCTGGAAAAGCTACAAGCTGATAAAACCCAGAAATGACCTGTGTGAATCCAGGTCCTCAAAAAGGAAGTACCAGATGAGACTCTGCAATGACTTTATTAGGAAAAGATGTCTTCTAAGAGGAAATCAAGGGGAGCTGGGAAAAGGCAGGAAGAGTCATCAGATTGTGATGTAACTCAAGGCAAGGGAAGGAAAAAGAGAGGAAAGGAGATGGCCCAGGCTACAGAACACTCAGAGGAAGGCTGGGCCAAACTCTCAGAGAGCCCTCAAGCCAAAGTCTTGAGGTAGAGCAGTCTTGTGCCTCCCAGGAATGGGACCTGCCCTGGTACCCTTGGTACCCTGGATCACTGGCTGAGAGCAGCCACGGGGGGGTGCAGCCTCTGTGCAGAAACAGTGGTGGGTCTCAGAGTTCAACAGCTGGGCTCTTGGTCACATGTGCTCCTGGTAACTGCAGGTATGGGAGGTTCACTCCATGTCCACCACATCACCTGTTTGGAAGCGGGAGCAAGCTGCTAGGGTGATGAGAATGCAAAATAGATTCTAGAGAAGTAAGAATTTTAGAGACAAAAGATGTCTGTCACTGGCTGCTGTTACTCCAGGGCTATTTCCCAGTTCTGAATATAAAGAGGAGGCTAAACATCTTGTGTAGTACCAGAGAAAAATTATGTAGAGGGCCCCTGCAAGGGAGACAAAAAATCCCCAGCAGAGTTCTTGCGTGCATTTGGGCATCCTCAAGAATATGGGCCTGTTTCCTTAGAACATTAGCTGAATTTCGGAGCTAGGTAGAATGTAAACTGATATTTAGGTGGAAACTTCTGAAAAGCACAGTCACATGAAACACAGATTTGCACTCAGACCCTTCCTGAGCCTTACTAATGCTGCACCCCATCAATAACTCCATCAGGCCCTGACTGCACTGGGGTAACCAGTCTCTGCTCTATGTTCCCAGCAGAGAAAAGGGCTAAGTCCTTTCGGGAGGAAAACAAAACCATTTGGGGCCTTTAAATTGAAATATTACTAGGTCAAAAGACAGACTCACATGATCATATAGCAAGAGGGGGAGGAAAAACCCTTCAGAAAACCTAAACAAGAGAATCATACCCACAAGGATCTAGATACTGAAATCAGCTGACAAGCTCTCTAAAATAGCCATAATTAACAAACTATGATAATAAAAATGGATACCAGGCATGATAAGATAGATCATTTTAACACTGAACTATAGTCTATAAAAAAATAAATGGACAGTCTTCAACTGAAATAGATGGTGTTTGAAATTAGGAACTTGTTAGTTGGATTTAACATGGCAGATTACACTACTGTTGACCTATACTGGAAGACAGATCAAAAGAAAATACTCAAACTAAAGCATGGAAAGGAAACAGAGATGGAATAAAAGCAGAAAGACACATTTAAGTATGTGGGTGGGTCATAATCAAAATATCTAATTATGCGTATAATTAGTGGCCTAGAAGGAGAGGAGAAAAAAAACGTGAGAGAAGCAATAGCTGAGATCAGAGTGGCGGAGAATTTTTTTAAAAGTGATGAAAGATACCAACTCAAATATCCAAGATGTCCTACATAAATACTAAAAACTTACAATAAGGTATATCATGATAACACTAATGAAAATCAAAGATATAGAGAACATCATTCAAGCAATTGAGAAGGGTAAACAATTTTTCTTCAAAAGACCAACAGAAAAGCCAAAAGCTGAGTTCTCAAAAGAAACCATGGATTCTAACGCCAATGGAAAAAATATTTAATATTCTGCAAGAAAATACTGACAACCTACAATTTAAAACTCAGGGAAAATATTCCTTTGAAGACAAAGGAGAAATAATGAAGTTTTCAGACAAAGAAAACCTGACAGGGGGCGGAGCAAGATGGCAGAGGAGTAGGAGACCTGGATTTTGTCTGGTCTCAGGAATTCAGCTGAATAGGAATCAAACCATTCTGAACACCTACGAACTCAACAGGAGACCGAAGATAAGAAGAGTAACAACTCTCTGAACAGAAAAGCGACCACTTACTGGAAGGTAGGACGTGCGGAGAAGTGAATCCGAGGCGATATTCGGGAGGATAGACGGCGGGGGAGGGGGCCTCTGTCGGCCGCTTCTGGCAAGTGCTAGAGCCGCAGAGCACAAAATCGGAACTTTTAGAAGTCGGCTCCGCTGAGGGACGTCGCTCCAGTGGCTAAGCTGGGGGGTGGAACCCTCGCGGGACAGTGTGGTCTCAGGACCCTCGGGGTCACAGAAAGACTGGGGGAGCCTGAGTGCGGCAGAGCTCCCAGGTATGAGAGCGGGGAAGCCGGCTGAAGAGACGGAGCCGAGGCGCGGGCTCGCAGCTCGGGGTGGCCATAAACTGTGATCCGCGGCCCAGTCGGGCCACTGCTCCTCCAGCAGGGACCCCACAAGCGGCAGAGCTGGGGAGACTCCCCTCCCTCCCCCGGGAGGAGCGGCGCGGGAGCGCACCGCAGGGATCTGCTGGGTTTGGAGACTGCACACGGGGTCGGGTGCCAGAGATAGAAACGCTCGGTCACAGGCCGGGTGAGCACGGAGTGCGGCCGGAGACCGGGGACACGGGAGTGACTGCTTTTCTCTGGGGGCGCACTGAGGGGCGGGGCCCCGAGTTCTCAGCTCCTCCGGGCAGAGACTGGGAGGCCGCCGTTTTCACCCTGGTCCTCCAAGGCTGTACCGAGAGCTTGCAGGGAACAAAAGCTCCTGAGAGCAAACCCGAGCAGCTTGCTTAGCCCGGACCGACAAGGGCGGGGCAATTCCGCCTCCGGCAAAGACATTTGGGAACCACGGCAACAGGCCCCTCCCCCAGAAGATCAGCACGAACAGCCAGCAAGCCAAGACCAAGTTTACCGATCAAGGAGAACGGGAGAACTCCAGCGCTAGGGGAATACTGCACATAGAATTCACGGCTTTTTTACCATAATTCATTAGTTTTTCAAAGTTAATTTTTTTAACTGTTTTTTTTATTTTTCTTTTTCCCTTCTTCAAACAACACCTTATCAATCCCTTTTTAAAAAAAAAAACTTTTTATTTTTCATTTTTAGAGTCATATTTTTATCCCTTCATAGTAGTTACCCTTATTTTTGGCATATATATAAGTTGTTCTGTCTTTAAAATTTTGAGATACAATGTCTTCTAACAGATCAAAATATACCCTAAATCACTAGTGTATGGCTTTGTTCTATTCTCCTGCCTGATCACATTCTCTCCCTTTTTTTTTCTTTTTTTTTTTCAATCTTCTTTCTTTTTAAAAAACTTCTTATCAATTCCTTTTATAAAATCTTTTATAATTTTCATCTTTACAGTCATCTTCCATCCCTTCATTGTATCAACCCTTATCTTGCACATATATAAGTCTTTCTTCCTTTAAAATTTTAGCAGGCACTTTCTTCTAACAGACCAAAATATGCCCAAAAGCTAGTGTGTGGCACTGATCTATGCACTAGCCTGATCATATCTGATCATATTGTTTTTGTTTTGTTTTGTTTTGTTCTGTTTTTGTTTGTTTTTATCTTTTTCTTTTCCCTTTTTTTTTTCTCTTCTTTCTTTCCCTTTCTTATCCCCTGGTTTCAGGTGTTTTCTGATTTGTATAGAGTATACTTGCTGGAGAGGTTGTTAACCTGTTAGCATTCTGTTGTCTCATTCATCTATTCTCCTCTGGACAAAATGACAAGACAAAAAAAATCACCTCAGCAAAAAGAACAAGAGGTAGTACCGTCCCTCTGCCAGGGACCTACTCAATAATGACATTAGTACGATGTCAGACCTAGAGTTCAGAATCATGACTTTAAAGATACTAGCTGGGCTTGAAAAAAGCGTGGAAGTTACTAGAGAAACCCTTTCTGGAGAAATAAAAGAACTAAAATCTAACCAAGTCTAAATCAAAAAGGCTATTCATGAGGTGCAATAAAAAATGGGGGCACTAACTGCTAGGATAAATGAGGCAGAAGAGAGAATCAGCGATATAGAACACCAAATGATGGAAAATAAAGAGGCTGAGAAAAAGACAGAGAAACAACTACAGGATCACGAGAGCAGAATTCGAGGGATAAGCGATATAATAAGACGAAACAACATTAGAATAATTGGGATCCCAGAAGAAGAAAAAAGAGAGAGGGGGGCAGAAGGTATATTGGAGCAAATAATAGCAGAGAACTTCCCTAATGTGGGGAAGGACACAGGCATCAAAATCCAGGAGGCACAGAGAACCCCTCTCAAAATCAATAAAAATAGGTCAACACCCCGACATCTAAGAGTAAAACTTACGAGTCTGAGACACAAAGAGAAAATCCTGAAAGCAGCTCGGGAGAAGAGATATGTAACCTACAATGGTAGAAACATTAGATTGGCAACAGACCTATCCACAGAGACCTGGCGGGCCAGAAAGGACTGGCATGATATCTTCAGAGCGCTAAACGAGAAAAATAGGCAGCCAAGAATACTATATCCAGCTAGGCTGTCACTGAAAATAGAAGGAGAGATAAAAAGCTTCCAGGACAAACAAAAACTAAAGGAATTTGCAAACACGAAACCAGCCCTCCAAGAAATATTGAAAGAGGACCTCTAAGCAAAAAGAGAGCCTAAAAGCAGCATAGATCAGAAAGGAACACAGACAATATACAGTAACAGTCACCTTACAGGCAATACAATGGCACTAAATTCATACCTTTCAATAGTTACCCTGAATGTAAATGGGCTAAATGCCCCAATCAAAAGACACAGGCTATCAGATTGGATTAAAAAACAAGACCCATCGATATGCTGTCTGTAAGAGACTCATTTTAGACCCAAAGACACCCCCAGATTGAAAGTGAGGGGGTGGAAAACCATTTACCATGCTAATGGACACCAAAAGAAAGCTGGGGTGGCAATCCTTATATCAGACAAATTAGATTTTAAAAAAAGACTGTCATAAGAGATGAAGAAGGACACTTTATCCTACTTAAAGGGTCTATCCAACAAGAAGATCTAACAATTGTAAGTATCTATGCCCCTAACGTGGGAGCAGCCAATTATATAAGGCAATTAATAACAAAAGCAAAGAAACACATTGACAACAATACAGTAATAGTGGGGGACTTTAACACCCCCCTGACTGAAATGGACAGATCATCTAAGCAAAAGATCAACAAGGAAATAAAGACTTTAAATGAAACACTGGACCAAATGGACTTTACAGACATATTCAGAACATTCCATCCCAAAGCAACGGAATACACATTCTTCTCTAGTGCCCATGGAACATTCTCCAGAATTGATCACATCCTAGGTCACAAATCAGGTCTCAACCAGTACCGAAAGACTGGGATCATTCCCTGCATATTTTCAGACCACAATGCTTTGAAACTAGAACTCAATCACAAGAGGAAAGGCAGAAAGAACTCAAATACATGGAGGCTAAAGAGCATCCTACTAAAGAATGAATGGGTTAACCAGGAAATTAAAGAAGAATTTAAAAAATTCATGGAAACCAATGAAAATGAAAACACAACTGTTCAAAATCTTTGGGATACAGCAAAGGCAGTCCTGAGAGGAAAGTATATAGCAATACAGGCCTTTCTCAAGAAACAAGAAAGGTCTCAAATACACAACCTAACCCTACACCTAAAGGAGCTAGAGAAAAAACAGCAAATAAAGCCTAAACCAAGCAGGAGAAGAGAAATAATAAAGATGAGAGCAGAAATCAATGAAATAGAAACCAAAAGAACAGTAGAACAGATCAATGAAACTAGGAGCTGGTTCTCTGAAAGAATTAACAAGATTGATAAACCCCTGGCCAGACTTATCAAAAAGAAAAGAGAAAGGAAAAAAAAAAAAAAGGAAAAGAGAAAGGACCCAAATCAACAAAATCATGAATGAAAGAGGAGAGATCACAACCAACACCAAAGAAATACAAACAATTAGAAGAACATATTACGAGCAACTCTATGCCAGCAAATTAGATAACCTGGAAGAAATGGGTGCATTCCTAGAGATGTATCAACTACCAAAATTGAACCAGGAAGAAATAGAAAACCTGAACAGACCTATAACCACTAAGGAAATTGAAGCAGTCATCAAAAATCTCCCAACAAACAAAAGCCCAGGGCCAGATGGCTTCCCAGGGGAATTCTATCAGACATTTAAAGAAGAATTAATACCTATTCTCCTTAAACTGTTCCAAAAAATAGAAATGGAAGGAAAACTTCCAAACTCATTTTATGAGGCCACCATTGCCTTGATCCCAAAACCAGACAAAGACCCCATCAAAAAGGAGAATTACAGACCAATATCCTTGATGAACATGGAGGCAAAAATTCTCACCAAAATACTAGCCAATAGGATCCAACAGTACATTAAAAGGATTATTCACCATGACCAAGTGGGATTTATCCCTGGGCTGCAAGGCTGGTTCAACATCCATAAATCAATCAAGATGATACAATACATTAACAAAAGAAAGAACAAGAAACATATGATCCTCTCAGTAGATGCAGAAAAAGCATTTGACAAAGTACAGCATCCTTTCTTGATCAAAACTCTTCAGAGTATAGGGATAGAGGGTACATACCTCAATATCATAAAAGTCATCTATGAAAAACCTACAGCAAATATCATTCTCAATGGGGAAAAACTGAGAGCTTTTCCCTTAAGGTCAGGAACAAAGCAGGGATGTCCACTCTCACCACTGCTATTCAACATAGTATTAGAAGTCCTAGCCACAGCGATCAGACAACAAAAAGAAATCAAAGGCATCCAAATCGGCAAAGAGGAAGTCAAACTCTCACTCTTTGCAGATGATATGATACTGTATGTGGAAAACCCAAAAGACTCCACCCCAAAACTGCTAGAACTCATACAGGAATTCAGTAAAGTAGCAGGATATAAAATCAATGCACAGAAATCAGTGGCAATCCTATACACCAACAACAAGACAGAAGAGAGAGACAAATCAAGGAGTCGATCCCATTTACAATTGCACCCAAAACCATAAGATACCTAGGAATGAATTTAACCAAAGAGGCAAAGGATCTGTACTCAGAAAACTATAAAACACTCATGAAAGAAATTGAAGAAGACACAAAGAAATGGAAAAACGTTCCATGCTCATGGATTGGAAGAACAAACATTGTGAAGATGTCAATGCTACCTAGAGCAATCTACACATTCAATGAAATCCCCATCAAAATACCACCCACTTTTTTCAAAGAAATGGAACAAATAATCTTAAAATTTGTATGGAACCAGAAAGGACCCCAAATAGCCAGAGGAATGTTGAAAAAGAAAAGCAAAGCTGGCGGCATCACAATTCCGGACTTCCGGCTCTATTACAAAGCTGTCCTCCTCAAGACAGTATGGTACTGGCACAAAAACAGACACATAGATCAATGGAACAGAACAGAGAACCCAGAAATGGACCCTCAACTCTATGGTCAACTCATCTTCGACAAAGCAGGAAAGAATATCCAATGGAAAAAAGTCTCTTCAACAAATGGTGTTGGGAAAATTGGACAGCCACATGCAGAAGAATGAAACTGGACCATTTCCTTACACCACACACAAAAATAGACTCCAAATGGTTGAAAGACCTAAACGTGAGACAGGAGTCCATCAAAATCCTAAAGGAGATCACAGGCAGCAACCTCTTCGACCTCAGCCGCAGCAACTTCTTCCTAGAAACATCACCAAAGGCAAGGGAAGCCAGGGCAAAAATGAACTATTGGGATTTCATCAAGATAAAAACTTTGCACAGCAAAAGAAACAGTCCACAAAACCAAAAGACCACCGACAGAATGGGAGAAAATATTTGCAAATGACATATCAGATAAAGGGCTAGTCTCCAAAATCTATAAAGAACTTATCAAACTCAACACCCAAAGAACAAATGATCCAATCAAGAAATGGGCAGAAGACATGAACAGACATTTTTCCAAAGAAGACATCCAAATGGCCAACAGACACATGAAAAAGTGGTCAACATCGCTCGGCATCAGGGAAATCCAAACCAAAACCTCCATGAGATACCACCTCACACCCGTCAGAATGGCTAAAATGAACAAGTCAGGAAACGGCAGATGTTGGCGGGGATGCGGAGAAAGGGGAACCCTCCTAAACTGTGGGTGGAAATGCAAGCTGGTGCAGCCACTCTGGAAAAGTATGGAGGTTCCTCAAACAGTTGAAAAGAGAGCTACCATTCGATCCAGCAATTGCACTACTGGGTATTTACCCCAAAGATACAAATGTAGGGATCTGAAGGGGTACGTGCACCCCGATGTTTATAGCAGCAATGTCCACAATAGCCAAACTGTGGAAAGAGCCAAGATGTCCATCGACAGATGAACGGATAAAGAAGAGGTGGTATATATACACAATGGAATATTATGCAGCCATCAAAAGGAATGAGATCTTGCCATTTGCAACGACGTGGATGGAACTGGAGGGTGTTATGCTGAGTGAAATAAGTCAATCAGAGAAAGACATGTATCATATGACCTCACTGATATGAGGAATTCTTAATCTCAGGAAACAAACTGAGGGTTGCTGCAGTGGTGGGGGGTGGGAGGGACAGGGTGGCTGGGTGATAGACATTGGGGAGGGTATGTGCTATGGTGAGCACTGGGAATTGTGCAAGACTGATGAATCACGGATCTGTACTTCTGAAACAAATAATGCAATATACGCTAAGAAAAAAAGAAGAAGAAGATAGCAGGAGGGGAAGAATGAAGGGGAGTAAGTCGGAGGGGGAGACGAACCATTAGAGACAATGGACTCTGAAAAACAAACTGAGGGTTCTAGAGGGGAGAGGGGTGGGGGGATGGGTTAGCCTGGTGATGGGTATTAAAGAGGGCACATTCTGCGTGGAGCACTGGGTGTTATGCACAAACAATGAATCATGGAACACATCAAAAACTAATGATGTAATGTATGGTGATTAACATAACAATAAAAAATTATTAAAAAAAAAACAACCTGACAAACTTCACTTAAAGCAGTATTAAAGAGATTCCTTCAGGCAGAAGGACAATGATTCCCAGAGAGAAACACACAATTGCAAAGGAACAGCAAGAAAAATGGAAAATGTAAGCATGCAGATAAATATAAAGAATGCTGACTGAAAATGTAGTGTACAAAACAACTGTAGTAATTTCTTGTGGGTTTTAAAATACACGAAGAATAAAAATATGTGTATGTGTGCCTGGGTGGCACAGTTGGTTAAGCGCCTGACTTTTTATTTCAGCTCTGGTCGTGAGATCGAGCCCTGTGTCAGGCTCCGCTCTGAACGGGCTCTGCTTGAGATTCTCTCTCCCTCTGCCCCTCCCACTTATGCATGCACTCTCTGTCTGTCTCTAAGATACGTCTTAAAAAATATATGTGTAGGGGCACCTGGGTGGCTCAGATGGTAAAGCATCTGCCTTTGGCTAAGGTCATGATCCTGGAGTCCCAGGACTGAGCTTCACATTGGGCTCTGCACTCAGCAGGGAGCCTGCTTCTCCCTCTCCCTCAGCCCCTCCCTACTCATTCTTTCTCTCAAATAAATTAAAAGATATATTTTTAAAATTAATAAAAATAAAATATGTGTAGTGCTGTATGACAATCACAAATGCAAAAGATGGAGGGGGAAATTGGAGTTAAGGTGTTCTAAGTTTTTACCACTATTGGAGAAATAATAAAAGTAAAATCTGTTTGAGATTGGAATAAGACAAGATTCATATTGTGATCTTTAGGACAGCTACTAAAAGAATAGAAGAATGTGTAGTTAGTAAGAGAGGAAAAATGAAATGATAAAAAATATTTTATTAATCCAAAAGAGGGCAAGAAAAGTGAGAGAAAGGAACATAAAACAGGTGGGTTTTGTTTATGTTAGTATAAATATAAAATGGTAGGTATAAATCCAATATACCAATAATTAAGTGCAAATGAATAAAATCTTCAATTAAAAGACCAAGTTTGTTAGGATAAATTTTTAAAACGTAACTCTGCTGTTTACAAGAGTCACAAGTAAAATATAAGGAGGAAGGTTGAAAACAGAAAAGCTGGGAAAAGATAAGTCATAGAAACAATAACCTGAAGAAGGATGTAGTTACACTATATCGAAGTACACTTTAAGGCATGAAACCTACAGATTAAGAGGGACATTTCATAATGACAAACAATATCACAATTCCCAATATATATGCCCTCGGTAACATACTTTCAAAATATATAAAGCAAAAAATTTAAAGAACTAATAGAGAAGTAGATAAATCTAAATTTATAATGGGGGATTTCAACACATTGCTCTTAATAGTTTATGGGGGGAAAAATGTAATGAGGACCCTGTATATATGATGTGAACAACACAATCAACGTGTCCTAACTGACATATACAAAACATTATGTACATGCTGTTGGGGTGGGAGCGTAGGGTAGGGGTAAATAAGGGAATGACACAATGAATTTATGTGCTTTGAAAAATGCCTCTAGCGGCTGTGCAATGAATGGATGGGAACACGAGAAAGGGGAAGAGATTGGGAATAAGAAAAGCAGCTAGGAGATCATTGCAGAAGTCCTGGCACAAGATAAAAGTAACAACAGGGAAGAGAGTAAGAAATAGTCCAAAGGGAAATGCATTCCGAAGTTAAAGCTGACAGAACATACTAAAGGATCAGGTCAGGATTCTTTTATTTTTTTAAGATTTATTTATTTGAAAGAGGGGGTGAGGGACTGAGGGAGAGACTCTTTCAAGCAGACTCCCCGCTGAGCATGGAGCCTGATTCAGGGCTCAATCCCACGACCAGGAGACCATGACCTGAGCCAAAACCAAGAGTCAGATGCTCAACTGATGAAGCCACCCAGGTGCCCCAGGATCAGGTCAGGATTCTGAGGTAAAAGGAAAATCAAGCATGAGTCCAAATGACCAAGAGGTACATGAAAAGGTGTTCAACATCACTAATCATCAGGGAAATGCAAATCAAAACCACAATGAGGCACTGCACCTTGAGAATAACTATCCTCAAAAAGACAAGAGATAACAAGTGTTGGTGAGGATGTGGAGAAAGGGAACCTGGAACACTGTTAGCAGGAACGTAAACTGATTCAGCCACTTGGGAAAATTGTACAGAGGCACCTCAAAAAATTAAAATTACCATATGATCCAACAATTCCACTTCTCAGTATACACTTAAATGGAATGAAAACAAGATACTGAAAAGATATCTGCACTCCCATGTTCACTGCAGCCTGATTCATGACAGTCAAGATACAGAAACAACCTAAGTGTCTGACAGTGGAAGAACGGATAAAGAAGATATGAAATATATACACGCGCAGAGGAATATTATTCAGTCATGAGAAAGAATAAAATCTTGCCATTTGCAACAACATGTGAACCTTGAGGGCATTATGCAAGTAAAATAAGCCAGACAAAGAAAGACAAACAATGCATGTTATCACTTATGTGTGGAATCTAAAAGAGCCAAATTCATAGAAACAAGAGTAGAAACAGAGCGGTCACCAGGGGTTGAGATGTGGGGGAGTTGGGGAGATATTGTCCAAGGACACAACTTGCAACTAGAAGATGAGTAACTTGAGAGATTTGATGTAGAGTATAGTGATTATAGTCAACGGTACCGTACTATACACTTTAAAGTTGCTAAGTGACCAGATCTCAAATGTTCCCATCACAAAAAAGAAGTGACAGTTATGGGGCACCTGGGTGACAGTTAAGCGTCTGCCTTTGGCTCAGGTCATGATCCCAGAGTCCTGGGATCGAACCCCGCATCAGGCTCCCTGCTCCACGGAAAGCCTGCTTCTCCCTCTCCCGTTCCCCCTGCTTGTGTTCCCTCTCTCACTGTGTTTCCATCAAATAAATAAATAAAATCTTTAAAAAAAAAAAGAAGTGACAGTTATGTGACATGACGGAGATGTTAGCAAACAATATGGTGGTAATCATATTGCAATATGTATCAAATCAACAGGTTGTATATCTTACTTACACTTAGTGTCATATGTCAATTACATCTCATTAAAAAAATGACCCCATCTTGCATTCGATCTGAGCAAGAGGAATACGAATCACACCGTTTACTGATATTTAAATAAAATAATGCACAAAAAGCACTTAGCACAATGGCTGCCATCTAAGCACTTATGAGCTCTTACTGTTGTTCATCATAATTATTATTTATTTTTATTACAACCAAACAGGGAACTTATTATAGGTGCTTGGGCTGGCAGAGCGGCTGGAGTCTGGAACCCCTATCCAGTGCCCACAACCCCCAGCCCTGCCCTGGCCCATTGGTGCCACTGACCACTCCCCAGCACCTCGGCAAACCCATTTGCTCTCTGCAGCAAGGCTTCTTTCTCACTTGAATCCGCAGGGAACAGAAAGACAGGCCCTTTGGCCACACCTGGAGGGCAGCTCCTACTGGTACCTGGTAAATCTTGCCACTCACTCCTCGCTCTCTGGGAAGACTTCTTTGCCTCACATCCCAAAGTCCAAGCGTCCTTCTCCCGCCAGGCTTCAGCCATCTATGGGGTCAGCTTGAGTAAGGGACAGACGAGGCTAGGTAGAGAGACAGGTAGGAGACTACATGACTAGGCTCACACAGGGGGCTACGAAACTAGGCTCACAGAAATCCCAGATGTGGGGAAATGTTACAGACGAGATATTAACCAAAGAGAAGGGAACATAACAAATTCACCTTGTTTGTTCTAAATATAGATGAGATGTTTTCATAATATTTACAAATCCGCCTTGTCTTAAATGTTATAGTCAAGATATTTACCAAGTTCCCTGGTCAGTTTTCTATAAAAGACTGACCAGAAAAGCCCTCAGTGGCAACCCATTTTGGACCCCTCTCACTTTGGAAAGCTCCTTTCCTTTCTGTTCCCACCTTCCCTTAATAAGCTTTTAGGTCACTTCACCTTTTCATCCCGGAGATTTTCTTTGACTCCGTGACACAAGAACCCTGCAACCCTGCAACCAGCTCACAGATCCTCCCTGTCCACAGCCCCTGGTGCAGGTGGGCCAGACACCTCAGCTTTTTCCACAACCCAGGAGTGCCTGAGTGAGATGTTACCATCTCTCAGCTCAGAGTTCTCCCTCCTGGCTCCACTTCAGAGCCACCCGGGGAGCTTTTAGAACACAGTGATGCCTGAGCCACTTCGAGAGATGACTTAAATCTGAGTCTCTGGGGAATGTGACCTACTCATCCATGTTGTAGTTCATCAGCTTTCTAAGTGGTTCTAACAAACAGCCAGAGTTGAGACGCACTCAGACATCACTGTAACTTTGTCTTTGCGATGCCGAGGTTCTAAACATTCCCTGAAAGGAAGGTGGAATCCCCTCCAGGGAAACAGCGTGCTTCACCACAGTCCTGAAGTGTAGACGTGCTCATTCAACTCAATATTGGCAATGGTAGTTTGAGTGATGAGGACAAAAGCAAAGCAGTTGAATTTTTAGATAAATGTTTTCGGTACATTTAGCTAAACTGCAAAGATGTTAAAGGGACCATAAAAGTTGAAAGATCTCAAACTATCATCAATGCCATCCAGACCGAATCCTCAGCAGATGGGTCCTCAGTAAGTATTGGTGACTACGTCCACATACCCTCATAGACACACAAAAACTTGTCTATGTCATAAGTTTTAGAGGGTTAATGGGTCACCAAGCCTATGGGTCCCTGGTTACAAACCCATGGAAAAAATGTGACCCCTAGAAAGCAGGAGCCATGGACTTCACATCCTGTGATGTCTGCACCAAGCACATGCCAGGCTCGCTGAATGAAAGAAGGAAGTCCACACCCGCCATCCCTTTGACTTTCTGCCAAGTGATTATGATTTCCACAATTGTGCCAACTCAGCTAGGGTCCTGTTATTTTCCTGAGGGACATCTACTGAGAAACAACCTGTATTCTAGATAAAAGCTCTACAAGTAAGAGCACATGGTCCACTGAGCTCACAGTGCGCTTTTAAACACTTAGCAGCTTCTGTGCCTGGAGAGCCAGCACACATCTGGGGAACATTTTCATGTTGATACCTATGAAGTCAAGGACCTCTTTCCCCTGGGGAATTAAGTCGAAGCCTCTCCCTCTAGAGTGAAAGAGAGGGAGAAGGCAGGCTGGTTTCTTGGCACAATAATATACTCTTCATCAAAAGTCTTCTGCATACTTCTCATAAGCCATCTCATAAGGCAGTTAAGAAGGATGTCACCCAGCCACCCTTCAATCCACATCTCAGCAGCAGGAAGTGGTCACCTATGTGCAACGACAGAGGCAAGGGAGCCAGGAGGCCCGAGGTGCTTGGGGCAGAGGTCAGGGCTCCCTCAGTACCACGCAGTATTCTGCAGGGCATTTAAAAAAATGATTCACAAAATGTTTCTCAGTTAAAGAAATGTCCTCTGCCCTCTCCTTGGTCCACATCCTTCCCTTCCTGCTTTTGCCTTCGTCTCTTTTTCTATTCTACTTTTCCAACAGTGAAAGACTTGGCCCCAATATCCAGTGAATTACCGAATTTTCTTTTTTTTTTTTCCTTTATAGCTCCTCTACTGGATTGAATAGTATCCCCTCCCCCCAAATTCATGGGAAGAGGGAGGTGGAGCTTGGAATGATGCATCTACAAGCCAAGGAACCCCAAGGATCACCAGCAACCACCAGAAGCTGGGAGAGGCAAGGAAAGATTCTCCCCTTGAGCCTTTGGAGAGAGCATGGCCCTTCCATCAACTTGACTTCAGATTTCTGACCCCAGAACTGGGATAGAATAATTGTATTAATCTACCCTGATTGTGGCAATCGGTCATGGCAGCCAAGGAAACGAATATTGAATGGCTGAACGACTGGCAAGGTCTCATTCATTCAACCATTCATTCAACCATTCAGTCAGTCAGTCATAATCCTTACCTAAGAAGCTCACAGTCCTAAGGACAAAACAGACATTTAGGAAATAATTACACACTAGGAAATATAGTTAATTTCAACTATAATGAACACTAGGGGAAAAAAATACAAGGTTTCACACAACTCTGAACAGGGACACCTGAGACAGCTGCTGACTTTTGTGTTAAATATCAGGCATCAAGTGGTTCTCATGCTCCTTTGAGGATATCCAAACCCATGTGCTTGCTTCCTTTAGGGCTATTTCTGAAGCACGAGTGAATGGCAGAGTAGCAAAAAGCTCAGATATTCTAAACTTTTTGTATTTTAGGCTGCAACATTCATTCTATCAAAAAACCACAAATTCCCACAATGAGGCTACTAGCACTAAAGCCCGCCAGCTACATCTGCTAGCAGTGGAAATATCATTATAGAGAGAAATTCCCCTGAAACACTCCCCGCCACCCTCCTCCCCAGATATGAGCACTCTAACCACTGCTGCCTATCTGTCTTCTTAGCACTTGCAAACATAAATCTCTACACATGGAAATACACAGAATTCTTTTTTACGTAAACAGTGTATTATTTGTTGCCTTTTTCCCCCCTCTTCACAGTATGCCTGCAAGACCTTCCCATGTCAGTACATACAGGATAAGATCTAAGAAGCAACTTCATGGTCAAAGTCTGTGCATATTTTAATTCTGTAAAGACAATATCAACTTGACCTCCAAAAATCCCAAAGGACAGAAGTAACAAAGAACACTCAATTCTGGTAAGCAACTCAAACTTCCTGTGCCTCAGTTTCCTGACTTGCAAAAGGGTAATTAGTAATCCATCCCCTGCCCACCTCCCAGGATGCTGGTGAGGACCAACTTAGACTAAGGGTCCACACTACTAACCACGCAGCATGGGGCACAATGCAACAAGGGACTTCAAAGGCAGCTGGGCCGGGTGGCCAGAGCTGCAGCCCACCTGCTGCTCCATTGCCTGCCTGTGCTTGGAAGTCACCATGCTGTTTGTCGCCGGTATTGTTAAATGAGCACCAACCAATCCTCCTCAATTGCAGGGAGAACAAGCATAGGCTCAGCCAGGCATACAAAGTACAGGGCTTCCTTAATATATTCAGAGCATGTACACTTGGCATTAATTTAAAATCATTCATTGCTCTTCTTATCAGGGTAAAGGACATTGGTGCATTTTAGTGTTATCTTGAAGTTAATTTGAGGCTTTAAATATTTAAGTGTTTGATAACTTGTAGTCTGGAAGGATGAAACACAGAGAACCACAGATTGTATTTATTTATCTGCAGGTGAAAGACAGGACACCTTCCCCTCTTGAAATAACACTGACTTTTAAAAACGTCTTTTTAAAAATTCATTTTCAGGCTATTGATTCTTTCAAAATGAAGATGCTGTATCCAAGAGGAAAAGAAATAATTTCTGAGTAGTGTCTAATTCTATAGAATATTTGGGTTAGAATATTCAATGATCTATGCAAGTGGGCAAGGATATACATTTGTAACGTGAGCTATTAGCATCTTAGAACCCAGCCCAACCCAACCTCTGTCTCATTTCAGCAACCCTCACCCACCACAGCATTACTCCCATGCCACGAGAACGTACCAGGGAGCTGCTCCTTCCATTAGAAGGAACAGCTTTTGCGGTTTCCTAGGATGAATGATGATCTTCATCAAACACTCCTCATTTCCCAGTCAGGTATCCTTTGCGCCATTCATTCATTCATTCGTTCATTCGTTTGTTCGTTCAAGAAGTCTACAACAAACAGCTGATAGTAGGGCATGGTGGATAAACCTCCCCACCCAAGTTCAATTCCAGCTCTGCTGCTCACCAAATGTTTCATCTCCTCCATTTAAAGCAAAATAGGGGTTTTTAAAAAGCACTTTCTTTGGACACTCTTTGAAGAGTAAGTATATAATTCACGAAGCAATGAGCATAGCACCAGGAACACAGAAGGGTCCTATGGAGGCTATGCACTGCTGTTAATACTCTGAGCTGAGTGCAAGGTCTGGGCAAGGCGGGGGGGGGGGGGGGTGGAGCGAGATAAAAGATGAAACTACACCTATAGCTCGGGGCCCAGATAAAAGATGCAATGTGAAAGAGCCATAACACCCTGCAGAGGAGTTTCAGAATGGAGAATAGGATGTGGCATTTGGGGACCCCAATATCCAAGGATGCACCGTGAGGAAAAGAAGTAACACCGGGAGCTGAGACCATGGAGGATATGTCCCCCAAGGCTTCCTGGGACAGAAATAAGCTCAGAGTCACTGAAACCTCAGGTAAGGGACAGGGATTTGTGGAAGAGAATATGTGATTTTGAAACATGAACAGACACTACTTGGGGCACTTTCACAAATGCTGCCCCATTCCACGGAAAGATCAGCTGGGACCAGAGAGGACAGCGCCATAAATGTTGACCAAGACATGAGGACTTGATTCGTTTGGAAGTGGGACCGCCAATGACTTCTGAGCAAAACAGGGCAGTGATGTAATCAGAGCTGGGCTCCAGGAAGGGTAATCTGGCAGCAGTGGGAGGAACCGGTGAGAAAGCAAAAACCTAGAAGTAGGGAGACCAGGTGGGGCCTCAAGGGATACTCACTGCTACATGAGTAGAATGGGGCTGGTTACAGAAATCATCATCTGTTGCTCCTCTGTCTGCAGGACCATTCCCAGCAGCCTTCAAACATGCTATCCATGTCTCCAATCTCGGGGTAGGGTAGGAAGAGGCCCATTGGGGTCAAAGGAAAAAAGTTTTAAAGATCATTTAGACAACAAACAGAAAAATATGAAAATGCACCTTTTTACTGGGCAAGCTAACACCAGTAAGTCAGTTTCAGGAAAACAACGTCATCCATCGTAATGCTGTTGTGATTTGAACCTTATCAGTACTGTACCTGGACGTTTTAGTGTCTAGAAACTGCCTGGCAAACAATAGGTGCTCAAAGATACTCTGGAATGGTTAAGTTCAAGTGAGAGCTAACACAAGCCTGAGCTCAGAAGGCATGGAGAGAGCAGGACAATGTGATGTCTAAAGATACTGGCAGCACCAAGAGTTGTGTGAGTACACACAGGAGGCTTTAAGGACAAAGGAACAGGAAGTGGCAGGGATGTGATCATTTATTAGCAGACATGTCTGAGTGCTGGCTTCATGCCAGACACCACACTGGTGTCTAGGGACAAGGAGTTGAACAATGCATGGTGCAACCGGACCCTAAGGGTGTCAGTGTGATGAGGAAGCACAGAGCCCTGGAGACCAGAGCTTGGGAAGGAAAGCAAGAAGCCCCCTTGTGAAGTATTCCACTTGCAGAGAAGCTCCAAACCACGCACCTGGTAGCCAGCACCCAGTTGGACTCTATGTGTTTGGCTTCACGTGCCCTCGCCACTCTTAGGCCCTTACTCACCAGGACTCACTGCTTATACTTAGCATTGACAAAGTGACCGCCATATTGTATCCCAATTTAGGGTACAAGACCATTAACTTGAAAATGCCTATCTTCTCAGCCTAGTAATGTAGCATGAGAAATGGATGGAATTAGACCTGGACAATGATGTCTTTCTTCTTGGGAAGGCAAACTTGTCCTGGGTCCCTGATGATACCCTATTACACACACCATTATCTACACATTCAATCTAAGAGACATTTATCTTCTATTTTAAGGAATCATGATAACTCATTATGGAAAAGAAAGAAAAAAGATCAGGCACACTTCATTATGTGTTTTCCCTCAGTTAGGTAGGGATCTCAGTGGATTAATATTCAAAAAGACATAGGTCTTTCGTCTGACCTAGATTTTCACTGGGCTTTCTCAATATTAGACAGCAGATAGCAAGATAAAATCAATGATATGCAATAAACAGATGCATTACTGCATTTTAAAGTTTCCCTAAGACAATTGTTCTAGCCATAATAACTCGATAAAAATAAAGAACTTCCCTGTACTGGATTTTTTAAGATTTTATTTTTAAGTAATCTCTACACCATGTGGGGTTTGAACTCACAACCCCAAGATCAAGAGTCACATGCTCTTCCGACTGATCTAGCCAGGCACCCCCACCCCCATACTGGTTTTTAACGATTTTCTTTCAAGAAATGTGATGGGTATGATAGAAAATGTCTGAAGATTGGTATAACAAGCTTGCTTCTTCAACAATCGAGTCATTTGACCTCTATTACTCATATTCTGATCTGCAAAAATGGTTAGAATAATAATCATTTCCCATGCTGTCATGAAGGTTAATAATGTACTTTACAAAATCATTATGACATATTCCAGCAAGAGCAATTACTACTTGTATTCATTTGTTAAGTAAAAGAGTTTTCGTTGTATAGACATATTATTAAAAATAATTGTCTTAAGCTTGTTGTAACTACTAATTACATACATTTTCCTGAAACTCCTGCTAAACAACCTACTTACTAAAAAAAAAAAAAAAAAAAAAACAGGCAAAGCATATTTATTTTCCCAAATGGGCTTAGCCAATCATTATCACCATTGCTCCCAAAATTTTGTTAGTGCCTCCATTCATTATGGGAACATCCCTTATATGACCCTCATATTTACTACATGCATGATCAAGTTTCAAGTATTTGATATTCTTTGGGGGGAAAGAATACATAAATAAAATGGAAAGGCAAGAACCTATCAAGCAAAAGCACAGAAGTCTACTCATGAACAAAGTCTCCATGGATTATCTGGAGAATAACTGAAGTTGGTCTAAGAACTCGCATTCCATGGAAGTGCGTTTTCTTTCACGCTGAGCAAAGGATTTCCACTCATCCAATTTGTTCTTAAAGCAGAGCAGCCCAACATGGACAAAGCAGGTAATAAGGCAGAGTGAAGACACTTCGGGCCATACCATGTCATCAGTACTCCGGGCTAGAAGGACAATGGCCCAAGTAGGTTTTGACAACCTAACTCCCATTCACTTTTTTGGAGGAATGAGCTTTGTGCCCCACAGACACCTGCCTCTTTTTCTCCACCTTCACTTCTCCTGTACTTCCTTCTTTGCATCTCATTCTCTCCCCCTGCCAAAAGGTAGGTCTTCCAAAATGCCAACGGTTCAGAGAAGAATTGTGGGTTGGTAGGGAAAGAGAGGGATAATGCTGTAGAATTTTGAGTTGTTCCCATCATTCTGGCATTTTTATCTCATCGTTTTGCTTATCTTCCGATTTTATCCATCTCCCCACTGAGGTCTCTCGGCTCATACCTAAGTTTCTCTTCTCAAAAGGCTGCCATGCATTTGCATTTAAGTTATCTACACTTTAGCAAAATGTTCATCTTTTAAAGTGACCCTCTTATCCTTGGCCTTCATACTAAACGAAGGTGAGGATTAAAATTCAACTCTTTCTGCCACTGCTTTCTTTAATGAGAAAAACAAAATTGGGTTTGAAGTAGATTAACTAACTTGTTTGATGTCAATCGAGGTGAGGCTGAAACATGAGGCATTCAGTAGAAACAAATACATGTTTTTCACCATTTAAATGTCCTGACGGTTTGAATCATTTAGCTTTTGGTAACACACTGACCCCGTGGCTCTGTCCATCAGACTGGACGCTGAATACTTTGAACGTCTTGTATCATTCCCACAACATACAGCATCACACCATGTAGAACCTTTGGAAGTATCCACAGATTCCCAAACTTTAATATACTTGAGAAACATCTGGGGTGTTTGCTATGGATGCATACTCCTCGGTTCTGTCCCAGAATAGTCCTTCATTAGGTCTGGGGACAGGAGGTGGGCACCAGAATCTAAATATTTAACAAGTTCTGCATGTAATGCTTATGTGGATGACCCACAGAAAACACTTTGGAAAACACTGAATAATGGGGGGGAGGGTGTTTTCCAGTTAGGGATGCCCTTCACCCACCCTGCAACCTCTGACTCATCACTGCCTGAGAAACCTTCATACTTACGATCGATTTATAAAGAAAACAAACCCAACAGAAAAAGAACACTGTAGCATGAACTCTTACCAGGTTTTGAGCATTGCTATGATCTTCCTTGCCCCATACTTCATTACATAGGACTTGACAGATTAATATCATACACATCTCTTCATTTCATCCCCACACAAATTCCTTGTCAGCACTTCAGAACAGAAGTGAACTAATTTTAGTAAATCACTGTGTGGCTAAACCGTAACTTTTGCCTCCCAGTCTGGCTTCTTTAAGGCGACTCAGGAGGTTTGAGAAAGTCTGAAGAAGAGTAACAATAAGTAGCTCTAAAACACATCCAAGGTGAAGCTGAATTTGGGGAACAATCATATCTACAACTGGGGATTTGTGGCTCAAAAGTGGGGAAATTTCCTGTGTAGTAGGGGCTGGAAAATTTCCCAAGTAGATGTGATCAGCCGCTATCTCAAATATTAAGCCAGGGACATAATATAATTGCAGAAAAGTTTATTTAAAATATATTGAGTTGACATACCCTTTGGTTGTGCTTTGTCATTTGTTAGTATTTCCTGAGCATATTAATGGAATGCATTTCTGTTGGGAGCCCAGAGAGACTTGCACTCAAATCTGTGCCTTGTCGCTGACTCACTATTGGGACGCCCAAGGCTGTAGGTTCCCATCACCAGCTTTTAAATGTCTTTCCCATAGTGGCTCCTGTTCTTGACATTTTCTAAAATGAAACTACCGCCCAGGTGGAATGGTCAGTTGCAATATAGTTACTGAAAGAAGGGCTTGCAGCTTTGAAAGGCCCATCAAAGTTGCTTCTAGTCTGAAACTTTCTTGGTGTTATTGACAAAGGATCTAAAAGGAGAAATTAACCTACTAGCTCCTAACCTGATACCTCTCCAGATGGAGACTCACACACACTGAACGGGCTTCTGCTACAGCTGCTCTTTGTTGCAAACATTCTCTTTCCCTCTGTCCTAACAAAAAGGAATCCCTACTGCTCTTTTTGAATGCCAGGACCACCTTGATCTAGGGCTCCATGAGTTCTTGTTCCTCTTATGAGAATGACAATCATCCTTTAAACAACACACCAAAAGATCAGATCTGTGTAGCACTTCGCTAAAATCAGAATGTCGACTCCTGGGGGCATGAGATACACTTTTCATAATTCCTACTGACAACATTCCGACTAGACGATTTCGTCCTTGTCATCCTGGTGGATTTGCTCTAGGAGAAGCTCCTGGAAGCAGAACGGATGGGCCATCTGCCATCTGCTCAGTGGGACAACCCCCATTAAGGGTATTGGGCTTGAATGCGTTTGCCTGCAAGATGAGCCTCTCAAAGTGGGATTTCACTAAATCAGTGTTAATCGCACTTACGTAATCTACTACTCGGGGCTGTCTAAAAACAGTGTGATTCAGCAAGAAGCTATTCTGGGGTACTGAACGGGACTCCGTACAAGGGAACTGTCAGCGTCAGCCTCAGCAGTGGCACCTAAGAACCTGTCCCTGCAGGTAATGAATCTTCCACATACAACTCCTAGCAGGTTGACAGCTGAGCAGGGTACAGAGGAGAGTCACTCGACTATAAGGCACACACTTGAAGTCTACAAGGAACAGAAGTAAAGAAATGAGGGAAACTGACCTGTTTGGGATGACAGCAAACTTGGAAGGGCAACTCCTAACCAAAAGGATCCACAGCTATGGAGCTCCGTCCAATGCTCCCAAGCACAGTGGCCGCCCTGAGCTGCCAGATTTACTGGTTTTTCAAAAGATTTACTGTTTTTTAGGTGAAAGCCACTGAATTTTTCTTAATTTACTTAATGCACACATGTAGTTATAAAATCAAAGACTTAAAAACTATGGAGACAGTGAAAAGATTAGTTGCCAGGGGGTCGGGGGTAGGAGACGAATAGGCAGGAGCACAGAGGATCTGCAGGGCAGTGAAGCTACTCAGTATGACACCATTACGGTGGATACACATCATTACACATTTGTCCAAACCTCAGAATGCACAACACCCAGAGCGAACCCTAATGTCAACATGGACCATGGGTGACGATGAAGGGTCCATGCACATTGATCAATTGTAACATACGTACCCCTGATGGAGGACACAGATCATGGAGGAAGCTGTGCCTTTGTGAGGGTAGAGGGTATACAGGAAATCTCTGAACCTTCTGCTTAATTTTGCCGTGAACCTAAAACTGCTCTAAAAAAATCAAAAGAAAAGGGGCACCTGGTGGCTCAGTTGGTTAAGCGTCCGACTCTTGATTTCAGCTCAGGTTATGATCTCAGGGGTTGTGAGACTGAGCCTGGCATTGGGCTCCATGCTGAGCGTGAAGACTGCTTAAGATTCTCTCTCTCCATCTTTCTCCACCCTACGCCCCCCAACTCAGTGTGCCAGCGCACTAAGGAAAAGGAAAGGAAAGAAAATCTAAAAAAAAAAAAAAAAAAATCAAAAGAAAAGAAAAACTGAAAAAAATCGAAGGCTTAGAACAACAGCACCCCTTATCCTGGCCCCTCCAACCACGAATTCCATTCAGTAAGCACCACTTTTAAACTTATTTTTTTTTTAAGATTTTATTTATTTATTAGAGAGCGAGTGAGAGAGAAACAGCATGAGAGGGGAGAGAGTCAGAGGGAGAAGCAGGCTCCCCACCGAGCCGGGAGCCCGGTGTGGGACTCGATCCCAGGACCCTGGGATCGTGACCGGAGCCGAAGGCAGTCGCTTAACCAACTGAGCCACCCAGGCGCCCTAAACTTATTTCTTCTGGTAATTCTTCTGTATTACTGAAAAGTATGCTTCTTCAGCTTTTTGTTAGTTTATAGTTACCTATTTATTTCCTGCATTCACAGAGGTTGAGGGTTTTTTTTTTTTTAGCTCTCAGAGCTAAACCCTCCCTCTGCCCACAGCCATAGCCTTTGTGCCCCCAGCCCCCGCCCCAGGCCCCCCCTGAGCTGGGGTCCTTGTTTGCTGGATTCCATGTTTTTCCTGATTGTTATTTTGTTGGAACACAGTTCTGGTAGCTTCCTAAAAAGGCTGCTTGAGAGGTAAATTGTTGAGGCCTCACCTGTCGGAAATGTCTATCCTCTACTCTCCCACTTGCTTGGGAATTTGGCTGGTATAGATTTCTGCCTTGAAAACCATTTTCCTTCAGAATTTTGAAGGCCTCTCTCCATGGTCTTCCTGTGTCCAGGGTTGCGTTAGATAAGCCCATACTCTCCGATTCACATGCCTTCGGCTGTGTCCTACATCTTTGTCTCTTTTCGCAACCTTTAGGGTCTTCTCTTCAGGCATGGCGTTCTGACATGTTAGGGCGATAAAAGCAGATGTCAGAACACCTGGGTCTAAAACCCCATGATGCCATTTATGAACCATGCCATCCGGGGCATGTAACTTAAGAGTGTGCCTCTGCGAAACAGGCATGAGCACCCTTCTCGTAAAGGGGGTGTGCAGATAATGAGATAATACATCAGAGCCCTCAGAACAGGACCTGGCACAGAGTGCACAACCAGTGAGCATCGGGTTTATGACTACTATCACCCTCATTCTTTGTTCTGCTTCTGCTTTTGGTAGAGTGGTTTGTGTCCTTTAGACCTGTTTCTTGAGTGAAATTTTCAGGAATCCCCTCCTGCCACGTTCTCTCTCCTTGTTTCCTGGAATTCCTATTAGTCAGATAGTGGACTCCAAGACTCACCCTCTCCTGCTCCCACTCCTTCATGTTTTCCGTTACTCCTGTATTAGCAGTATCCTACTTTCTGCGCTATTTCTTGGACCTTTATTGTTCGATTCCTCCGAGCTTATTGATGACTACTACATTTTCAATGTCTAAGAACTCATTCTATCTCCCTGATGGTTTCTTTCCCATTAGTGTCCTGCTCTTGGTTTCTGGATGAACTGACCTCTGATCTCTCTGAGAATAATCAGTAAACTTTGAAATTGCTTGCGGATTCCTACAATCACATTTCCTTGGGATTTCTTTCTTCTACTTCTTTATTTCTCTCACTCTCATGGGGCAGGATCTCCTCCTCAAGCTCTGGTCATCCTTGGCTGTTTGCTCATATCCAAGAGGAAACCCTGAAAAAGCTATGCCTAGGGGTTGGGATTGTTGGCTGGTGGGCTTCAGCCCAGGGGATCAGGGGCTTTTCTCCAGAGCTCTATGTCCCTGGAGTAGAATCCTCCAGTGACCCCTCTGAGGACACAGCCTGGCTGCAACATTCTGGAACAAAGGCAGAGGATGGGAGCTGGCTGTCCAGGCTCTGGACACAGACTTTCACATAATCCCCGATGTCCAGCTCTGTGCCTCAGCCCTGCTGTCTGTGGTCTAGATGTTCTCCATCCCAGTTTCGTGACAGAACGAATTTCCTAGCTATCCATGGAGCCAACTGCTCTGGTCCAGACTCTCAGTTAATCCTCATATCCCACCCTGCCCCCCTCAGAGCCTGGGGCCTGCTGGTCCTGAGCATCAAGGGGTCCTTAGGAGCACTTCAACTATTTCTCTCAGTCAAAAGCTTTCTACCCCTTTCCACTTTCAGGCTCCAGGAAAACAAAATCCTGATTTTTTAACATTGGTAACTAATTCAAATTTTATTATATTCTTTGGCAGGTTAGGGAGGAAGAATGTGTCAGGAGGTCACAAGCAGCCCGTTGGCCAGTTGCTAACCTGGGACACCCCCACCCCAGCCCACCTATAAGAAGAAGGACCTGAGATGTTGTTAAAGACACAGATTCCTAGACTCCACTCCAGACCCACTGAATCAGAAGCCCTGTGGGTGGGGCCCAGGAATCTTCATGCTTAACAAGTTGTCCTGGGAGGTTCGGATGCAAGTACCCTGGTGTTTGTCACTTATGGATGAACACTATGCAGAGAGCCAAGCCCAGAGGCCACCAGAGGCAAACGACTGCTCACCTGTATGCACATCCTGGCTTCTAGGTTAGTCACTGCTAGTCTGTGGCCAGTCAGCAATGATGTACTAAGTGTCCACTTGACATGAGCCTGATTGGGTGGTTCTCACACACTGTTAACTTTTAGCTCAGCCCAGGGGTGCAGTGATTCCTTTGGAGCAGGCAGTTGGGGTCTAGCCAATGTCCTTTGCCTTGCCTGGCCCCGCACTGGGAGACATGCTCAGCAGATACACTTCTCTGTACAGGTGAATGCTCATATGGGCAGGGAGAGCTGGGTGAACACCACACAGCTAGAGGAACATGTTGTACCACACGGTGTATCTCTCTGCTCTGAGCTCATGGACTATCTGCATCATCTCTGCCCACCCAACACTTCACCCTGTGTGGCCCTTAGCAGGTGCCCTATAAATGGTTTTATTGACATAATAATCTTTGCCAGACACGATTTAAACTGACTGCTCTCCATTCAACTTTTCCTGTTGGTGTCATGCCACTGGAAGGTGCCATCTTGGGAAGCCATTTTAGTTCACCGGAAACGTGGCATCAGAGGTTCTGACAATTACAAAAATGCAGAAATGTGAGATCACTTAGGCCTTTTATTAGGGGTAAGATAGGATGGTTGATGCCGATTGTTTACTGGAAGAAGAAAGAAAACAGGCAGCTGTTTTAAAGAAGTGGGGTGCATGTTCTGTAGAAATTCACAAGAGCAAAGTGTGGTTTGAAAAGTATCACGGTTGATTTGAAATGAAAGAACAAGAGTGTATGCCTGGTGTGTGTGTGCATGCACACGCAAGAGACTGCATCAAGGAAGGACAAATAATATCCTTCTCTAAATGAATTGACCTTTTTCACATCAGTGGGGGTGAACACGCCTCCCTACCTTGCTACCACTTCCTTGTGTAGAATCTGAGTTTTACAAACATGGGAAGGGGGATTTTATTTATTTATTTTTATTTATTTGAGAGAGAGAGAGAGAGAGAGAGCTCCAGCAGAGGGAAGGGGAAAGGGAGAGGGACAAGCAGACTCCCTGCCGAACAGAGAGCCTCACGCGGGGCTCCATCCCAGGACCCTGAGATCATGACCTGAGCTGAAATCAGATGCTTAACTGACTGAGCCACGCAGGAGCCCCAGGAAGGGGGCTGGGGGATTTTAGATGCTGCTTTTGTTCCTAATGAATCTTTTTCAATCAAGGGGCTGGATGATGGGTCTGTGGATGTGTAACATGTTCCGTCATAAACAAAGGGAGCAAACTGCAGAGTCCATCATCGTGGTTGAACAGACGCTGCCCTTACCCTAGAACTGCACAGACCGAACAGCCACTCTGCTGGTCCTTGCCAGCAGGACCAGCCTCCCCCAGTCTAGGCATTCGACAACCACAATCCCACTGTTTCACGGTCATTTTTCTCAGCATTAAAACTTTTCCTCTTCAAAATCCCTTCATTGAAGATAAACGGGGACCATTTCAGTAAGGCCTAGTAACAGCAACGCTATGCAGTCAAGGCTATTTGTGAGAAGGTATTCACTACAGTCTTGTTCATAATGGCCAAAAATTGGAGACCTTCTAAAAGCCCACCAACAAAAAAAAAAAAAATCGGTCAATAGATTATGATACCCCCATGCTATGGAACTCTACGCAGCAGTTGCAATGAACAGGGTAGTTGTTTCTCTCACTTGGATGGGTACCCATGCCTGATTATTGGGAGAAGACCATTGTAGAGTATATATACACAACTTTGTTTAAAAAGAAAAAGTAAAAGAGTACGTAGCAGTGTATAATAGATGTTTCTATGCGCACAGAAAAAGTTCTAGAGAAATACACGCTAAACTATGAATAGTGATTATATCTGGAGAATACAGTTGATAGATACGGAATGATAAAGAAGGAGATTTTCACTTTTTTATTAGAATGGACTAATTTTATTATTTTTAAAAGTCCTCAATCCCCTATAAAAATGCAGATCTCTATGGAAAAGGTTATTCCATGCGGGCGGTCCCGCGTCTTGACTGGAACCTGGGTGAGCCATGGGAGGGAACATTTATTATACAATCTGCTGAGAACTAGCCTGAGGATTTTCACAGAGAAGGAGGTGGCAGAGCCTAGGCAGAATCCATAGGGTGAGGATGCCCTGTTCAGGGCGATTCCCTGCCTACAGACCAGAGCAGAACATGTGTCAAACAGCAGGATTTGTGGAGTGTTGCCCAACAGCATCACCTCCCTTCTTGGACGGACAATGATGCCCCACTGACCAGCGCCAGTCATCTTGTGTCCTGTCTCTGCCAAGGATTTCCTTTCTCAAAGATGCTGCCCATGCATAGGCTGTGAAAACCAAAGGACCAAATTGTAAATGGACTGGCCCATTACCCAACCCCTGTCTTCCTTTCCATAATGTTCAAATCAGATTATATTTTTACACATCAGAGTCTCTACTTGGTCAGAAGAATTTAAGCCAGTTACATATGGGCTGCTCGAGATGAGAAATAACTCTAGTTCCCCTTACATAAAGGAATCTTCTCTTTCCCCATCCTGAGTTCTAACTCCCCTTCTCGTTGATTGAGCTTCTGACTGACACCTGAAAATGGTATTGAACTAAAATCAACAGGGGCCAGGATGGCCTAGGATTTCGCTTCTGATCCCAAGCAATCTGCTGACCTTTCTCTGACACTACTTATTATATTTTAGTGTGGAATCAATTGAATGGTGGGTTCTAAAGAGAGCCACTGAATACATTTGTGCTTTGGGTAAAAACAGCCTCAGGCCTCCTCATCCATCATTGTTAGGTGGAAGGAGAAAATGCGTCAAAGTGGCTCGTTTTCTTTCAACTGCAATATACCAGCAGAGCGCATAAGGATTCTATAACATGCAGCAACCACTGTGATTTATCCTCATAAGGCAATGTCTGAGCCAAAAGAGAATGTAAATCTCAGAGAAATCACCTTTCTCTGTTGGGAAAGCGGCTGGGGCCATTTGTCCTAGAGGTACCAACCACTAAGGGTCATAGTGCCCTCTGGTGGTGGTTGCTTTTTCCTGCACTGCACAATGGCCGACTTCTCTCCTTGGCCCCACCCAAGACCAAGGCAACTCCATTCAGTGGAAGGTGCTAGGGAATGGGAGGACCAGAGGAAGAGTATCTGAAATTGAAAGTAAAGCAACGAGCATGTAGAAATGGGAATGACCAGTAGGTGCAGGCATCAAACGGAGCACTGGCACCGCAGGCAAGGCAATTGGCTCTACAAGTTCTGGTGACCTCTCCAGATCTGTTGGAAAAATGCCCAGCCATGAAGAGAAACAGCAGGAAGAACACAGACTTGGGGATCAAAGGAGCTGAGAGTGGGACCCTCACTTGGTCACTTGCTGGTTGGGTGACACAGAGCAAGTCATTTAGCTTCTACAGTTTGCTCATCAGTTTGCTATCTGTGAAATGGTGAGAAGAAATCCTACTTCACAAGATCACTGTCCAAGCAAACAAGACAATATGCATCATGGCTCATGTCGCAGTGTGGTCCCTCCATGGCAAGTGTCACGAAAGCATGCTGTAATTCTTTGCATTGTTTTAGGTTCTTCATGCAACTTGATGAGACAAGGGACATTTCTAAATCACGGATGTTGTAACAAAGTTGTGGTCTCTTTCCTCTAAAGATGGGAGTCAAAAAATATGAAGACTCATATGAACCATCACGCCTGTTCTCTACTTTTCCTTCCTTAGTCTCTCTACTCTTCTTATCCCTCATTCTAAAATTAACAGAGCTCAATAGGTCTTTAAAAACTCTTACTAATTACTTCCACATCAGAGAATTCTTATTTTAAACAACCCAACTTGCTCAAGTCAATCCAAAGTACTTCAAGGAAAAAAGATCATGAACAATGTGCCCACTAATTTTATTTTAAATTGCAAATATTTAATTGGCCTCTCTTGTCACAACATTTTCCTTAACCAATCAATATATAACCTTGTTTTATGTATGTTTCTGTTTAAAGACACCTTATTTAATCTATTTTGTTAACTCACTAACATTGAACTCCTAGCCAACAGCACTACAATTCATGCCCGAACAAAACTTATCATCTAACACACACATTTTCTCCAAAGAGCACATCACAGCCTTCTTGTGCTCAGAAACACTAGACCACACTTCAGCATTACCCTTGGGGGCCATTTTAAATAGTGAAATTACCAACAAAAAAGCACAAAACTGAAGCTAAAAGAGTGGAACTAAATTAACTACATAAAGGACACTTGTTTACAGTATGAGCGCCAAAACAAGAAGGCAGAGTGTCAGCTTGTTCCACCCCGGCTGGGAATGTGCACTCTGAGCTGCTCAAATTTAAGCTACTGTGTGCATGTCCTTGCCCACAAACAGCCCCAAACATGCAGTGAGTACTGGCTGGAAGCTAAATCTTAGTAAGTAGATGAACTCACAATACAGAATCCATGAATAATGAAGACTTGCCCAGTGGGGTCTGTGGACCCAGAGCAGGCTGAGGCTTTTTCAGAGAGTCCATGGGATCAAAATAATTTTCAAAGTACTGCAAAGATGCCATTTGCCTTTTCCTCTGTATTGACATTAGCACTGATGGTGCCAAAAATGGCGGTAAAACCACTGATGTGTCAGCAACTGGTGATGGGGTGGCGCCAAACGCCACCGCTCATCACCGTGTTTGTCACCACCAGCACTCAAAGAAAAAATAAGCCAGTTTCACCCAAAAATGTTCTTGAAGCAGTAAAAATTATTACTTCTATTTTGCCTCTACCTATAAGAACACATCTTTAAACGTGTCCCAATTGGGACAAATTGGGAGCTGCGCATAAAGTAATTCTGCTGCTTCCTGAAGCAGGATGTCTTGAATAAAAGTTCTAGAGAAACTATTTGAGTTGCACACTGAACTAACCAGTTTTTCATGGAACACTGTTTCTGCTTGAAAGAACTTCTAACAAACTATGGTCATTCAAAGTTGAGTAACTGGCGACAGTGAAGGAAATGAGTCTATCACCTCAAGGAAAACAACTATTTGTTGCCAATAATAACATTCAAGCTTTCAAGTGAAAATTACATTTTGGAAAACTTGCATATGCCACTATGAGCTGGAGAGCCTTCCAATATATTTAAACACTTTTCTGATGTGATTGGTGCTGATATTAACATGTAATTCTTGATAGTGTCTAATGAAATATATCAACATTCAATAGAGCTGTCTGACTAGGTGAGCCAACATTTTCCAAGTGACCAGTGCACGATGTTACGAAATCATGCATGGGAAAAAGATCCATTTAAAGTACAAGATAGAAAAGTGGATTTTATTATAACAGAGAATGAAGAGTTCATTGGTATCATTTCACATTCCACACTGCAACTAGCTTCTGAGAAACTACCTTCAAGTTTTGTTATGGTACAGAAGAATATCCACAATTACTTGAAAAGACTATTAGAATAGTCATTCTTTTTCCAAATACACACCTGTGTGAGGCCAGGTTTCCTCATATGCTTCAAGCAAACCTACGAAAAGATGTTGCACGAAGAAGCAGATAAGAGAATGTGGCTGACTTCTAATAAACCAGACATTAAAGAGATCTCTGAAAATACAAAACAGTGCCACTCTTCTCGTTGTCTCTTTCTTGGGAGGTGCAGTTCTTTTTAATGTTGTTTATGTTAACATATAATGGGTCTATTCTTATTTTTTAATTAGTTAATAAGTTATTTCTAATGTCTCCGTTAAGTTCTAATGTGGATAATCTCAACAGATAAAACCCAAACTAACAAAAGTTCTTCAGGGTTCTCAACAATTGCTAGGAGTGTCTGAGACCCACTACCCATACCACACTCTGCTCAGCCAGCCCTGCCGTCGCTTCGGATATGCAGACGCTGGTCCTCACGTAGGTTTCGAGACAAAGGTTCTAGCTCTCACTCCCCAACAACCAAAGAGAATAGAAAGAAGCTGGGTGCTTGAAGACCTTGAGACCCTGAAAACAAGTTGGTAGCCGCACAGATTTCATGCCAAATGGGCTTCCCTTTTCTGAGTCAGTGCAGAACACCAGAAGTTATGTATCAAAGTACTTTGAACAATGATCTTCCCAGAGATGCAGCATTTAAGAGCCATCAACAGCGGTCCTCCGGGATCCATGGGCGGAGGATTTGCTGACCAGAAGAACCCTATGCTATGTCCTGACCCTGAGCCATCTCATCAAGTCACAGACATCCAACCAGCATCCACAGCAGGATTTCTCATCCTATCTCTGAGAGGCTGTGCAATCTCTTCCAGTTACCCCCAGTAAAAATGCAATAGAAACAAGACAACAGCCAAAACTTGAAAAGCCATCGCGGTTGCTAGTGAAGCCTCTCAAACATGAGCCAAAAGAGAGAACAACATTGCTGGGCTCTGCATCAGAGGACTTGAACTCCGTCAAGGTCCCACCCTGCTGCACCCTCCCCCAAGGATCTCCCTCCTTTGTCTGTTCTTCCCCAGTTTCCTCCCGAAAACCATTCGTCCATCTTGGCTTTAGGGATCCACCTTTCCCCCACAAATCTCTCTCCTCTTTTCTCATATAATCATTCTAGCTTTCCTCCTTCCCTCTCCACTCACCCCACAGATGAGCACAACAAAACCCGACGAACAAAACATCAGGATCCCCCTTGGAAGGGGGTGGGGCAGGTTGAAAATACTGAAGTGCAAATGGTTTTGTACAAACCACTTTCTTTTCTAATAGGCAAATGGCACACGGTTCCAAAGTCTTTTATTTTTAGAGGACTAAGAGTTACCCATGAAATGTGTTTCTAAATTTGGAATTCTTAAGCTAAAATCAGCCCTGTATTAGAATTTACTGAGGATTTTGCCTGACAGTATTGCTTCTCTCCTACTTCCTGTGCAAATAAGCCCTTGGAATTTTCAGGGATAATGCTTTGTCATCAATGCATTGTCAACACTGCCGTGAGTTGTTGTGGTTAGTAGCTGCTGCTATTATTCCATTTTAATTAGAAATCTTTATTAGTTTGACTTCATGATTATCACTTTAATTTCTTGCAAGCTATTTGGTTTGCTATATAATGAGATGTCTATTAGCATCCACAGCATCTTCGGCCCATAATTTCCCAGTGCCCAGATTTAGGACAACGTGAATGTGTAATGGTACAAATATGAACCTTCAGACGCCTATTGCCAAGATTTGTGGGATGTTATTAGAGATAATTATATAATCATAAATATGTGTGTGATTTTGTTGTTACATAAATAATCTCAGAGTATCTTTAGACTGAAATTTTGTGATTTTTTTTCTAAAAGATATTTGTTTTTATTTGACAGAGAGAGACACAGCGAGAGAGGGAACACAAGCAGGGGGAGTGGGAGAGGGAGAAGCAGGCTTCCCGCCGAGCAGGACCCCGGGACCACGACCCAAGCCAAAGGCAGACGCCCAGTGACTGACCCACTCAGGCACCCCAACATTTTGTGAATAAAAAAGTATTTCTTCAGCTGGAAAGGTGGAATGGGGCAGTTTGAGGCCACAGGGTCTGTGTCTCAAATAACTAATGTCAAAAGCATGAAAGATGCTATGGTTTGTAGCATCTGCTGATAATTCCCAAAGCAGAATCTCTAGCCTATATTTTTTTCTAAGCTCTGGTTCTATACATTCAACCAGGTTTCACAACAAACTTGTCATTTCCAAAACAGAAACCACTCACACACCAAACTCGCTCCTTGTAGCTATTCCTGGCTCAGAAAATGGCATCACTATTTATTCACTTGATCTACAAACCTGGCTCCCCTCTCTTTCCCAGTCCAATTTCCAAGTACCATCAGTGCTGCCTTCTAGATACTTCTTAAATCTGTTCTTTTTCTGCCCATCCCCACTGCTCCCACTCCAAGGCACTACCATCTCTCATCTGGATTTTTTGCTACTTTATTCCCCAGCCTCTAAAACCATTTCTGGCACGTAGTAGGTACTTGTGTTCAATGTCTTGTATTTGCCTCTTCGGATCTACCCTCATTCCGGGCCCAGCCTCTCTGTCCTGGGCCCAGGAAGCTGACCTGGTGGATCATCTCAGCAGAACGGCCTGCTCTCTGCCTTCTTCAGCAGTGCTGTCCAACAGAAATGAAAGCCAAGCCACCGACGCGACCCACATGTCATTTCAATTTTTCTGATAGCCACATTTTTGCAAGTAAAATGGCCAAAGTTCATTTTAATAATAAATACATCTTATTTATTAACACGACATACCTAAAAGCATT
The DNA here is from genome assembly GCF_037043125.1 of Eumetopias jubatus. Classification (NCBI taxonomy): domain Eukaryota; kingdom Metazoa; phylum Chordata; class Mammalia; order Carnivora; family Otariidae; genus Eumetopias; species Eumetopias jubatus. The sequence goes on along the minus strand of NW_028274823.1, from coordinate 6,148,754 downwards.
ACCGTATCAACTTGCAATCAATATAGAAAGATTATTAATGAAATATTTCACAATCTTTTTTCTAAGCCTTCATGACCCGGGGTGCATGTCACACAGCACCTGTCAGTCACCACGGACCACATTTCAAGTGCTTGTGGCGTTGGCCGCCATCCTGGATAGCTCCAATCAGCACGGGGGAAGGGATTAAGATCAGAGTGTTGGCTTTTTTTGTTTTTTGTTTTTTGTTTTAAGATTGTATTTAGTCATTTGAGACACAGAGATACAAAAAGAGAGCATGAGCAGGGGGAGAGGCAGAGGGAGAGGGAGAAGGCGGCTCCCCGCTGAGCCAGGAGCAGGACATGGGGCTCGATCCCAGGACCCCGGGATCATGATCTGAGCCAAAGGCAGACGCTTAACCATCTGATCCACCCAGGGGCCCCCAGAGTGGTTTTTTGTGTGTTTTATAATTATTTTAAGATTTTATTTATGTGAGAAAAAGAGTGAGCGAGAGAGAGGGAGAGAGCACACACACGGGAGCAGGGCAACGGGGACAGGGAGAGGGAGAAGCAGACTCCCCGCTGAGCAGGGAGCCCGATGCGGGGCTTGATCCCAGGACCCTGGGATCATGACCTGAGCCGAAGGCAGACGCTTAACCAACTGAGCCACTCAGGCACCTGGATCAGAGTGTTTATGCCCCTAACTCCCTGCTTCCCAAGGTCCCCACTGGCTAGCAAGTCCCAGCTCTTGTGGAGCAGGCTATTTGTCTCAACACCCTGTGCATTCCTGTCCTGGGGCTGCTGTAACAAAGCACCACACACTGGGTGGCTTGTATAACCACAGACATCTGGTCCCCCCACCATACTGGAAGCAACAAACCTGAGATCAAAGTGTTGGCAGGGCCACACTCTCTCCGAAGCCTCTAGGGAAGAATCTTTCCTTGCCTCTTCCAGCTTCTGGTGGGTGCCGGCCAACCTTGGGTTCCCTGACTTGCAGACACGTCACCCAGTCTCGGCCTCCCTTGTCACATGGCCTTCTCTCCCATGTGTGTCTGCATTTCTTCGTATCAGGATACCAGTCGTGTTCAGTTAAGGGCCCACCCTACTCCATATGACCTCATCTCAACGAATTACACCTGCAAAGACTCTATTTCCAAATAACATCACATTCTGAGGTTTGGGGAAGGACACGAATTTGGGGAAATAGTATCCAACCTAAGATAATCCATAACTGCAAACTCTTCTGACCAAAGCATGAATCAGTCCTCACTGAGGACTCTAGCTTGAGATCTCATCTCTGTCAAGCACTAAATTTCCATATGCTGGTGGGACTATTTCCAGATTCTTCTACTCTGTTCCATTGGTCTATAAATGTGCCAATTCCACTCTATTTTAGTTATAGAAGCTTTATATCATGTTTTAATATTTCAATTCTAGAAGCTTCCTAGTGTGTTTAACTTTTGCTCCTCATCCCTATAACCCACCTTCCACAGTTCTCCTAGTGAATGTTCCTTGTTCTTCTAAGTAAACTTCTTAAGTGACCCGTCTAGATCCAGTTTAAAAAATAATCAATGATTTTTCTGAGACTGCCTTTACCTTACAAATTGATCTGTGAGGAATGGCCATATTTGTGAAAATGAGTTTTTCCATCCGAAATATGGGATGTTTTCCCCTTTGCTCATGGCCCCTTTTGTATTCTCAAGGGGTGTTTACATTTTCCCTGTAGGTCTTAGACGTTTCTCTCTAGATTTAAACCTACACATTTCATTGTCTTTCTTGCTGTTGTAAACACAGTCTTGCCTTCCATTACACTGAGCTAGGTTCTGTTTATATATAGGACATCTACTCATTTGTGTGTTACTATCACTTGTTAATTTACTACAGTTTCTTACTATTAGAGCAGCGCCTCCTTGATTCTTTGGGTTGTCACATAACCATATTATCTATAAATAGAAATATTTTTCTATTCTTTTCTAATATCTACTCTATAAGTGCTTTCCTTTGTCTGGTTGCATTGACTAATAACACAATATTAGACAGTAACAAAGAGAGTGGACATTATTTCTCGTTCCAGCCCATGGCAGCAAATCCCCAAGTGTTTTCCCATTAAGTAAGAAGCTAACTTTGGTCTGAGGATATTTTACATGTGGTGAAAGCATCCATCAATTCCTATATTACCATAGGGATAAGTGTTGATAAAGGGAATAAGTATTGTTATGGGCTAAACTGTGGTCCCCAAGATTCATATGCTGAAGCCGTAGAAGACTTCAGAATGTAACTGTATCTGGAGAAAAGACCTCTAAAGAGGAGCTAAGTTAAAATGAAGCCATTAGGATGGGTCCTAATCCAACCTCTCGTCCTTATAAGAGGAAATTTGGACACACCACGAGATATTAAAAGTACACACATACAGGAAAGACAACATGAGGCAGCAAGAAGGAAACTGTGTGCAACCCAAGGGGAGAGGCCTCAGAAGAAACCCCCTCTGCCAACATCTTGACCTTGGACCTGACTTCCAGCATCTGTAACTGTGAGTAGATAAATATCCATTGTTTATGCCACCCAGACTGTGATACTATGGCTGTGAAACCTGTAGCAGACTGCTACAGGTATGGAGTCTTGTCAAGTGCCTCTTCTGTATCTATGGAGATGGTCATATGATTTAGCCCTTAGCTCTATTACCAGTATGGCATATCAATATATTTCATAATATTGGACCATCCTTGCATTCTGGAATGAATCTCACTTATTCTTGTATCATTCTTTTAATGTGCTATTGGGTTTTTTTGGATAAATTTTATTGTTGTATTTAAATTCAATTAGCCAGGAGGAGGAGCAAGATGGCAGAGGAGTAGGAGACCTGGATTTCGTCTGGTCTCAGGAGTTCAGCTGAATAGGGATCAAACCATTCTGAACACCTACGAACTCAACGGGAGATCGAAGAGGAGAGTAGCAACAACTCTCTGAACAGAAAAGCGACCACTTTCTGGAAGGTAGGACGTGCGGAGAAGTGAATCCGAGGCGATATTCGGGAGGATAGACGGCGGGGAGGGGGCCTCCGTCGGCCGCTTCTGGCAAGTGCTAGAGCCGCGGAGCACAACATCGGACCTTTTAGAAGCCGGCTCCGCGGAGGGACGTCGCTCCAGTGGCTAAGCTGGGGGTGGAACCCTCGTGGGACAGTGTGGTCTCAGGACCCTCGGGGTCACAGAAAGACCGGGGGAGCCTGAGTGCGGCAGAGCTCCCAGGGATCGGAGCGGGGAAGCCGCTGCAGAGACGGAGCCGAGGCGCGGGCTCTCAGCTCGGGGTGGCCATCAACTGTGATCCGCGGCCCAGTCGGGGCACTGCGCCTCCAGCAGGGACCCCACAAGCGGCAGAGCCAGGGAGACTCCCCTCCCTCCCCCGGGAGGAGCGGCGCGGGAGCGCACCGCAGGGATCTGCTGGGTTTGGAGACTCCACACGGGGTCGGGTGCCAGAGATAGAAACGCTCGGTCACAGGCCGGGTGAGCACGGAGTGCGGCCGGAGACCGGGGACACGGGAGTGACTGCTTTTCTCTGGGGGCGCACTGAGGAGCGGGGGCCCAAGTTCTCAGCTCCTCCGAGTGGAGATTGGGAGGCCACCATTTTCGCCCTGGTCCTCCAAAGCTGTACCGAGAACTTGCAGGGAACAAAAGCTCCTGAGGTCAAACCCGAGCAGCTTGCTTAGCCCGGACCGACAAGGGCGGGGCAATTCCGCCTCCGGCAAAGACATTTGGGAACCACGGCAACAGGCCCCTCCCCCAGAAGATCAGCACGAACAGCCAGCAAGCCAAGACCAAGTTTACCGATCAAGGAGAACGGGAGAACTCCAGCGCTAGGGGAATACTGCACATAGAATTCATGGCTTTTTTACCATGATTCTTTAGTCTTTCAGAGTTAATTTTTTTAACCGTCTTTTTTTTTAATTATTCTTTCCCTTTTTCAACCAACATCCTCTCAATCCCTTTTTTAAAAAAATATTTTTTATTTTTCATTTTGAGAGTCATATTCTATCCCTTCATTGTAGTTAACCTTATTTTTTGTATATATATAAGTTGTTCTCTCTTTAAAATTTTGGGATATTAGTTTCTTCTAACAGACCAATATATACCCTAAATCTCTAGTGTATGGCTTCATTTTGGTCTCCTGCCTGATCACATTCTCTCCTTTCTTTTAATTTCTCTTTTCTTTTTTCAACCAACTTATCAATTCCTTTTATAAAATCTTTTATAATTTTCATCTTTACAGTCATATTCCATCCCTTCATCATATTTACCCTTACTTTTATACATATATAAGTTTTTCTTTCTTTAAAATTTTGGGAGGTAGTTTCTTCTAACAGACCAAAATACAGCCAAAATCTAGTGTGTGGCACTGATCTATTCACTAGCCTGATCATATTTGATATTTTTTTTTCTTTTTTCTTTCTTTCCCCACAGGTGTCAGGTCTCTTCTGATTTGTTTGGTGAATATAATATAGTATCAACAGGAAATCGAAGAAAAGAGTAGCAGCAATTCTCTGAAGAGAAAAGTGACCACTTTCTGGAAGGTCTCCTCTGATTTGTTTGGTGTATATTTTTCTGGGGTCATTTTTACTCTGTTACCATTTTGTTCTCTCATTCATCTATTCTCCTCTGGACAAAACAGTAAAGATCAGAGCAGAACTCAATGAAACAGAAACCAAAAGAACAGTAGAAAAGATCAATGAAACTAGGAGCTGGTTCTTTGAAAGAATTAATAAGATTGATAAACCCCTGGCCAGACTTATCAAAAAGAAAAGAGAAATGACCCAAATAAATAAAATCATGAATGAAAGAGGAGAAATCACAACCAACACCAAAGAAATACAAACAATTAGAGGAACATATTATGAGTAACTCTATGCCAGCAAATTAGATACTCTGGAAGAAATGGATGCATTCCTAGAGATGTATAAACTACCAAAACTGAACCAGGAAGAAATAGAAAACCTGAACAGATCCACAACCACTAAGGAAATTGAAGCAGTCATCAAAAATCTCCCAACAAACAAGAGCCCAGGGCCAGATGGCTTCCCAGGGGAATTCTACCAAACATTTAAAGAAGAATTAATACCTATTCTTCTGAAACTGTTCCAAAAAATAGAAATGGAAGGAAAACTTCCAAATTCATTTTTTGAGGCCAGCATTACCTTGATCCCAAAATCAGACAAAGACCTTATCGAAAAGGAGAATTACAGACCAATATCCCTGGATGAACATGGATGCAAAAATACTCACCAAAATACTAGCCAATAGGATCCAACAGTACATTAAAAGGATTATTCACCACAACCAAGTGGGATTTATTCCTGGGCTGCAAGGTTGGTTCAACATCCGCAAATCAATGTGATTCAATACATTAATAAAAGAAAGAACAAGAACCATATGATCCTCTCAATAGATGCAGAAAAAGCATTCGACAAAGTACAGCATCCTTTCTTGATCAAAACTCTTCAGAGTATAGGGAGAGAGGGTATATACCTCCATATCATAAAAGCCATCTATGAAAAACCCACAGCGAATATCATTCTCAATGGGGAAAAACTGAGAGCTTTCCCCCTAAGATCAGGAACACGGCAGGGATGTCCACTATCACCACTGCTATTCAACACAGTAGTAGAAGTCCTAGCCACAGCAATCAGACAACAAACAGAAATCAAAGGCATCCAAATCGGCAAAGAAGAACTCAAACTCTCACTCTTTGCAGATGAGATGATACTTTATGTGGAAAACCCAAAAGACTCCACCCCAAAACTGCTAGAACTCATACAGGAATTCAGTCAAGTGGCAGGATATAAAATCAATGCCCAGAAATCAGCAGCATTCCTATACACCAACAACAAGACAAAAGAGAGAGAAATTAAGCAGTCGATCCCATTTACAATTGCACCCAAAACCATAAGATACCTAGGAATAAATCTAACCAAAGAGGCCAAGGATCTGTACTCAGAAAACTATAAAATACTCATGAAAGAAATTGAGGAAGACACAAAGAAACGGAAAAACGTTCCATGCTCATGGATTGGAAGAACAAACATTGTGAAGATGTCAATGCTACCTAGAGCAATCTACACATTCAATGCAATCCCCATCAAAATACCACCCACTTTTTTCAAAGAAATGGAACAAATAATCTTAAAATTTGTATGGAACCAGAAAGGACCCCAAATAGCCAGAGGAATGTTGAAAAAGAAAAGCAAAGCTGGCGGCATCACAATTCCGGACTTCCGGCTCTATTACAAAGCTGTCCTCCTCAAGACAGTATGGTACTGGCACAAAAACAGACACATAGATCAATGGAACAGAACAGAGAACCCAGAAATGGACCCTCAACTCTATGGTCAACTCATCTTCGACAAAGCAGGAAAGAATACCCAATGGAAAAAAGTCTCTTCAACAAATGGTGTTGGGAAAATTGGACAGCCACATGCAGAAGAATGAAACTGGACCATTTCCTTACACCACACACAAAAATAGACTCAAAATGGGTGAAAGACCTAAATGTGAGACAGGAGTCCATCAACATCCGAAAGGAGAACACAGGCAGCAACCTCTTCGACCTCAGCCACAGCAACTTCTTCCTAGACACATCGCCAAAGGCAAGGGAAGCAAGGGCAAAAATGAACTATTGAGATTTCATCAAGATAAAAAGCTTTTGCACAGCAAAAGAAACAATACACAAAACCAAAAGACAACTGACAGAATGGGAGAAGATATTTGCAAATGACATACCAGATAAAGGGCTACTATCCAAAATCTATAAAGAACTTCTCAAACTCAACATCCCCCCAAAATAATCCAGTCAAGAAATGGGCAGAAGACACGAACAGACTTTTCTCCAAAGAAGACATACAAATGGCCAAAAGACACATGGAAAAATGCTCCACATCACTTGGCATCAGGGAAATACAAATCAAAACCACAATGAGATACCACCTCACACCCGTCAGAATGGCTAAAATTAACAAGTCAGGAAACGACAGATGTTGGCAGGGATGCGGAGAAAGGGGAACCCTCCTACACTGTTGGTGGGAATGCAAGCTGGTGCAACCACTCTGGAAAACAGTAAATAGAGTTACCATAGGATCCAGCAATTACACTACTGGGGATTTACCCCAAAGATACAAATGTAGCGATCCGAAGGGGTATGTGCTCCCCAGTGTTTATAGCAGCAATGTCCACAATAGCCAAACTATGGAAAGAGCCAAAATGTCCATCAACAGATGAATGGATAAAGAAGATGTGGTATATATATACAATGGATTATGCAGCCATCAAAAAAAAAAAAAAAAATACAAAATCTTGCCATTTGCAACGACGTGGATGGAACTAGAGCAAAATAAGTCAATTAGAGAAAGACATGTATCACATGATCTCACTTATATGAGGAATTCTTAATGTCAGGAAACAGACTTGCTGGAGTGGTGGTGGGTGGGAGGGTTGGGGTGGCTGGGTGATAGACATTGGGGACGGTATGTGCTATGGTGAGCACTGTGAACTGTGCAAGACTGTTGAATCACAGACCTGTACCTCTGAAATAAATAATGCATTATATGTTAAAAAAAAAAGACAGTAGGCAGGGAAAAATGAAGGGGGGGAATCGGAGGGGGAGACGAACCATGAGAGACTATGGACTCTGAGAAACAAACTGAGGGTTCTAGAGGGGAGGGGGTTGGGGGGATGGGTTAGCCTGGTGATGGGTATTTAAAGAGGGCACGTATTGAATGGAGCACTGGGTGTTATATGCAAATAATGAATCATGGAACACTACATCAAAAACTAATGATGTAATATATGGTGATTAACATAACATAATAAAATAAAATTTAAAAAAATACCAATGATGTAATGTATGATGATTAACATAATTAAATTAAAAAATAAATTCAATTAGCCACATACAGTACATCATTAATTTTTGATGTAGTGTTCAATGATACATTGTGTATAACTTCTATTTAAAAATTTATCAATATTTATAAGCCAGATCAAATCAGTTTTATTTTTCAATGAAATCTTTTCACATTTGAGAATTGACAGACTCACTTTATAACAAAGTTCATTTTTTACCCTCTAGAATAGTTAGGGATGTATTGGGATTATATGAACTTGCAAGGTACATCTTACACCTGATGCTTCTCAGGGAGGACAGTTCTTTATTTTTCTATTTCTTCTGTGGTAATCAGTCTGTTTAGACTTAATGTCTTTACTAGGTTCAATTTCAGTAAGTTGTATTTTTCTAAAAATTTTCCCATTTTATTTAGGGTTTCATATTTATTCCCAATGAGTTGTAAAAAGTACTCTTGATTTTTTTTTATTTTTTGAGTTTCACCCTTTGTCACTCCTAAGTTGTGAATTTCTGCTTTCTCCATTCTTAAGTTCCTTTCTCCAAGTCTTAAGTTGATTCGTGGGTGGTTTGTCCGTTTTGTTGGTTTTTACTTAAAGAAATCCACTTTTCAATTTCCTTATGATCTCTACTGCTTTTCTATTTCTTTTTCTTTTTTTTTTTAAGTAGTCTCCCGCCCAACATGAAACCCAGTGCAGGGCTTGAACTCATGACCCTGAGATCAAGACCTGATCTGAGATCAAGAGTCAGACACTTAATCAACTGAGCCACCCAAGCACCCCCTGCTTTTCTATTTCCTGATGTACTGACTTCTCTATGGTTGGTTATCAAAACTTCCCCTTTAGTGTGCCATATTGTTCTTTTACTAGCTTTTTGCATTGGTGCTTATTTCTTTTTAATTCTTACCATCATATCGATATAATGCTATAAGTTATCCACTGGTAACTATTTTCACTGTATCTCTTAGATAGGTCATATTTTAACCTGTACTGACCTTTCAGAACTTCTGCAATTTCAATTTGCATTTTTCCTTTGATCCAAGAGTTGTTTAACAGAGGATTTTTTGGTTGTTGTTTTAGTGGTGGTGGTGGTGGTGGATTTTTTTCCTGGGGTTTTTTGTGCGGTTTTTTTTTTTAGTTATTTATTTTGTTTATTAACCCCTTATCAGATATGTGGTTTGCAAATATTCTCTCCCATTCTGTAGGCTGCTGTTTCAATTTGTTTCCTTTGCTATGCAGAAGTTCTTTAGTTTGGTGTAGCCCCACTGGTTGATTTTAGGTTTTCTTACCAGTGCTCATTGTGAAAAGATGTTTTGGTTTGTTAATGTTGTCAATTTCTGGCTTTTTGTGGTCAGAGAATCTCACTTGTATTATTTATAGTCCTCTAAATTCATTGAGATCTTCTTTGTGGGATAAGATTTTGTCAATTTTCTTAATGTTCCACGTGTACTTTAAAAGAAGGTGTCTTGGGGCACCTGGGTGGCTCAATCGGCTGAGCATCTAACCCTTGGTTTCGGCTTAGGTCATGGTTTTGGGTTGTAAGATCAAGCCCATGTCAGGCTCCATGCTCAGTGGGGAGTCTGCTTGGGATTCTCTCTCTCCCTCTGCCCCTCCCCCCACACGTGAATGGTCTCTCTCTAAATAAATAAAATCTTTTAAAAAAAATAAAATAGGGGTGCCTGGGTGGCTCAGTCAGTTAAGCATCTGCCTTCAGCTCAGGTCATGATCCGAGAGTCCTGGGATCGAGCCCCACATCGGGCTCCCTGCTCAGCGGGAAGCCTGCTTCTCCCTCTCCGTCTGCCGCTCTCCCTGCTGGTTTTCTCTGTCAAATAAATACATAAAATCTTTAAAAAAATAAAAAATAAAAAGAGATGTCTTCTCTTACCTTGTTCTTTAGATCATACATAAGATTTACCTCATTGCTCATGCTGGTTAGGGCTTCTATATTCTTACTAAGTTTTGTCCACATGGTAGAACTCCAATTAAGAGAAATGAGTTAAGTCTAATGTTAATGTGTTTCATGACTTCTCTTTGAATCTTTCACAGATTCTGCATTACAAGATTGTTGCTGTGTTACTGGGAGCCCAAATACTAGTAACTATGGTATCTGCATTATGAACTGGAGCCTTGACATCATAAACTGTCTTCCTGGTCTTTTATAAGCTTTCTGATCGCAAATCCACCTTGCCAGATACCAAGGTTTCTTTCTTGCATGTTTATCCTTTTTATTTTACTCATCCATGATTTTGCATAGTATACATTTGTCCATTCTCTAATTTTAACCTCCCTAGATCTCCCTTTTTTAGGAGTGTCTCTTATATGGGCATAGTGTTGGGATTCTCCTTTGGTAGCCAAATCTGTTAATCTTTCTTTTAATAGGCTAACCCGTTTATTATTATAATCAACAAATTTTGCCTCACCTTCATATTGTGTATTTGTGTATTTACACAGGTATATACACAGCTATCAAAGAGATACATACATTGAAATATGTAATATATAATAGTCTTTCAGTATGTGGTCTCTTTGGTTTTTTATCTTTCTGTTCTTTATCTTTCAGAAATTAGGAACGTTTTTCTTTTTGTAGAAGTAGTTACCTTTATACTAATACCATTTTATAATTATTTATTTCCTCCTCATTCAGAGCTTTTATCTACGGATGCCCTGCCGTAAACAGTATCAGAATTAGCTGGTAGCCTCTCCTTTGCACTCCCGCGCATCTCCTCGGCATCCACTTTGAAATAATATCATTTTACTCCCAGTTCATACCAATAAGGTAATGAATAAGTTTATCCTTGGATAAACTTGTTAACTGAGGTCATCAAAGTTAATAATTCCAATTTCTGCAGTTCAGTGAATTACTATTTAAATGAAGAGTCCCGCCCTGCGGGATTCATCCAAATCCCCTGCATCCTGAATTATATCAAGGCATTACGGTCAAGAGCTGCCTGCTATCGAGCTCCAAACATTTTAAACAAGGGAAGCATAACACACTCCAGGAATGGCTGATTCCCTCTATCCCTGATGGCCACTCTGCCCTTAGGGCTGTGTCTTTGAGCATCTTCCAACAGTGGTGAAATCAGTGGGTTGTACTGCGTGGCCAGTGTATGCCCAGCACTGTGCTGGGTATACATAAAAAATGAGTTCAAGGGGCGCCTGGGTGGCTCACTTGGTTAAGCGACTGCCTTCAGCTCAGGTCATGATCCTGGAGTCCCGGGATCGAGTCCCGCATCCGGCTCCCTGCTCAGCGGAGAGTCTGCTTCTCCCTCTGACCCTCTTCCCTCTTATGCTCTCTGTCTCTCATTCTCTCTCTCTCAAAAATAAATAAATAAATAAATAAATAAATAAATAAATAAATAAATAAAAATTAGTTCAAGTGAGTAAATGGCATTGGGACAACGTCTAGCACGGAGCAAATCATTATCATCACCACCACCACCACTCTGAACAGACATCAAAGCTGACCTCAGGACATTCTATGTCCTGAGTGAGCATATCCTGACATGTCCTATTATAGACATTCAGACTACAGACATCTACCACCATACCTTTACTTCCCTCTGCAAAACCACCCGTACCAAGCTCTCCCTCCTTGTTGTTGGAGGAGACCTGGCCTAATCCCAGAGGATAAGCTCCAATGGTGAAGCCCATGAGCGAGATCTAAGCCCATCAGTGGGTAAATCACATTCCCTTTGACACACTGTTTGGTTCAAGGATATGCACATGACCGGTCGGAGGCAATAAGAGGCAATGAGACTTTTTCTGGGTGTCTTAGGAAAGACAAACTATTGTCTCCTGAAAAATGTAAGGTCTGGAGATGTTGCAGCTCTTTTGTAATCATGAAAAGAAAGCCTGTCTGGGATGAAGCCCATAAATGAAGCCAAGTGACAAGATGTGGAGAAACAGGGTTGGGACATTTTTTTTTTTTTTGAGTCATGTCTAAAGGCACCCCTGACTTTTCCCTTAAGTGAAACAATAGGTTTCTTTTTTCTTTAGCTGACTGGTGTTGGATTTTGTCACTTCCAACAAGAGTCCTAAGCGACAAATGATCTGATCTTGCCTATCATGATTTTACCTTCTTCTATGTGTGCTTCATAATATTCCAGGTCCTTGGCTTTGTTCAAACTAATCCCTCTCTCTGAGATGCCCTTTTGCCCACCCCAAATATCCAAAGTGTTTTCATTTTTCAAGATATAGGTCAAATGTTGACTTCTCTGTAAAGAATTCCCTGAAATATTCAGGAAAGATGAGTATCAACTCAGCAACTTTATTCTCAAATGGTCCAGGAAACCAATGCTCTTTGTATTCCACTTGTAACTTCTCCAAAACTTTGTAATTATTTTTAAAAATTTTTTAAATTAGAAATTTAAAAAGTCTAAGCTCTTCAGTGGGCTTGTCCTCAGTAGAGGCAACTTGACAATGGTATTATTTAGTAATGTTCTTCTTGTTGGGGTTGATAGCCCTAAACATGTCCAATCTCCTCAACAAGGTAGATGGGCCCCTTTTCAAATGGGTCAAACTATCCAGGATTTATCCCAATCCCTGGCACATGGTAGGTCCTCTGCAGAAGTTTCTGGAACAAGTGAACGGCTAGGGATGGATCCTGCACATAGGCATCCAAGTGTTGATTGTACAGAAAATCCATAGAAAATTTTCTTCAATATTTTATGCAATGTTAGAAAAGATCATTAGTGATCTAGGATCTGATCCCTGTCTAAATAGTTAGGAGAGTAAAAAGGAGATTCTCCATCAACTGAAATAACTTTGCTTCCTGCAGACTGTGTAGCGGGATAATTGAAGATTCGTGCAAGACTAATGGATTCTTTTCTTTTTCAAAGATTTTATTTATTTATTTGAGAGAGAATGAGAGATAGAGCGCGTGAGAGGGAAGAGGGTCAGAGGGAGAAGCAGACTCCCTGCTGAGCAGGGAGCCCGATGTGGGACTCGATCCCAGGACTCCAGGATCATGACCTGAGCCGAAGGCAGTCGCTTAACCAACTGAGCCACCCAGGTGCCCCAAGACTAATGGATTCTTTATGAAAAGAATGGAGGCATGAAGGGAACCCGATATCACTGCATGATGACAAAGGAGCAGTTATTTATCAGAAAAATAAACTGGATTTACTCGGCTTGTGGCACTGCCCCCATTGTAATGTTAAGTACACATTTGGCACAATTTACCTCTTTCTTCCCAACCTCCTCTGCTTTGCCTTCCCCATATTTGTTGGGGTTTCTTGCATCAGATGTGCATTCATATGACCCAGTGTATGAGTACAATCGTGCATACGGTCATAAAACCTGACCAACACCATCAGGACTGGAATGCCTCCAAAAACAGAAGTCCCACTCTTTGGGAGTAATCAGTAAGAGACCATACTCAGCCTGGCTGCTGCAGGCCTGACCCAAAGGCTCAGGCTGCTGGTCAGACCAGTAGAAACCAGTAATGCCCTGACCACAAGGTCACAGTGAGGAGCAAATATATGGGGAAGAACTACGAACATAAAACAGAAAATACACAAAAAAGTATCATCAATATTTAGATGCTAAGGCAGTGGTTATAGACACATCAAGCATCAGAGCAAAAAGAAGGTAAAATGGATTAAGGAAATTTGACCAATCTCCAGGTAGAAAGCAATGCCCGACTTCCCCCGAGATGCTGCTGGCCTTCCACCATACCCAGGGCTCATGACACCACCAGGTAGGTCTGGTGGTAGGGCAGAGCCATACACTGCAAAGCCTTATCGCTGTAGCACATTTTAATTTGACACACATCTCCCAGAGATCACAGCTGTGGCATTTGCATGGCAAAAAGCAGAGCCTTCACTCACACAGACCTGGCCTGCTCGTCAGCATCCCTTCCCACCGGCTCTTCCTCCCTGCTCCACCATGGCTCTCCAGCTCACGCAGGTTGTTTCCTCCTAGCTCCAAGCCACAGAAGCGCTTAGACCTCCCCGAGCAGAAAATACTTCCTCCTACCGTGTGATATGCCAAACAGAAGGGCTTTCTTCTCTCCATCTCCCCCACCCCCTGCCCCATGCCTCCTAAGTGAAGATCCGTCTCTTAGCCCAAGTCTTTCCCATCTCCCCACATCCTCCTTCTTTAACCTTGTCCAAAAACCTGGGCAGAGCTAACCCCTTCCTATGAATCCAGAGCCTCCCTCTCCCAGGTCCCAGGCCCACCCCGTCACTGTCTATGGGGTATCCCCACTGAATGTCCCAGCAGACCCTCATGCTCACTCCAGGCCCACCTAAATCTTCATCTTCCTCCCCAGACTACCTCCTACTTCAAACTCCTATAATTCAACCAGTTGGGCCAACGTTATTCCGGTCAGCAGACTCAAAACCTCGGCATCGCTCTTGAATGCTGCCTCCTATTCCCTACGGGCCCTATAAGACCCCCACCCTCCTTCTTTCTGCTACCACCGCTGCTCAGGTCATTACTGCATTTCCCCCGGACACTAGCCTTCCCACTGCCTGGCCCCTCACCCCACGTCTCTTCTTCCTAGCACAGGTGTCCAGTAGGTCTCCCTAAGTTACAGCTGCAACCCCCAATTTAAAAGCCTGCAGCTCCCACAGCCACCTCCCACCTTTCTCTCTGTAGAGTTGAATCCCCTCAGTGTGGCACTCAAGTCCCTTTCTGGCCTCATCCTGGCTTTTCTTCTCCTACCTCCATACATACTGCACTTTCCCCCTGTCACCAGAGTATCTGCCGCTGGCCAAGCACGGCCTGGGCTTTCTCCGCTCGGAGCCTTTGCTCACACAGGTTCCCCTTCCTGGAGCACCTTTCCCCACCTCCCATCTCTCCTTGGCAAAATCATTTGAGCCCCAGCTGCAATCCACCTGCCGGGAAACCTTCCAGGAGCCCTGCTTTTCTGCTGTCTTTATTAGAACCATGGGCATACATGCCCATTCTCTCCACTAGATCATAAATTCCTTTCGAGAGCAGGCTGCGTCTTGCTCCTTGATGAATGCCACACAGCATCTATCCCATAGTAGCATGCCATACTTATTTGCTGTGATAAATCCACTTGTTAAAATAAATTCCCCGGGAGTGGATTCAGTACCTCCTCTGAAATGAACCTTGTTGCCTCCTGATGTTTTCATCCTCTTGAAATGTTCAGAACTCTGACCCTAGACTTGAGGTTTCTATTTTGAATGATCTAGATAGATTTGCTTAGTTGGCAATCACAACACTAATCTTGAAACTTTGTGAAAGAATGATAATCCAATTCATATGGAATAATAGAACAATGCTAAATAAGGGTTTATGTTTGTTAACTAAAAATGCTCAAAGAAGAAAGAAATGCCACCTGAATATTTAATTAGTGATCTACAGAAACTGAAGCAAATACAAGGAGAGGCATGCCTGATTTCTCAATTCCCAGAAAGCTTGGGGGGTACTGTTTCCATGGCCAGGAAAGCAGACGATTTTGTTTCCAGAGTTGAAATAGAGGATTTGGGGAAGTAAAGTAGATTTGGCAAGTCTGAACAGGGTTGACAGGGAAGAGAGAGCCAAACAAGGTCTGAATGTTCTGGTTTCAAGGGGGTGGGACCCAGGCAGCCACACGGAGCTCCGTGTCCAGAGCCCAGAGTTTGCTCTGAGGCTCTGCTATAGCCATCTTGCAATTACTAATTTTTGAATAAGAAGCCCCACAAATTACGTAGCTGGTCCTGGCCTGGGGCCTCTGAGGTCAGAGGAGCAGAAGACAAACGCCAAGAAGGTCTAATGTCACTTGGTGGGCAGGGAGGGGAATGCTTGCTCTCCTGGAAAAAGTCTCATCTTTGCTAGGAAAGATGATACAAGATACTTTTCTCTTTTGTAAGCCAGCCTCTGAAGGCATTTTTGGAAATTTTTTTTTCTATCCAGAAGAACGGGAAGTAGAATTTCCCATGAAGATTTTCAACTGTAAGTTTCCATGTGGAATCACCAATTAAAAATTATAATATGCAAATATCTCTGGCATATATGCTAATAAGTAGGCTTACAAATACTCCAGGGTGGCATGTCTTAACTGCAAATTATGCAGCTGCTGGTTTTCTGAAGTATGTTTCTAATTCCCTTTTAGAAAATGATATTACATGACCATAAATAGTTTATATCCACAACTTGAGAGTTTTCTTAAATGGAGTATCTTGGTGAGGAATCATATTTCTATCACACCTAAGGACAAACTCCTCTGTTAATTAGAAGAACTCAGAAACCTATACTTTGTAGGCAAATGCCTCCACTGGAGGAACTGGAGGGTTTAACTACAATATTTGTCTTGTGGCTCATTTTGGCTTTGATGGTTTGACTACAGTAACTATTGCTTTCGCAGGAAATATTTAATGAAGATAATAAGATAATTCCGTGCACTACTGCACTTTCTCATTGAATCTTAATTATAGAAAAAATATTAATTTGTTATTAACCTAACGTAAGGTTGAGTTTTCATATATGTTACAAAAAAATGTAATTTGCTATATCTGACTATAATGTGCAGATATCCATACTTATTTATATAGTGAGGTTTTTTAAATTATCTTAAGGGAAAGACCAACATTCTTTTAGGGAGAGTGGTTGTTGTGTTTATTTAGGAAGATACCCTGATAATCCACTGACGGGGGTTCAGATTTCCACTGGGCTGGAAACAAGTCAACAGAAGATGTGGTCAAGCTGCTCTGCACTTGGGGGTCAAGGAGAAGAGACAGAGAGGCTGATACAGAGGGTTCCCAAAGCTTTTAAGACCATAACAGTTGGGGTGCCTGGGTGGCTCAGTGGGTTGAATGTCTGACTCTTGGTTTCAGCTCCAATCATCATCTCACAGGTCATAATTTGGAGACCCACATGGGGCTCTGTGCTCAATGGGGAGTCTGCTGGGGTTTCTCTGTCTCTCCCTCTGCCCCTCGCCCCACTCACATGCCCTTGCTCTCTCGCTCTCTCAAAATAAATAAAATCTTAAAAAAAAAAAACGCAGATGACACTTAATTGTGAGCTGCAAATCAGTGCCAGCCCCCTAACTTCCCTTCAAGTTCACTGCCCACACAAATGTCGCATGAGCAGAAATGAAGGGAAAGGGAGTTAGCCACTCAAACCAAGGGAAGGGGGAGTTAGGCATGGAGCAGAGAGACCACGGGTCTGACAAAAACAGGAGCTGAATGCACCCAGGGATTTACCTAAATTGTGAGTGGGCTGGAAGAGGGAACGTGAGTGGACCTCTGGGTGGCACTTGGGGATGCCCTGCATTTAAGTCTCTATAGGAAACAAACTGAGGGTTGCTGGAGGGGAGGGGGGTGGAGGGAAGGGGTAACTGGGTGATGGGCATTCAGGAGGGCACATGATGGAATGAGCACTGGGTGTTATATGCAACTGATGAATCACTCAATTCTACCCCTGAAACTAATTTAATACATTATATGTTAATTAAGTTGAATTTAAAAATAAATAGTCTCTTTTGCGGGGGGGGGGGGGGGGGGCGGCGCCTGGATGGCTCAGTCGGTTGAGCCTCTGACTCTTGATTTCAGCTCAGGTCATGATCTCAGGGTCATGGGACTGAGCCCCAAGGCCAGCTCTCTGCTCAGTGCAGAGTCTGCTTGTCCCTCTCTCTCTCTCTCTCACACAAATAAATAAAATCTTTTTTAAAAAAAAAAGTCTCTTTTTTGACATTACCATTAATTTTCCAAAAGAAAATGTTTTGCCCTGGAATCTCTTTTCCTTACTAATTGTTTCCTGACTTGGAAGATCTACCATGACTCTCCACAGAGCTTCTCACTATCCCCCCAACCCCCACCCTGCCCCCCAAAAGGCTTTACTCGGGGCCAGGCACACAAAGAATGAACAATGAAGTCCCGCCTCTTCTGTTGGGTGTCTCCTCCTCTCACTTTCTCAGTATGGACTACAAGATGGTCAGACTGCCAGCGTTCCCAATCCTCTGGAATACTCTGCAAGAAACTAGAGCAATGGCAACTGGCGGCATCTCTGCTGGAGTTACGAGTCCTTAGGGCTCTGCCTTGCCCTCTCTCTTCTCCTCCAACCACACACTGGAAATCTTAGAACGTACTCACCGACGCCTCTTCCCGCCTTGCCCTTTCAACTGTCATCCACTTCAAAGGTGTTTTCTAAGCATCAACTCTGTGTCACGTACAAATCCATAGGCAGCCTTGCTTAAAAGCGATTATTTTCCTCTTTAGCAAGAAATCAAGAAATGTAAGAAGGCGAAAATATCAGGGAAACGCACCCACTGGAGTAGCGATACTACGTAACTAACCACCAGTAATACACAGCTGTCACTTGCAACTGAGGCTAAGGTCCCTGCTCTGTAAACCCAGGATTTAACCCCCACCTGTCAATTCCCAAACCATTTCCTCTTTGTTTCCGGAGGACTCCTCACTCTAGGACCTTGAAGACCATGACCAAGTTCATTTCACTCCAGAACTGCATAGCATGACAGCCTGATGTGAGATGAGTCACTGAAGCGTTCTGAACCCAGATGAAGAGAAATCAGGAAAACTTATGTACATTTGTGAGCAGCTTTCTTTCTAAGCAGGAGCTGCTTGAATTTGCATAGTGATGTAGTCTGTTCCTTAGCTGCAGGGAAACCAGCCAAGGGCCTTCAGTATTTGCAAAACAAAAAGACTCTACCAGTAAAGGGGTTTGAGAAAATGTGGCTTTAGCTACCATGCACCTCTGCACAGTCCTCCAAGATGATGTGATTTTTTGTGGACAGACAGAGCTGCTGACTCTGAAGGGTGTTAGTGATGGAAAAGTGCTTCTTTCCTAAGTGAGGATTTTACCCGCTCTTTGTCCATACATTTGTGCTTTCTGACAGAGTGGTGGGTGTACGCCCACAGCAGTTTGGGGAGGCATGGGTGGGGTGTCAAGGTCTGCAGGAAGGACATGCAGGCCTATGCATCACCTCCCTCCAAAAGAGGCTCAAAAGAACACAGGGCTCACCTCAGCCTATCTCAGCCTGGATGGTAGGATTTAAGACCGGACAGCCCAGCTTGGAGAAATGTACTCATGTCCTGTGGCTGGTGGTAAGGCAAATCGATGATCCTAAAGAAATCAAACCTGGATGGACTTCTTATCCTTACCAGGGGAAAACATCCTCCTAGCCTCGGGGTCCAGGGCCAGCGAGTCGTGGCTATGTACCGGTGGCAAGGCGGACATAGGCTTTGAACCCACCCAGGGAGGGGGCCAGTAGAGGGCTCTCTGCAGTAATTGTATGGGATTTTTTCCACCTCCTATGACCACAGACCCATCATTAATATTTTCCTAAAAGCTGGAACCTGGTCTTTGCTGTTCTGTAGGGGCCCCGAGGAGCCAGGGAAAATGCCAAGCTTACACCTCATATTGGTTTCCTATTGCTGCAGTAACACATGATCGTAGACTTCGTGGCTTGAAACAAGGCAAAGCCATTCCTTCATTTCTGCAGGTTAGAAGTCCAGAATGGGTCTCTCTCAGGGAACTAAAATCAAGGCTGCTGTTTCCTCCAGAGGCTTGGTTTCCTCACCTTTTCTACCTTCTGGAGGGCTCCAGCATTCCCTGGCTCATGGCTGCGTCACTGCAACCTCACTTCCATCCTCACGTCTGCTCTTCTGACTCTGACCTTCTTGCTTTCCTTTATGAGGTCCCTTGTGAGTACATTGAGCCCCCTCGGTTTTTAGGGGAAGCTCCTCATGGCCAGAGTCTTAATCATGTCAGCAAAGTCCCTCTTGCCGTGTAGGAAAACCTATTCACAGGGTCCGGGGACTAAGGTAGCTCCAAGCCTAGGGATATGATTCAGGCTACCACAGCTTTCCTCCCCTGGGCCCCAGGGGGCATCCGCAGCTGTGCCCTGCTCGGGAGCCCACTCGAGGGGGGGACAGCGCTGCCAGGGGCAGGGGCCACAGAGCCCCAAGCTGCAGGAGACCAGGCTGAAAGATCGGGGGCGCTCCCCGACATTCTTGGTTCCAGATTAACAACAAATCACTTTGAATAAAAGCAAAGCCCAAATGCTACATGGAACATACTGACACTCAGTATTATTCACTATTTATCTGATATTCACATTTAACTGAGTGTCCTGTATTTCTATTTGCTAAATCTAAAAACCACCGAGGAACTCACATAAGTAGTTTCCCGGCATCTGGAAGGGAAGTACATCAATGGAGCTAATGTCCTACGATGAAGCCCTCGGAGAGGTTTGCTATTGCAATTACACTCCATACAGAGTTCATTGATTTTATAAATTACGATCAGAACTCCTTAACACTTTCTTATTTCCACATGAATACTTCCCTGATCTTAACCTCATTGTCTTTTCTAGGGTAGGTTTTCTACATTTTTGAAACTCAGCCAGTTTTTCCCAGGTACCGATTATATATTTCAAAAATGTTATTCCAACCAACGAATCGAACTCAGGTTTCTATTTTCAGAAAGCAGAGACACTACCTGTTGCCATCAATAAACAGATGTGTGGCTCATTCAGTCAAACTCATGACTGACTATCAAAGTTCCTCTTAGACATGGAGAAGGTCGAGCTAACACTATAACCAGTTATATTCTTTATGTACCAGAAAATTCCCAGAGGTCTTTTGTACAATGCTAGAACTCTTCTAACAGCATGATAGGCTGGGTGTTAAAAAGAGTTTCAAGTCAATTGTTAGGTCACAGAAGCTTTCCTATGCAGCAACCAGAATGTGAGCAAGCCCTGTGAAGAGTGCATATTCTTGCATAACCCCAACGGTGGAGACTCTCCCTGTCCAACAGAAGTCATCTCAGCCACATAATTATAAATTTTCGAGTAGCCACATTTAAAAATAAAAAGAAACAGGTAAAGTTAATTTTAATGGTATACTGTATTTCACCCATCACACCCGAAGTATTATTCTTATAGCACGTAATCGATACAATCTTAACGACATATTTTTATATTCTTTTTCTATAAGTCTTTCAAATGCTGAGTGTATTTCAGACTTACAGCCCAGCTCAACCAGGAGTAGTCTCATTTCCAGCGCTCGCTACCACACATGGCTTGTGGGTCCCATATTGGATAGGGCAGGCCGACAGTGTACTAGACAACAAGTCATGGTGAGATTTCTAAGCATAGAAACCCAAGCAAGCCAGTGACTGTCTGTGCTGATGGGCACTGACGGGTACTTCTGGATCCTCCCAGCATCGAGGAATGTTTTTTTTTTTAAATCACAAATACTCACCCCCTTTGTTTCCACCATCATTCCTTCAAACATAAAAGATAGCACTCAGACCCACAAAGGCGATTAATTGGAATCAAGCAATTAGGAGAGCGCTGTATGTTAATTTATTCCTTGACACCTACAGGGAAAGAGAAGCAGTAAATTTAACAGCTCAGGGCTGAGGATGATAAGAGTCACCCGCTTTCTAAAACAGAACAAGTTTCTGAACCTGACTCCAACGTGAAAAGATTTACAACCCTGTGAAGCAGAAGAGCTGTTGCATTTTAAAGCGTCCAGAGCAAATTAAAATCTGGCGTCCTGGGGCCCATGGACCCCAGAGAAGAGGGGTTCAGGTGAATCTTCATCTTCCTGGGCAAAAGCATTTGGAACCCAGGGTCCCACAGACTCTTGGGAAAGATGAAGTGACTTTTAGACCCTCCATGATGGTGGGCTTGGTCTGGTCCCCCCGGACAGAAACAAGACTGTCACCCACTGCTAGACACTCGGGGGGACTCCAGGCTGCAGGTGGGGAGGGAAGTGTGGGACATGGAAGGTATCCTGGAGCTCCATGGAAACTCCTTTATCGCAGAGAACCAGTGGTCAGTCAGCCCCACCCCTGGACTCCTCTGCACAGCCTGTGTAATGGTGTCCAGCTAGCCACGCTGGGTTGTGGGAGGGGGGGAAGCTGGTGCCCGCCAGAGCGAGCAGTGGGTTTGGTTCCTGTATGTAAGTGTATATAAGAACTCACTGATGTGTCAAACAAATGCCCTGAGTCTACAGGTCACACATTCCATTTTTGAGGTTAATAAAATATATGTTAGGAGTTGTAATTGCTTCTTAGGAGCATAAGATCTTAGGGCGTGAAGGTTTTCACCATTTACGAGACCACCGTGAACACACTAAGAATTGTGGCTGTTGGAACATTCATACAATGACAATGGGAGCAAAACTCCCATGGTCCACCTTTGACGGAATGGCCATATTGGACAAAGGGAGGCTGGTCTAATTACCTGAACACATTTTCGGTCCCAGAGACTTATGCTCCTGGGTCTGCAATCCTCTCGCCAACACATGTGATATTTTGGCCTTTTACCCAGAAAAGAAACCTGATGGAACTACCAGCTTTGTTCTCGAATATTAAGTCTTCCAAGCCCCGACTGTGCATGTGCCGGCGGCAAAGGGACACAGAGAGCCCACGCCACAGCGGCCAGCCAGCATCCTGCTCTACAGGTAGCAGCTGTCTGATTACAGCTGCGTCTGATTTAAATCATCACTTCTCCAAGGGGAACTTTTCACCTGGAAGACACTTCAAGATGAGATGCCGTCTCCAGGTCCCTGACTGGATCAGGAAAAGAGTCTGATACCAAACCACTGAGACTGATAATCTAAAATACACATCTTCCTATTGGAAGATTTCTGCTGCGGGAGATTTTTGGAAGAAGAAGTGTAAAAATGTGATGCACTGACTCCAGCTGCTTCTTATGACCATGTAACTTCCCAAGTTCATGGAGTGAACTTCCCTTTGGTGGTCCTTTTGGGGCGTGGAGAGAGTAACAGCCTCACAGATGTCATTGTCTGGCTTTACACCGCCCTGATCTCGGGGAGACCTCTGACTCACAGTGTGCACCCCCTCAAGGGTGCCAGCCACCCGTATCTGTGGTTTTAATAACTCCTCAGAGGGTCTGAGGAATCCACTGCGGGCCACGGGGTACATGTTTATTCCACTGCCGCTCTAGCCGCAGGGCACATGCACCTGGGAAAGCCTGGCGACCAGACACGGGGCTGTTGCTGCACCCAGGAAACCACTCAACTCTTAAGGGCATTCGATACAAAGCCCGAGAAGGTCTGAGAGCCACGCCAAGTGCGGGCCAGGGGGTGCAACATTAGAATCACCTGGGCAGTGGTTAGAGCACCCCGATGTTTATAGCAGCCGTGTCCACAACAGCCAAACTGTGGAAAGAGCCCAGATGTCCATCCACAGATGAATGGATAAAGAAGATGTGGTATATATATATATACAATGGAATATTATGCAGCCATCAAAAGGAATGAGATCTTGCCATTTGCCACGACGTGGATGGAAGTCAGAGAAAGACAATTATCATATGACCTCGCTGATATGTGGAATTTGAGAAACAAGGCAGATCATCATAGGGGAAGAGAGGGAAAAATGAAACGGGATGAAACCAGAAAGGGAGACAAACCATAAGAGACTCTTAATCTCAGGAACAAACTGAGGGTTGCTGGAGTGGAGGGGGGTGGGAGGGATGGGGTGGCTGGGTGATAGACATTGGGGAGGGTATGTGCTATGGTGAGCGCTGTGAATTGTACAAGACTGATGAATCACAGACCTGTATCTCTGAAACAAATAATACATTATATGTTAATTAAAAAAGAATTTAAAAAAGAAGAAACTCAATCTCAGAATCCAGTCCAGATATGTGCAATCAGTTTTAACACCTCCAAGGACTCTGATGCTCGCTGAAGTTTGAGACACCCTAGGCTAAGTAACAAGGTTCACAGCTCTCGTCCTGAAAAAGGTTAAAGCCAAATATCAGCCTCCTCAAACAAAAAAGCAAAACAGATATTGTTTCTTCCCATTTATTCACTCAAGACTCAGCTGGCTACCACTCCATGTTGGACTCTGCTGGGCCTGGGGATGTGGCGCAGAACCCACCCTGCTGATCCCTACCTTGCTTACGTCACCTTCTTCACGCATCCTGCCCATGCCCACCCTGTTCATACCCGGTGATCGTTGCACAACACCGTGAATGCATGTAATGTCAGTGAATTGTACACTTTAAAATAGTTAGCTTTTATTTAAAAAATTATAAGGTAAAACAACAGTAACAACAAAATACAGTCTGAAGAGAAAAAGTAAGTATCAGAACCAGACTCAGGTATGACACAGATGTGGGGGTTACCAGAGAGAGAATGTAAAATAATTATCATTAATGTTTAAGGGTTCTAATGGAAAAAATGGACAAGATACAGACAGCAGATGGGAAATGTAAGCAGAGAAATAGAAATTCTAAGAAAAATTAAAAGGCAATGCAAGAAATCAAAAATTGTAACAGAAATGAAGAATGTCTTTGATGGGTTCATCCCCAGAATGGACGAGGCCAAGTAAAGAAACAGTGAGCTTAGAAACAGGTCAGTAGAAGCTTTCCAAACTAAACTGCACAGAATGAAAAAAGCAGAACATCTTAAGAGTGATAGTACAATTTCAAAAGATGTAACAAATGTGTAATTAATATAGCCAGAGGAGGGGCCCCTGGGTGGTTCAGTTGGTTAAGCCTCCAACTCTTGATTTCTGCTCAGATCATCTCAGGATTGTGAGATCAAGCCCTGCATTGGGCTCTGAGCTCAGCATGGAGCCTGCTTAAGATTCTCTCTCGGGGCGCCGGGGTGGCTCAGTCATTAAGCATCTGCCTTCAGCTCAGGTCATGATCCTAGGGTTCTGGGATCGAGCCCCACATCGGGCCCCCTGCTCAGAGGGAAGCATGTTTCTCCCTCTCCCACTCCCCCTGCTTGTGTTCCCTCTCTCGCTGTGTCTCACTCTGTCAATAAATAAAATATTAAAAAAAAAATTCTCTCTCCCTCTCCCCACCCCACATGCATGCTCTCTCTTTTCTCCCTCAAAAAATAAAATATTAATAAATAAATAAATTTAGAGGAAGAGAGAGAGGATGGAATAGAATATTTGAATAATAATGGCAAAGAACTTTCCAAAATTAGTAACAGATACCAAATCACAGATCCAGAATCTCAGAGAACACTAAGTAGAATAAATACCAAAAAATCTAAACACCTGTCATCATATCATATTCAAACTGCAGAAAGCCAATGACAGAGAAAATCTTGAAAGAAACCAGAGGAAGGAAAAAAACCACCTTACCTACAAATAGACAAAGATAAGAATTTTAGCAGACATTTTATCAGAAATCATGCAGGAACGAGAGACTGAAGGGAAACATTTTCTGTTGAAAAAATAAAAAACACCAATCTAGAATTCTATATTCAGAGAAATTACTCCTCAAAAGTGAAAGAAAGATCTTCTTAGATAAACATAAACTGAGGAAATTCATTACCTGTCCTGCAAGACATGTTAAAAGATCTCATGCAAAAGGAAAATGATGTAGGTCAAAAACATGGATCTAGGGACACCTGGGTGGCTCAGTCATTAAGTGTCTGCCTTCAGTTCAGGTCATGATCCCAGGGTCCTGGGATGAAGCCCCACATCAGGCTCCCTGCTCCGCAGGGAGCCTGCTTCTCCCTCTCCCACTCGACCTGCTTGTGTTCCCTCTCTCTCTGTGTCTCTGTGATAAAATCTTTAAAACCAAACAAACAAACATGGACCTACATAAATAAAAGAGGCACACAGGAGAAGGAATAAATGAAGGTAAAGCAAAATCTTTTCTTATTCTTCCTTGATCTAAGAGACAGCTACTTGTGTGAAGTAGTGATAATAACAATGTATTCAGTGATTACCCCAAATGGATAAATGAAATGAGTAACAGCAATGCCATAGGACGGGAGAGAGAAATTGGGAATTCTCCTTTATGAGATAACGTCACTACACATAAAGTAGAATAACGTTATTTGTTGGTAGACTGAAATTGTTTAAAAACGAATACTGTAAACTCAAAGCAACCATTAAAATTTTTTAGAGGGTTTTATTTATTTTAGAGAGAGAGCACGTGTGTGCATAAGCAAGCAGGGGAGGGGCAGAGGGGGAAAGAGAGAATCTCAAGCAGATTCCGCACTGAGCACGGAGCCCGATGCAGGGCTTGGTCTCATGACCCCAAGATCATGACCGGAGCAGAAATCAAGAGTTGGATGCTTAACCAACCGAGCCACCCAGGTGTCCCTAAAATTTTTAAGAGAAGTATAACTGATACACTAAGAGAATAGATAAAATATAATCATTTGAAATGCTCAGGGAAGGCAGAAAAGAAGGCTCCAACAATGAATGGAAAACAGTTACAAACATAGTTGATATTAATCCAAATACATCAATAATCATATTAAATATGAATTGTTTAAATACTATAATTAAACACAGATTCTGAAAGGAAGAAAAAGACCCAAATATATGTTGTCTATGTGAAACTGATTATAAAGTTCAATGTAAAAGAATGGGGAAAAAGACCATGCTAATACTAGTATAGAGAAAGCTAGAGTAGCTATATTAATTTCAAACAAAGCAGATTTCAAAACAAGTAAAATTATCAAGGGAACTACATAATGACAAAGGAGTTAATTCTCTAAGAAGAATCAACAGTCCTAAAGATGTATGCACTTAACAACACAGCATCAAAATACATGAGGCAAAATTTGATACAATTGAATGGAGAAATAGACAAATCCACTGTTAAAAGTTAGAGCTCAACACTTCCCTGTCAGTAACTGATAGACCAAGTAGACATAAAATCAACAAGGACATAACAGACCTAAATAATACTAGCAATCAACTTGATCTAATTGCCATTTATCGAATACTCCATCCCACGACAGCAGCATACACATTCTTCCCAAGCTTGTATAGAACATTCAGCAAGAGGGACCACTTCCTGGGCCACCAAACACATCTTAATAAATTTAAAAGAATAAAAGTCACAGACCACAAAGGAATTAAACTAGAAGTCAGTAACAAATATAGCTGGAAATTCTCAAAACTTTGAAATTTATGCAGTACACTTTCCAAATAATACATGGGTCCCAGAGGAAGTATCAAGAGAAATGTAAAAGTATTTTAAACTAAACTGAGAATACAACTTATCAAGATTTGTGGGATATAGTGAAATAAATGCTTAGGAGGAAAATACACAGCATTGAGCTGCACTTGTTAAAAAAGAAGAAAACTATAATTGCAATTATCTAGCTAACCATTCATCTTTAAAAACTAGAGAAGGAAGGGCAAGTTAATCCTAGAGCAGGAAAGGAACAGAAATAATAAAAATTAGAGCAGAAATCAATAAAATTGAAAACAGAAAAATAAAAATCTATAAGCCAAAAGATCAATAAAATTGATAAAGCTCTAGGCAAGCTAACCAAGGAAAAGAGAGAAAATACAAATTATCAATATCATGAATATCCCATGGATATTATATTAAATGGCTTTTATATATTATGCATATGGATATTATGAAAAAGGAAGCTACAAACAACTCTATGCCCACAAATTTGATAATTTAGATAAAATATGACAATCCCTTGTAAAACACAAACTCACACAAGGAGATACAGACAACCTGAATAGCCTTATATCTTTTTAAAAAAATTGAATTAATAATTAATACCCTTCCAAAAAAGAAGCACCATATCCACATAGCTTCATGGGTGAACTCTGCCAAATATTTACGTAAGAAATAATGCCACTTCTCCACAATATCTTCCAGAAAATAAAAGCAGTGAAAACATTTCCTAATTCATTTTACAAGGCCAACATTACCCTAATAACAAAATCAAATAAAGACTTTACAAGAAAGGAAAATTACAGACCAATATCTTTCTTAAACATAGACTCAAAAACCCTCAAAAAATACTAGAAAATCAAATCCAACAATGCATAAATTCCACAACCCAGTGAGATTTACCCTAGGAATGTAAAGATGGTTCAACATTTGAAATTCAATCCATGTAATCCACCACATTAAAAACTAAAGAAGAAAAATCATATTGTCTTATCAATTGATATCAAAAAAGCATTTGACAAAATCCCACACACATTCATGATTAAGAAAAAAAAAAACACAGCAAACTAGGACTAGAAGGAAAGTTCCTTAATCTGGTAAAGAACATCTACAAAACGCCTACAGTTAATTTCATACCTAACGGTGTGAAACTAAACAATTTCTCTCTAAACCAGGAACAAGACAAGGATATTCTCTCTCACCATTCCTATTCAACATCATACTAGAAGTATAAACTAGCAAAATGAAATAAGAAAAGAAAGTAAAAGGTATGCAGATTGGAAAGGAAGACATAAAACTTCTTTGTTCTTGGTAGAAAATACAAAACAAAAAAAAAATACAAAAAAATAACTCTGAACTAATAAGAGAACATAGCAACATTACAAGGTTAATATACCAAAGTCAATTGCTCTCCTTATAGCAGCTCTGAATAATTGGAATTTGAGATGAGAAAGGAAATAATTCACAATAGCATCCCAAAAATGAAATACTTAGGCATAAATCTAACAAAATATATGTGGGAGCAACATGTGGAAAATTACAGATCACTGATGAAAATCAAAGATCTGTATAAAGAGAGAGAGATCCCACATTCATGGAATGGAAGACTCAGTATTGTTAAAATATAAATTCTTCCCAACATGATGTGTAGATATGTCTTAATCCCAATTAAAATATCAGCAAACTATTTTGTAGATATCAATAATTCTAAAGTTTATACAAAAAACAAAGACCTAGAATAGCATGCACAATACTGAAGGAGCACAAAGCTCAAGGAGTCACACTATCTGATTTCAAGAGTTACTATAAGGCTACAGTAATTAAGACAGCATGATATTGGTGAAATAGGCACGTATGACCAGTAGAATAAAATAAAAAGCCCAAAGAGAGACCCACACAAGTATAGTCAACTGATCCTTGACAAAGAAGCCAAGACAATTCAGTGAAAAAAGACAGTCTTTTCAACAACAGTACTATATGCAAAAATAATAACCCAGACACAGACCTTACACCTTACACAAACCTTAACTAAAAATGGATCATAGACCTAAATATAAAATGCGAAACTAATACAACTTCTTGAAGAACACATAGGAGAAAATCTACATGACTTTGGGTTTGGTGCTGAGTTTGTAAATATATCACCAGTAGAATGATCCATAAAATAAAAAAACTGATAAGTTGGCCTTTATTATAACTAAAACATGATCTGCAGAAGACACTGTTAAGAGAGTGAAAAGATCAAGCCCCGGAGTAAGAGGAAGTATTTTCAAAATAGATACATGCTAAAGGATTTGTATCCAAATATACAAAGAACTGGTGAAACTGAGCAATAAGAAAACAAACAGTCTAATTAAAAAATGAGCCCAAGATCTGAACACCTCAATGAAAATGATATACAGATGGCAAATAAGCATATAAAAAGGTACTCAATGTCATCTGTCCTTAGGGAATTGCAAGGCAAAACAACAATGGGGTACCAGTGCACACCTATGTGAATGGCTAAAATCCAAAAAAAAACCCAAAAAACCTGACAATACCAACTGCTGGAAAGAATCCAGAACAACAGTAACTCTTACTCATTGTTGTTGGAAATGCAAAATGATACAGCCCCTGTGGAAGGCAGTTTCTTACAAACTAAACAATGTCTTGCCCTAAGATCTAACGATTGCACTCATAAGTATTTACCCAAATGATCTGAAAACCTATGTTCACACACACACACACACACACACACACACACACACACACACACACAAAACCTGTGGACACACTTATGACAGCTTCATTCAGAATTGCCAAAAACTGGAAATAACCAAAATGCCCACCAGTTGGTGAATGTATAAACAAATTATCATATATCCATACAACAGAATATTATTCAGAGCCATCAAATCATGAAAAGACATGAATTAATCCTGAATGCATATTGCTAAGTGAGAGAAGCCATTCTGAAAAGGCTACATTCTGTGTGATTCCAAGTCTATGATATTCTGGAAAAGGCAAACTATAGAGACAGTAGACATGGTTTACTGTTCTACGGTTGCCAGGGGTTCCAGGTGGGCGTGGGAAGGTGGAGTGGATGACACACAGGATTTTTAGGGCAGCAAAACGATTCTGTTTGATATTGTAATGGTGAGTACAAGACAACAGGCATTTGTCAAAACCCATAAACTTGACAGCACAAAAAGTAAATCTTAATGCATGTAATCAGGCAAAATTATCAAAAAATCATTGGGGGAATCCCAGGATGGAAGACAGAATGTGACAGAAGAATCTAAATGTATTAAAATACATATGAAGCTCACTGAATGGGGTGAGCGATAAGGTACATAGCTAGAAAATCCTGGAAATGAGTAGAGGCTGTAAGACCCAAGGCAAAAGCAACAATACATAAGCACCTTAGCTGATAAAATTGTTTGCCATGGAGATATGTGGTAACAGTTCCATTATACATTTATATGAGCAGTTAACAAACGGCAGGAGCCAGGTTTCCCAAGTTGGAGTGCGGAATAAAGATAAGCAAGGGGGGTAGGCCAGACAATCCCTGTGGGAATGGTTATGACTGGCGACCTAAGTATGCTAAACTCATGTTCAGCTTGATACAGATACAGATGGTTGCACACAGAAATATTTATAGCTGTGTGTATAGACTTGGTTGAATATACACACATATATCTGTTGCTCTGTCCAGTTAGAGGACCTAAAAGAAATGATAGCTCAGTAGCAACAAGTGCACCTAGCACCCAGATGTTGGTTTCCAATACCATTCTCCAATGAAAGGAAACAGGGCTCCTTAGAGAAATGGCTGATTCTTGCACTGGGACAGGAAATATATAAGATGAGCCTGGAGAATACAGGAGTGCAAGGAAGTGCTTAAAAAAGAAAGGATGTGGCATGGCAAAGAATATAGGAGCCAACTGAAAGCACTCCCAATGGCCAACACCGGAAAAATGTGACTGACAAAATAAAGTACTCTTAGGTTTTCACCCGAAGTATTAAATAAAGGTGGGAGTCCACGTGGTGAAAATAAATTAGCAAATAAGAAATAAGAAAGAGTAGACAAATCTTCCATACCAAATAATTCCAAATAATTTATGTAACGATGCTACCTTTAAGGAAGGGGAGCACAGCCCCTTCCCCCCCCCCGCAAGTGTGGGCTGCATATGGTGACTTTCTTCCAAAGAGTACAGTAGGGAAAGGGAGAAACAGAGCCTAACTTTACAGTGCAGAGACACACAGAATGACCTCAGCCAGGTGGTTAAGGTCAACATCAACATGTCCTATTGATAGTACGGACCCTTGATAGGAAGTGATGCGAAAAGCACTTCACCTCTGCTGTCTTCCTCCCCAAAACCCATAGCCCCAGCATAATCATGAGAAAAAAACAGACAAATCCCAATTAAAGGACATTCTCAGAAATATAGGACCAGTACTCCTTAAAACTGTCAAGGTCATCAAAAACAAGGAAAGTCTGAGAAACCTCCACAGCCAGGAGGAGCCGGAGGAGACAGACCGACTCAATGTGATATGGGATCACAGATAGAATCCTGGGGCAGAAAAAGGACATTAGGTAAAAACTCAGGAAATCTAATAAACTATGAACTTTAACCAATAATACTATAGCAACATTTTTGCATGAACTGTGACAAATATGCTGTATTAATCTAAGACATCAACAACAGAGAGTACTGATATGGGTATTTGGGAACTGTGTGTACTATTCCAGCAGTAATTCTGTAAATCTATTTATTTTAGGAGGCTCCACACCCAGCATGGAGCCCAACACAGGTTTGAACTCAGGATGCTGAGATCAAGAGAGTCAGACGCTTAATTGACTGAACCACCCAGGTGCCCCAATAATTCTGTAAATCTAAAACTCTTTTTATTCTAAAAGTTGATTTTTTAAAAAATCAAAGGGATAGGAAGCAGAGGTCAAAGCTGAAAGAACTCACAGAACTCTGAAGTTCAGGCACACATTTGAAAAAAAAATAATTCAGGGACGCCTGGGTGGCTCAGTCAGTTAAGCGTCTGCCTTCGGCTCTGGTCACGATCCCTGGGTCCTGGGACCAAGTCCCGCATCAGGCTCCCTCCTCATCGGGGAGTCTGCTTCTCCCTCTGCCTGCCGCTTCCCCTGCTTGTGCTCTCTCTCTCTCCGACAAATAAATTTAAAAAAAATTCAAAGTGTACCAATATGTCCATCATAACAATATCACTGATTAATATTCCTTGGTTCTGGGCTAAACTAATTGAATTATATCCAATTATAGGCAAATTTAGATACATACTAAACTATTCAAGAGTCAGATGGGCTGGGGATAATATCTTAATAGAATGAACGGCTTATTTTTTTAAAATGCTAAATCAGAGCATGAAAATCCAGACCTGCAGGCTGGCTAAATCCACACAGAGATGGGCAAATGGAATCTCAAACACTATACTGTTAATTTGTGGCATCCTTATAACTAAATTGGGCAGTTTGAAGAATACCAGGGAAGAAAGGCCAAATAAGTAAAATGGCCCTGAGGAGATTATAAACAGCCAGAAAATAAGGGAATGAGATTCCAGCTGGATAAATGCCAGATAAAGCATCTGAGAAAAATAATCCCAAACACAAAGTCACAAGGATGAGATGCTTAAAAACGCCAAAATAAATAAAGTGAAAGATTAAGTATTAGTTGTACACAACAGGAATACGGCGTGTTAAACAGAGAGCCTGTGCCTCTTCTGGGTGTACAGGGTGTGACCACGAAGCCAGTGGATCTCTTCCCATGTTAAGGTCAAAATCTCTGGTCCTCCAGGAAGCTAGGGACGCATGGGTGTCATGCTGGCTTTTCCCAAAGAACAAGGAACTAAGTAATTCCACACTCCTAAAATGTTTGACAAATGAGAAGGTGGTTTTCATAATCTAACACACTCTAAGTAAACCACAGAATACAAGAGTTGGAGAGGTCTTAATGAAACCCAATGTCTGAAAATTTTATGACTCACGGTAATGGGAGCATTAGAGGTCACTAGTAGATGACATAGCTTAACACCATTATTACTTGAGTGCTTACCACGTGCCAGGCACGGAGCAAAGCATCTTTTATGCATTGTCTCGTTTCATCCTCACGACGCCACCTGAGAGAGGAATTGGTATTAGCCCCACGTTACAGATGAGGAAGGGGGGACTTCGGGGGCAGTTGATGGCAAAGGCAGGACTCTAACCAGAGCTGAACGGCTCCCAAGTCTGTGCTCCTAACCACCTGAAGAGGTTGCCCCTTGTTGAGTGTTTCAAAGTGAGCCCCACTAAACACACAGCCCCATGCGGACGGATCTAAAGCCCTGAGTCGTTGTGCAGCAGACAGCATGTTCCAGGAGCTGGAAGTCCTCGGGACAGAGGAGAGGAAGGGCACCCTTCGGATCTCTCTTGCTCTGCTCTCTCAAGAAGAGTGACGGCAGCTCTAGCGCTGGGGTGGAGAGAGGACAGGATGATGTCCACACCTG
The DNA here is from genome assembly GCF_037043125.1 of Eumetopias jubatus. Lineage (NCBI taxonomy): Eukaryota > Metazoa > Chordata > Mammalia > Carnivora > Otariidae > Eumetopias > Eumetopias jubatus. The sequence continues at coordinate 6,115,560 of NW_028274823.1, read as the reverse complement.
AGCCTGTCCTCTTACGGAGTCTTTATCATCAGGAAACAAGACAGTTTGATTTCCATTTGCCTGACTCTCCCAGGGAAGAGTCTTTCCCTCTCTTCTGAATTCGGTCAGATAACAGGCTTGGCACTTCCAGCCAAGGGAACGCTGCAGCTCCCCCCTCCTGCTTAGCTGCTCCCTGCACCCGGGAGAGGGGCAGTGCCAAGGCCTCGAGGACTCCACCAGTCAGGAGACATTCCTGACACAAGACCGGGCTCTGCCCCAAACACACGGCCCACCCTTTCCTTGAGCCTTACATCCACATTCTCCATCACCTACCAGCCTGGCACTATCCAGGCCAAAGGAGCATCAGAAAAGCTGGGAGAGGCCAGGTCTGGCGTGCACAGCCTCTCACCCCAGGCTGACCGAGGACCCTGGCCAGGTACCCAGGTGGGCTCTGCTTCGGAGCAGCCTTTCAGCAGTACATGGGTAGTTAGGATGGCCCAGAAGTGTCAGGTCACCACCAGGAAAGCGAAGAAGTAACGTCCCCAGCCTCCAGGGCCAACTGTGTAAGACAGCCTATCCAAAAATCTGAGTAGAATCATTCCAGCTGGCATCCATGCTTTACACGTGATTCTTTTCACAGAGTTATAGACTCCACCTGGAGGGGGGCTTGAACCACATCTAAGCCAGCCACATAGCTACTCCCGCAGAACGGGGAGATGCTCGTGACAGATACATAAAGTGAGGAACAGAAAGAGAAGAAAGTGCAGGGTCTAAACTCTGGCTCTGCTCTCAGGCACATTACCTACCCAGTACCCGGTATTTGGGGATGCTAAAGATAGACAAGTGAATAAAAGAGACAAAAACCCCTGCCCTCACAGAGCTTATATTCCAGTGGCATCTATAAATTGTGGGGAACACCCACGCCTCCCCTAGAGAGTTACCAGAAGTCAGAATAAGGTCCTGTGTTGCATACAAGGCTAGTTTAATGGTGTAAGAAAAATTCCCCAAGCCTGGCACAGCATCTCTGGAGCTGGAACTCAACAAGAAGGGGGCAGGGGGTTGGAGCCTCCCTGCGGTGTCCCAGGATGTTCCCCAATGCTGAACAGGCAAGAACCTCTCCAAGGCTTGAAGCTGGATCACCTGCAACCTCTGGCCCCACAGCAGGACACACAACCACCACCAGCCACTGTGTCCTGAGGCTCTGCTCCAAAGGCACCCCGCGGCGTTCCAGAAAACTGACAACCACATTCTCAGCCAGCTTGCCTACAAAAGCACCCCTGAAATATTTTTTGGTCAACCAAAAAGAAAGGAAATTAGTTTTTCCCCCAAACTTGTGGGGGTTTTTTAAGTAGTCTTCCTCTACAGATGCTTCTATTTACACCCTGTAGGTTTTAAGCAAAGATAATTAAACGGATCTTTCAAGGCAAAGACCAACCGGTGAGACTAAATTATAGTTAAGCACATGCTTCTAATTGAAACCTGCAACTTACCAAGCCGACTGAGAGCTTCCGCCTGATCTGTGCCCAAGCCGGCCGCTGCCAGTTTGATCATGCGGTAACCAGACAGTTGAAGGACATTAGGCGAACCGAGAAGGTGATCCCATCTACCAAATTTGGGGCTTTTGTCCGAATCCTGACTTTGCTTGGTAGCAAGCGTCTTCCAAGCTTTGGGCCTCTTGCGTGGGGAAGCGGCCAACCCCAAGGCCCAGCAAGTTGTCTGGGGCTGGGACGCAGAGCACCTGTTGGCGTCCCCTGGTTCCTCAGCTGAGTCTTCCCGCTTCGTTCTTGGAGAATGCTGGGCCTGGGACCCACCGTTCTGGAGAGAAGAGCTCCTGACAGCAGAGGTCCAGCCACCGAAGCCACGTGCACGGGTGACAAGCACAGCAAGACCACAGCGATGCTCTGCCGCTTGCCTAGTGCGCGGTGGTCTAAGTCCTCCAGCCTCGGTTCACAGCCTACCCTTCCTGCTGCCGCCCTCTCCTGCTCCTTCTGTGTCTGCTCACTGTGGAATGTTCCCGAGCCCTGTGCTCTGCACAGCTCTGCACAACCGGGATGGTTATGACCGGCCCCCCGCCGACCCTTTTGTGTTAGGAGCGTGGCTTCCTGCAGAGAATCACCTTCCCCGTGGGGCGTGATAAGATTCTGTTAACCTTCAAAATAAAACTCCAGGTTATTTTACCAGCAAAAGTGGGTTTATTAAGGAATAGCAGGGAATTGCAGTCTGCAACAAGCAAAACCGTAGGCAAGTTCCTAGAACAAAGAAGAGGGAATAAGAGACGTTGGGAGGGCTGTCCCTAAACCAAAAGTCCACGGGAGTAAACTGGGTGTTCCAACTATGGTGGCTTTTCATTGGCTGAGTTGTGAGCCTCTCTCATTGGCTGGGCTGTTGCGGGGCTGGGGAAGAAAACCTTTCTTTCCTGCGAGGAGAGTAAACTTGTATCCAAGTGCAAGGCCCCTCTCTCCCTGTTGGATTGGCGACTGGGGACAAGCGGCGGGGCGAGAGCACTCCCCCTGCCAGCCCCTGGCTCTACTGTAGTGAGGGCTCCCCTTACTAATATTCGCAATTCCCAGATGACCCCCCCGTACCTACGATAAAGCCAATGCTGACCTCCTCCCCGCAAATTCCCATTCTTTGTCTCCTAAGTGATTGGCTGAACTATTTGTGCACACTGACCAATCTGGACAAAACACCGCTGACGGAACTTGAGCAAACTCCCATCAGAGCTCCCCTTCCCCAGGCTCTTGCGTTTGTCCCGGAGCGTTGGTAAAATGAACAGCTACCCGGTGTCCCCTCCTGAGAATCCGCTGACCTCCAGGTCAAACATTCCCTGATCCACCGCCTGGCCACCCTGCCCTCTGACTCCCCCACACCTGTTCTTTCCCGGCTGTTTACTCCTCCCTCCGAAAGGAAAACCTTTCCCGGCGGACCTTAGGGAGCTTGCGCAGCTCAGGGTCGAGTGTTCTTCGCGCAGGAGTACCCGCCCCCTATCGCAGTGATCCTTTCAAGCAAAGTTCCCCCAAACGTAAGTCCAGATTCACGCTTATCCGACACTGCCAAGTCCGGCTTCATTCATGCCCGCTCAGTCTCCCGCTTTCTCCTTGATTACCTGGGAAAGTCTGACCAGCCTCTCACACCTCCGCTCACCTCCCCCAGGGAGCCCTCCCTGACTCTGCCCACATTTCAGGCCACCAGAAAGCAGATGGGTCTGCCAACGTGGCTTCAGGTCGTTGCATTTGTGCAATGATCACGCAGCCTCAAGCAAGTTCCATCACCTCTCAGAGCTTGAGTTTTCAACTCTACAAAAGCTGCCAAAGCTGCTGTCTCCCAAGAGGAATAAAAGGAGGGTCGGGGGCGCAGTGCCCGTGCAGCGCTCAGGCCCTGGAAACCAAGGCCAGCTAACGCGCCCCAGGTGTGCCGTGAAGCTGCTCTAGCACCCAAGGTAAACATCACTGGTTGGGCCCAGCCCTCTTGCCCTGCTGAGCAGTGGAGAGGCAGAACCACCTGTGAGACCTAGTTACTGCAAAAGAGAGGAAACCAGCCAGGACAGCTCCAAGAAGCCAGGCTCCATAATGCCACCAAATGCAAAGCCGCAGACACCTTTGGGTGCCCAGCGCTTCCCACCTCGTGGTTCCCACCGAGACGGAGTCTGACAAGGTAGCAATGGGGGTCTGCTCTCTGTTTCCTGTGTGCTTCTCTGGCTAAAGCTACAGATGCTCATTAAAATACTCATTTTTAAAATTGCTTTGGTTGGCTTCATAGCACGTCATTGCAGTAGCACTGACCTGCTATTTGATAAATGTGCTTTGTATGCAAAGTCTTTCCCAGAAGGAGATCTGGGGGGAGGAAAGTTCTGGAAGATGTCCTGTGGCTGAGGCCCTGAGAATGGGGAGTGGCGGGTGGGGGGGAGCGCACCGTATTCACAGCACAAGAACGGGGGTCACAGGTTTGCCTCTCACATAGTTTTCTTGGGTAGCACACAAATCTTGTCTTTGTTTTGTTTTCAGTTTCGCTGTGCTGGCCATTCACAAATGCATTGTCTACCTTCTGATCACTACCTAGTGATTCATCCCTACCCAATTCCCTCAGCCGTGGACACTTCTGTGACTTCCATCAGGCCTCCTACCCCCTTAGCCAGGGTCTTCTCTGTGATACAGTGGTGATGGCCAACTGGGGACTTCAGCCATTTCTCAGGGAGGTCTTGGTCCCAAGTCTGCCTCCCAGGCCAAGAGAATCTTCCAGGTGCCAAAGAGACGCATTCAAGAGTCTGAGACTCAGAAACCTCATTTATGTAACTTTGAAAGCACAATTTTCCTCTCTGACCTAACTTTTCTATTTCCAGAAACATATCCCAAGGAAATGTGGTCCAAAAAAGTACGTATAATGATATTCATCAGAGCTCTGATTGAACACCAAAAACTTGGCCACAGTATAAAGGTCTAGCAATAGAGCATGAATACATGATTTATAGCCAGTAAGAAACTATACAGCCATTTAAAAATTATGTGTATGCTTGAATCAGATATTTGTTTAATAAATTAATGGCATATCGTTTAATGAGAAAATTATACATTATCTTGTACTGGACCCAGTTTACTTGCTCCCCTGATCCCCCACCCCCACCCCCGGGGCCTTGTCTGCTGCCCTCACTAATTCTCCGGACCCTGCCTGCCTCAGTCTCCTCAGCCAAGGCTGGATGTGGGCTTGGTTTCAGGCCCCACTGGTCTAGCAACCAGTTCCTCATCAAAAATCCCCGTGGGCCATGCCTGAGCTGCATGGTGGGACTGGCTCTCTCCTCTACCTCTACAGGTAGAGGCTGGTAGCACAAAGCACAGAAATGCCTGGAAGTTGACGTCCCATGGGGCAAAATTTGCCCCAGTGAGGGGCAAGAGAAGGAGCCTTCAGATAAGCAGCTCTCCTTTTCAAACCCAACAGCCTGTTCTGAGACTTGGAAGACAGGCCGCTCTGTTCTCTCGTGAAGCTCTTGATAGCTCAATAATGGACTCCCTGATGTTTGGGTTTTCTCCTTCTTCTCTGCCTTCTTCCCTCTCCCTCATTGTTGCTGCCCTGGGATTGCAAGTCCCAGGAAGGCCTTAGGAAATAAGCCAGGTACCTGGACTAAAAGCAAAAAAATATCTACTCATCTCTGTGTGTGTGCGCACGTACATGCATGCTTGCAAGAGAGGATGATTTTCACTTTTACATATTTTAAATGTTCTGTAATTTTAATAAAGAATATTATTACATTTATAATCATTAAATGTTATTTTTGAGAGTGTCGTCCACGGACAATTTTAACCACTCCTGAAAAGATGAGCCAGCTGCAAATGTGAAGGGCACACAGTCCACCCTCACTTCTGGTACCAACTGCCAGTTCAGTGGAAGGAGTTCCCAAAACCACCTCCAGTTCTGATAACTGGCTAGAATGACTCACAGGACTCCCTGAAAACTTATACTTGTGGTTATGGTTTATGACAAGGAAAGGATGCAAATTAAAATCAGCCAAGGGAAGAGGTTCATGGTCAGAGTCCAGGAAAATACCAAATGCAGAGCTTCCATCGTCCTCCCCCTATGGAGTCAGGAACAGCTTCGATGTGTGACAATATGCACGGAGTGTTGCCAACCAGGGATGCTCACCAGAGTCTTGGTGTCCAAGTTTGTACTGGGGTGCCATGACATAGACATGGTTGATTGCTGTTGGAGCTGAGTGGTCACCAGCCCCTCCAGAGGTCACCTGATACCATGTGACCCTAAGTCCCCACCCTACCTCAAATTGTTATGATCCTGCTTGGCCCAAGGCCCCCAGGAAAACAAAGACACTCCTATCAGGCAGGACATCCCCAAGGCTTAGAGATCACCTCCCAGAAGCTGAGAACAAAGGCCAGACCTCCTTGGGGGTAGGGTTAAAATCTACACTATACAACCCTATGGAATTCCTCAGTGGTCCTCCACCGTGATGGCACAGCGTAACTTTGTGGACCTCTCTAAGATCTGGCTGCCTTGCTACTTCCGTCCTCCCAGCATGGCAGGTGAACATGCATGTTGTCTTTTGCTCCAGGCCCTTGCCCTATTTCCTCTGCCCAGAACACCTGGCTAACCCCACCTAGAGCCTGGGGACACTGAGCATCTGCACCCTAAACCTGGGATGTTTACACCCACAAAGCTTTATTCCCTACGGGCCATTTCTCAGGCGGCAGCTCTCCAAAAGTCATCCTTTTTTAATATTATTTCTTCGGGAAAAATAACACCAGAAGGAAAATCAGCACTGGTGATGGAAGTAAAACATCTAAGAAACGATGATTCTTGGCCAGAAAGTGGAAGTTTGGGATGGATTAGAGAGTGAAATGTCAAAAATGGCAGAGTTTTGTATCTACGCCTGTCATGGTTTCAGTCTGTCTGGAAAAGCAATTCAGGAGTTGATTCAATAAGCAGTCTTACCGCTGCAAAAGTTATGCACTGAGCAAAAGATAAAATCTCAGTGACATTTGGAAGGACACTCAGACATCCTGTGTTGACATGCGGAGAAAGCATGTAGCTATGAATTAATTTATTTACTTCATACCTTCTTCCGTCAAGTATGTCCCAAGCCTTTACAAATTAACTATAGAATCCTCTTAATCCAATGAAGTCAGTACTATTACTTTCCTCCATTTACCTGGGAGGAAACGGATACACAGAGAGGCTAAGTAACTGGCTCAGAGTCACACAGCTCATCAGCGTATGGGCATCTGAGTTCGGATTCTGTGGTAGTGCTGTAATACACTAGGGTAGAAACCACAAGGCACCAGGAGCTGAGATCAATTTGCTCACTACCATATTCCCTGTTATTTTTTTAATTTAATTTTATTTTATTATGTTATGTTAGTCACCATACAATACATCATTAGTTTTTGATGTAGTGATCCACGATTCATTGTTTTCATATAACATCCAGTGCTCCATGCAGTATGTGCCCTCCTTAATACCCATCACCGGGCTCACCCACCTCCCCACCCCTGTCCCCTCTAAAACCCTCAGTATATTCCCTGTTATTAGCACAGTTCTCCACACCTAATAGATATGCAACAAAGGTTTGTTGTTAACTGATTAATTAAGAGGACTAAATATGTTTAATTGTCCATTAATTCATTAGTCACAATGATGGTCTAATATGTGGATCATTTAATGGACATTTGAAGACATTAAATGATCTGCCCGGGCAGAAGGACAATACTTTAGGGAATGTTTTGTGGATGTGTGAGAGAGCAAATGAGTTAGAGACGGGGAAGGGATCCATGGAAAGAAAAAGTTTGAGAGCCCTCTTCTAGCAAATAAGAGATGGCAGATGACTTTCTGAGGTGAATGGAGCTAAGATACAATTAAGTACATCTCTTGTGGAATTCCTGAGTATACTGTCAGGTTCATTAATCAGTGCCCATGAGGCTTAGGTCAAGAGAACCACAGAACTTCAAAGATGCATGTGACCTTAGAGGCCATCAAATTTAACTTTCTCATTTTGCCTGTGATTTTCATAAAAAGGAACCAAGGCCCAGAGTATTCAAGTGGCTTGCTTATGATCATCACTCCCTTTACATAGAAATCCCCTCCCTCCCCTCCTTGAATGTCCTGGTCTGATATGTCCTGCAGGGCTCTTCTCGACTCACATGGTCTTTCCTGCACCCTCAAGGCCATTGGATGCCATTTTATCTCCTTCTAGCTCCCGCAGAGCCCAGTCTGTAGTACTTTCTAATGCTTAGCTTTTTCAGCAACTGAGTGTGTGTTTAACTTCCCAGATGGGCATAGAGCTCAACAATTACTTGTCGAATGAACGAATGAATCCACCGAGCTCCATGTTGGCCGGCACGGCAGGTTGCACCTGGCTCCTCATGTCCACATGCAAGCTCAGGGACCTGCCCAGGGAGGGGCCCAGGCAGCACCTGCGTACCAATGTACTTCTGCCATCTAGGAGGTCAGTCCCCGTAGTGGCTGGGGTGGTAAGCTTCAGAACCTGGGTTCGCTTCCATTCTCCATCACTAACGAGCTCCATTATCTAGGCATTTACTTAACTTCTCTGTCCTCCTTGTCTAGAAAATGAGGATAAAAATAAACCATACTTCACAGCGTTTTCATGAGGATTAAAGGGATAATGTTATGTAAAGCATTTAGAACAATGTTTAGCACATAGCAAGTGCTCAAGAGGTGCTAGCAAATGTTGATTTCTTATTATTGCGCTCAGAATAAAGCCTGGCACGTAGTAAGTGCATAATAGATGGTAACTGCCATCCACATCCTCGGTGTCTGGAGGCTTTTTCACTGCCTCCAGCTAAGCTTCAGAAGAGAACATTTCACCTTATCAGAAGAACAAAGAATTTGGAAGAGACCAACGCTGTACCCCAAGCAGTAGTCAAATAACCAGGGGGTGAGGATGGCAGAAAATCGTAGAAAAGCTTATCTGTGCAGGAAGAAATGTGTGTAACTACTACAGACTCTTAAAAATTCCATAAAGTTGCAGAAGCAATTAAAACACGTTAGGGACCAATTCTGTATTTGCTCCCAGAACCAAATAGGGTAATTGTGTTGCTGTACTAATGTCATCATTTCCATTTAGCAGAAAGTGTTCTCAGGTCATAAACACAAGGGTTGGCATTCCACCGGAGTTGGCTTCCATGAGCATAACAGAGACCCAGTGACCCAGCCAGCTCGCTCAAAGCAAGAAACCTTCCTTCCAGAAGCTTTTGGTGCTCACATTGTAGAATCTGAACTTAAAAATCCCAGCACAGGGGCACCTGGATGGGTCAGGTGGTTAAGCATTCAACTCCCGATTTCTGCTCGGGTCATGATCTCAGGGTCATGAGGTCGAGCCCTGTGTTGGGCTCTGTGCTGGGCATGGAGCCTGCTTAAGATTCTTTCTCTCCCTCTGCCCCTCCCCCCACTCTCTCTAAAAAATAAAAAATTAAATATAAATAAATGAATGAATAAAAATTATGGCACAGCCCAAACAGAAGACAATACTCGTTCACCTTTATGAAGCTCTTAGCTCGGAAGATTTAAAATATACTGAGCCAAGTACTTTGAATGTGGGGGTGGGGGAGAAAGTCTCCTCAGAGTTCAGTCACAGGGTGATAATAATTACGAGGCATTATTAATTAACCTTTCCTGCCCTAGAACCACATTTCAAAGGTGATGAAGAGGTTGCTTTCCGCTCTTGACATCAGTGTCTTTCCTCTAGTTTTCAGTGTTAGTCCCAGGTTCTTGTGGCCTGAAAATGACAAAGCACCCAAATTGCATCCTATTTTCTTATCGTGATTATATAGTTCCCACATCTGGGCAAATAGCCAAAATAACCAGCGTCATCCGGAGCAATAGTGGCTTCGGCCCCTCCGGGAGCTCGGACCCACAGTCCTGTGGTTATCTGCCCTTCATCAGCCTTGACAGAACAGGTAAATCTGCGACTTTAAGAAGGTCTCTGTGTCCACGTTTATAGGTCTACTTGACATGTGAGCAGCACTTACAGCCGGAAGATAGAAACAGAAGCCCTTGTCAGAAATAGCTTCTGCGGCAGGGCACTTTGTGAAAAGAAATGAGACCATTTAATCCCATTGTTAAGCCGCGCTGTTAAGAGTTACTGCCTTCCTGTTCTTGGGGGCATGTTTCATTGTGAGGGATGTTCTTGATGTATTTCTGTCTAAATTTTATTTGAAGATAATTCTTTTGCACTTGCAGAAAGTTTCTTTTCTCTTCATTGAAAGAAGAGCAGCCCTGCCACGGTGTGCCATTCATTCTAAATGGGGGGGGGGGGAATGTCATCATCATCGAGTGCTTTGGACTTCCACAGGGACCTGACACTGCTGAATAAGATAATTAGAAGGACACAGCTGAATGGCAAATGAATCAAAACATCAGAAGGATGCATCAGCATGAACTGGCTAAATAAATTATGACATTTGTACAGCAGAATATTATAAAGCTATTTAAAAGAAGGAGGCAGTTCTTGTACTGATACAGAATGTTCTCCAGTACAACTATTATTAAGTGAAAGATGCAAGACCTGGGGCACCTGGGTGGCTCAGTCGGTTAAGCGGCTGCCTTCGGCTCAGGTCATGATCCCTCTGCCACTCCCCCTGTTTGTGCTCTCTCTGTGTCAAATAAATTAATTAAATCTTTTCCTTTTAAAGATTTTATTTATTTATCTGACAGAGAGAGACACAGCAAGAGAGGGAACACAAGCAGGGGGAGTGGGAGAGGGAGAAGCAGGCTTCCCGCAGAGCAGGGTGCCCGATGCGGGGCTCGATCCCAGGACCCTGGGATCATGACCTGAGCCGAAGGCAGATGCTTAATGACTGAGCCACCCAGCATCCCCAAATTAATTAAATCTTAAAAAAAAAGAAAGATGCAAGACCATAAAGAGTGGGTAGAGTGTGCTGCAGTTTGTGGGGGCTTTTTTTAAAGCAGATATATATCCTTATACTTGTAGACGCACACTATTTCACAGGGTGAATCCGTTAGAAATAATGTAACATGTATTTTCTCTAGGGAGGTAACTAGTGTACTATAGTGAAAGACATGTACTTTTTTTACCATATACTCCCTATATTTTTACTGAGCTATAATATTAGAGAGAGAAAGAGATTTACTTTTTTTTAAAAAAAGAAGGATGTTCCTACAAAAGATATTAGAACAATTGTCATCCATATGCAAGAAAATAAAACTTGACCTCCATAAAACTTAACTCAAAATAGATCAGAGATGAAAATATAAAATATAGATGGTAACACTTTTTAGAGGAAAACCACCAAAGCCTGCATTAGACAGAGTTCCTAGAAATAACCCAAATCATGATCTGTTAAAAACCAATTGATGGGACATGAGCAGATGGTGGAATTGGAGGTCTCACAACCTTACCACCCGAGCAAAAATAATTTGTCAGGGATCCACAAAGAAAAATTAAAAAATAATTAGTAAATTGGATTTCATTAAAAATTTAAGACTGGTGCTCATCCTAAGATACTATCCAGAGAATAAAGAGACGGCTATAAACTGGAAGAAAATATTCACAAATCACATATTTGATAAAGGACTTATATCCAGAATATATAAAGAGCTCTCAAAACTCAACAATAAGAAAGCAAACAACCTAATTAGTCAAATGGGAAACATTTTTGAAGGCACTTCACCAGAGACTACATGAGGATGGTACATGAACAGATATTTAACATCATTAGCCATTGGGGGAATACAAATTAAAACCATGATAAAATACCACAACAAGCCTGTTAGTATAATGGAAATTTTTTTTTTAAATGTTGACAATACCGAATGCTGGCGAAGATGCAGAACAACTCAAATTCTCATACACTGATGATAGGAATACAAAATGGTATAGTCACTTTGGAGACCAGTGAGGCAGTTTGTTATAAAGTTAAATATGCACTTACCATATGACCCAGCAATCCCGTCCCTGGGTAGTTGTCCTAGAAAAAAATGAAAACTTACGTTTACATAAAAACCTGTACACAAATATTCATAATAGCTTTCTTTGTGACAGCCAAAAGCTAGGAACAGTCCAAATATTGTCCAGGAGATGAACTGATAAATAAAGTTTGGTATATCCATACAATAGACTAGCAGTCAGCATAAAAAAGGAGAAAAGGACTGAGTTAGATACATGGAACAGCTCAGATGGATCACAGAGACATGCTGAGGGAGCGAAGCTAGCCCCAAAGGCTAAGGTACCATTCCATTTCTTTGACATTCTCAAAAAGACAAAACACATCAGTGGTTCCCAGGAAAGACAGCTGAAGGAAAGGTGTCACTGGGCAAGGATAGCATTAGGGCATTTTGGGGGTAATGGAACTGTTCTGGATCCTGATTCTGATAGTGGTAATAGAAAGACATACTTGGGTCAAAACTCATAAAACCACACCAAAACACAAACAAACAAATTTTACTGTATGATTTTTTTTAAGATTTTATTTATTTACTTGCTAGAGAGAGAGAGCATAGGTGAGGGAGAGTAAGTGAGAGCACAAGCAGGGGGAGCGGCAGGCAGAGGGAGAAGCAGGCTCCCTGCTGAGCAAGGAGCCCGATGCGGGACTCAATCCCAGGACCCTGGGATCATGACCTGAGCTGAAGGCAGCTGCTTAACAACTGAACCACCCAGGTGCCCCACTGTACGATTTTTTTGAGGGAAAGGTAAGTTACGGCTTCCAGCAATAGCAGAACAGATTCATGGCACTAAGATACTATTGTAATGTTCCTATATTATACATAGAGTAGTAAAATATTAAGTCCAAATTGATTATGATAAGTTAAAGACACATAATGTCATCCTTACAGGAACCACTAAAAAAAAATAATTAAAATAGAGATAACAGAAAAAAACCTAAAGAACCAAAAGAAATATAGTACTAACTCACAAGAAGGCAAGAAAGGAGAAACAGAGAAACAAAAAGCAGATGAGACAAATAGAGGAAAATAGCAGAATTGCACACCTAAATCCAACTCTATCAATAATTATTAAATTGATACATTATTGATTATTAAATGGACCTAAAATTCTAATCCAGAAACAGAGATTTTCAGACTGAATAAAGAAAATTGAGAGACAGCTGGAAGGAAAGATGGAGGAGGAGGAGGGGACCCTATTTCAACTGGTCCCCAGAATTGAGCTGGATATCTACCAGACCACTCTGAGCACCCATGAAACCAGCCTGAGATGTAAGAAGATCTGCATCTCTACAAACAGAATATCACAGGTGGTTGGTTTCGAGGTACGAAGCGGGGAGCTGTGATTCTGCGGGCAGATATCAGAGGATAAACGGCAGCGGGAGGGAGCCTGGCCGTGGGGATCCTACACCGCCAGTGAGCGACAGCCTCCAGAGCTGGGGACCAGGCACAGACTCACAGACTGGTAGCAGTGGGGAAAGGACTTTAGGGCAGCCCCCGGGGCGGAAACCCGGAGCGGCGGGTCCCGCCTGCGATCTGGGGGCTGTGGCGATTTTAGAAGCACAAGGGGCGGAGACGGGCCCCGACCTGGAGGCAGGACTGGGGGCGCTGCGGAGGGGCGCACAACCCAGGCTGCTGCAGTTTATAGCAGCACGGACAGAAACGGAGACGGTGTGGCCTGGAGAGCTCACTGAAGAACAGACTGCCGTCTCTCTGCTCTGAGGCAGAGGGTTGGAAATGGTCTCTTCTGCTCTGACTCGCGGAAGAGATGCGGAAAGCCGCCAGAGAACAAAAGGCCCAAAAACTGATTCCCGCTGAGCCCATCCCCCACCACAGGGGGGGCAGGGCAACTCCGCCCAAACAGGGTTGCCTGAGTAACTGCGCAGCAGGCCCCTTCCACAGAAGACAGGCTGGGAAAACAAGAGGCCAGCAACCCTAAGATCCCTAGAAAACAGGGGCATCTTGCTTGGGTTCTGGTCAGTAATTTGGACTCTATACATTCCCTCAAACACCCATCAACAGAATAACTAGGAGGAGGAGCCCCCAAAATAGAAAAGACTCAGAGACTATGACTTATGCTGCAGATTTACAAATGGATGTAGATATAACCAAGATGTTGGAGATGGAATTCAGGCTAGCAATTGTGAAGACAATGGCTAGATCGGAGAAATCAATTAAGGGCAACATAGAGTCTCTAAGGGCAGAAATGAAAGCTGAATTGGCAGAAATTAGAAATTCTATCAATGAGCTCCAATCCAATCTAGATAATCTAACAGCTAGGGTAAGTGAGGCAGAAGAACAAATAGGCGACCTGGAAGACAATATAATAGATAAAAAGGGAAAAGAGGAGGCCAGGGAAAAACAACTCAGAATCCATGAAAATATAACCAGAGAAATAAGTGACACCATGCAGCATTCCAATGTCAGGATAATTGGAATCCCAGAGGGAGTGGAGAGAGAGAGAGGACTAGAAGATGTATTTGAGCAAATCGTAGCTGAGAACTTCCCTAATCTGGGGAATGAAACAAACATTCGCGTCCTAGAGGCAGAGAGGACCCCTCCCAAGATCAAGGAAAACAGGCCAACAGCCCGGCACGTAATAGTAAAACTTGCAAATCTTAGAACCAAGGAAACCATCTTAAGGGCAGTTAGGGGGAAGAGATTCCTTACGTACAGAGGAAGAAACATCAGAATAACGTCAGACCTATCCACAGAGACCTGGCAAGCCAGAAAGGCCTGGCAAGACATATTCAAGGTACTAAATGAGAAGAATATGCCGCCAAGAATACTTTATCTGGCATGGCTGTCATTTAGAATGGCGGGAGAGATGCAGAGCTTCCACGATCGGCAGAAACTGAAAGAATATGTGACCACTAAGCCAGCCCTGCAAGAAATATTGAGGGGGTTCTATAAAAGGAGAAAGACCCCAAGAGTGATATACAACAGAAATTTACAGGGACAATCTATAAAAACAACATCTTGTTGTTTTTGATGACAACATGATGACAATTAATTCATATCTTTCAATAATCACTCTCAATGTGAATGGCCTAAATGCTCCCATAAAATGGCACAGGGTTGCAGGTTGGATAAAAAGACAGGACCCATCCATATGCTGCCTACAAGAGACTCATTTTGAACCTAAAGGTACATCCAAACTGAAAGTGAAGGGATGGAGATCCATCTTCCATGCCAGCAGACCTCAAAAGAAAGCTGGGGTAGCAATTCTTATATCAGACAAATTAGATTTTAAACTAAAGTCTGTAATTAGAGAAACAGGACACTATATCATTCTTAAAGGGTCTATCCAACAAGAAGATCTAACAATTGTAAATATCTATCCCCCCAACATGGGAGCAGCTATCTACATAAGCCAACTGTTAACCAAAATAAAGAGTCATATTGATAACAATACGTCAATTGTAGGAGACCTCAATACTCCACTCTCAGCAATGGACAGATCATCTAAGCAGAAAATCTACAAGGAAACAAGAGCTTTGAATGATACACCAGACCAGATGGACCTCATAGATATTTACAGAATATTCCACCCTAAAACAACAGAATACTCATTCTTCTCGAGTGCACATGGAACTTTCTCCAGAATAAACCACATACTGGGTCACAAATCAGGTCTTAACGGACACCAAAATATTGAGATTATTCCCTGCATATTCTTAGACCACAATGCTTTAAAACTGGAACTCAATCACAGGAAAAAATTTGGCAGAAATTCAAAGACTTGGAAGCTAAAGACCACTCTGCTCAAGAATGTTTGGGTCAACCAGGAAATCAAAGAAGAACTTAAACAATTCATGGAAATCAATGAGAACGAAAACACATCAGTCCAAAACCTATGGGATACTGCAAAGGTGGTCCTAAGGGGGAAATACATAGCCATCCAAGCCTCACTCAAAAAATAGAAAAATCCTGAATTCACCAACTAACTCTACACCTTAAAGAACTAGAGAAAAAGCAACAAACAATGCCTAAGCCACGCATTAAAAGAGAAATAATTAATATTAGAGCAGAGATCAATGAATTAGAAACCAGAAACACAGTAGATCAGATCAACAAAACTAGAAGTTGGTTCTTTGAAAGAATTAATAAGATTGATAAACCACTGGCCAGACTTATCCGAAAGAAAAGAGAAAGGACCCAAATTAATAAAATTATGAATGAAAGGGGAGAGATCACGACTAACACCAAGGAAATAGAAACAATTATTAGAAATTATTATCAACAAATATATGCCAATAAACTGAGCAATCTGGATGAAATGGAGGCCTTCCTGGAAACCTATAAGCTGCCAAGACTGAAACAGGAAGAAATTGACAACCTGAATAGGCCAACAACCAGTAACGAGATTAAAGCAGTGATCAAAAACCTCCCAAAAAACAAGAGTCCAGGACCTTGATGGATTCCCTGGGGAATTCTACCAAACATTCAAGGAAGAAATAATACCTATTCTACTGAAGCTGTTTCAAAAAATAGAAACAGAAGGAAAACTTCCACACTCATTCTATGAGGCCAGCATTACCTTAATCCCCAAACCAGGCAAAGATCCCATCAAAAAGGAGAATTTCAGACCGATATCCCTGATGAATATGGATTTCAAAATCCTCACCAAAATCCCAGCTAACAGGATCCAACAATACATTAAAAAGATCATCCACCACGACCAAGTAGGATTTATCCCTGGGATGCAAGGATGGTTCAACATTTGCAAATCAATCAATGTGATAGAACATATTAATAAGAGGAGGGAGAAGAACCATATGGTCCTCTCAACTGATGCAGAAAAAGCATTTCACAACATACAACATCCTTTCCTGATTAAAACTCTTCAGAGTATAGGGATAGAGGGAACATTCCTCAAGTTCATAAAAATCCATCTATGAAAAACCCACAGCAAATATCATCCTCAATGGGGAAAAGCTGAGAGCCTTTCCCTTAAGATCAGGAACACATCAAGGATGCCCACTCTCACCACTATTGTTCAACATAGTACTAGAAGTCCTAGCAACAGCAATCAGACAACAAAAAGAAATAAAAGGTATTCAAACTGGCAAAGAAGTCAAATTCTCTCTTTTCACAGATGATGACATGATACTTTATGTGGAAAACCCAAAAGACTCCACCCCCAAATTGCTAGAACTCATACAGCAATTCAGTAAGGTGGCAGGATACAAAATCAATGCACAGAAATCAGTTGCTTTCTTATACACTAACAACGCAACTGTAGAAAGAGAAATTAGAGAAATAATTCCATTTACAATAGCACCAAAAACCATAAGATACCTCGGAATAAACCTAACCAAAGAGGTAAAGGATCTTTAGGAACTACAGAACACTCATGAAAGAAATTGAAGAAGACACAAAAAGATGGGAAAATATCCCATGCTCATGGATCGGAAGAATAAACATTGTTAAAATGTCTATGCTACCCAGAGCAATCTATACCTTCAATGCCATCCCAATCAAAATTCCAATGACATTTTTCAAAGTGCTGGAACAAACAATCCTAAAATTCATATGGAATCAGAAAAGACCCCGAATCAGCAAGGAAATGTTGAAAAAGAAAAACAAAGCTGGGGGCATCACGTTGCCTGATTTCAAGCTATATTACAAAGCTGTGATCACCAAGACAGCATGGTACTGGCACAAAAACAGACATATAGACCAATGGAACAGAATAGAGAATCCAGATATGGACCCTCAACTCTATGGTCAAATAATCTTTGACAAAGCAGGAAAAAACATGCAACAGAAAAAAGACAGTCTCTTCAATAAATGGTGCTGGGAAAATTGGACAGCCACATGCAGAAGAACGAAACTCAACCATTCTCTAACTCCATACACAAAGATAAACTCAAAATGGATGAAAGACCTCAATGTGAGACAGGAATCCATCAAAATCCTAGAGGAGAACATAGGCAGTAACCTCTTTGACATCGTCAACAACAACTTCTTTCAAGATACATCTCCAGGGGCGCCTGGGTGGCTCAGTTGGTTAAGCAACTGCCTTCGGCTCAGGTCATGATCCTGGAGTCCCAGGATCGAGTCCCGCATCGGGCTCCCTGCTCGGCAGGGGGTCTGCTTCTCCCTCTGACCCTCTTCACTCTCGTGCTCTCTGTCTTTCATTCTCTCTCTCTCTCTCTCTCTCTCTCTCAAATAAATAAATAAATAAATCTTTAAAACAAAAATACATCTCCAAAAGCTAGTGAAACAAAAGCAAAAATGAACTTTTGGGACTTCAGCAAGATAAAAAGCATCTGCACAGCAAAGGAAACAGTCAACAAAACAAAGAGGCAACCCACAGAATGGAAGAAGGTATTTGCAAATGACACTACAGATAAAGGGCTGATATCCAAGATCTATAAAGAACTTCTCAAACTCAACACCCAAAAAACAAACAATCAAATCAAAAAGTGGGCAGAAGATATGAAAAGACACTTCTCTGAAGAAGACATACAAATGGCTAACAGACACATGAAAAAATGTTCATCGTTAGCCATCAGGGAAATTCAAATTAATACCACCTTACACCAGTGCGAATGGCAAAAATGGACAGGGAAAGAAACAACAAATGTTGGAGAGGTTGTGGAGAAAGGGGAACCCTCTTACACTGTTGGTGGGAATGCGAGTAGGTACAGCCACTTTGGAAAACAGTGTGGAGGTTCTTCAAATATTTAAAAATAGAGCTACCTTATGACCCAGCAATTGCACTCCTGGGTATTTACCCCAAAGACACAGATGTAGTGAAAAGAAGGGCCATATGCACCCCAATGTTCATAGCAGCAATGTCTGCAATAGCCAAACTGTGGAAAGAGCCGAGATGCCCTTCAACAGATGAATGGATAAAGAAGATGTGGTCCATAGATACAATGGAATATTACTCAGCCATCAGAAGGGATGAATACCCACCATTTCTACTGACATGGATGGAACTGGAGGGGATTATGCTACGTGAAATAAGTCAAGCAGAGAAAGTCAATTATCATATGGTTTCACTTATTTGTGGAACATAAGGAATAGCAAGGAGGACATTAGGAGAAGGAAGGGAAAAATGAAGGGAGGGAAATCGGAGGGGGAGATGAACCATGAGAGACTATGGACTCTGAGAAACAAACAGGGTTTTGGGGGGGGGCGGAATGGGTTAGCCCGGTGATGGGTATTAAGGAGGGCATGTACTGCATGGAGCACTCGGTGTTATACAAAAACAATGGATGGTGGATCACCACATCAAAGACTAATGATGTATTGTATGGTGACTAACATAACATAATAAAATTAAAAAAAAAATAAAATAAAATAAATTGAGATCCAAGTCTATGTTGTTTCCAAAGGATACACTTAACATTTTCAAAAAGATACAAATAGGTTGAAAATAAAAAGAGGAAAAAGGATATACCATGCAAACACTAATCATAACAAAACTAGAGTGTCTATGTTAATATCCAGCAAAATAGATTTTAAGACAACAAGCATTACTGAAGATAGAGCAGAGCCTTCTATAATGATTAATAAAAAATCAACCTAGCAGGGAGGCATAACATATTTATAACTGTGTCCCTGATAATAGAGCTTCAAAATACGTGAGGCAAAAAGTAATAGAAATAAAGGGGAAATACACACAGAGTTGGAGATTTTAATACCCCTCTCTAAGTAATGGATAGACTAATTAGAAAAAAATTAGCAATGACATAGAAGAACTGAATGACACTATAAAACCCCTAAGCTAATAGAGATTTTCAGAACACTGAAGCTAATAGCTACAGGACATGCATTCTTTTTAGATGTACATGGAATGTTCATGACATAGACCATATGCCAGGCTATAAAATAAGTTTCAATAAATGTTAAAAAATGATGGAAATCTTAGAGAGTATGTATCCCAGCCAAAACTGAAGTAAATTATAAATCAATAGGATATGTAGGAAAGTACCAAGTATTGGAAATTAAACAATAAACTTCTAAATAAACTATTAATCAGATAATAAACCAAAACACCTATATCAACTATTTAAGTTTTCCCTTACATATCTAAAGAAAAGATGACTAAACCCAAAGTACGCAGAGGAAGGACATAACAAAGAAGTGAAAAGTAAAATCCAATAAAAGAGAAAACAATGGAGAAAATTTAAAATGGCAAAAGGTGATTCTTTGAAGAGATAAATCAGGTTCAGAAATCCCTAGTAAGACTAATGAGGGAAAAAAGAGAAAAAAACCCAATCATGAGCAACAAGAATAAAAGCAGTGATGTCACCATGACTCCTCCAAACATCAAAAGGACAAGGAGTTGTGAACAAATTATGTCAATAAATTTAACAGCTTAGAAGAAATGGAAAAATTCCTTGAAAAAATTGATTAAAACTGAAATTACATAAAATATAAAATATGATTCATGTTTATCTAGTCCAGAAAATTAAATTTGTTCCTAAAAAAAAAAAAAAGCACCAAAAAGAAAATGCTAGCCCAGATGTTCTCACTGGTGAATTCTGCCAAACATTAAGGATGTAATAATACCAATTTTATGTCTGCTCTTACAGAAAATACAAAAATAAGGTACACTTTCCAACTCAATAAGATAATCATAACTTTGAACCTTAACGAAGACATTATAAGGAAAGAAATTTATAGCATAATTTCCCTCACAGACATAGGGGAAGAATTCTTTTTTTTTTTAAGATTTTATTTATTTATTTGAGAGAGAGAGAATGAGAGATAGAGAGCATGAAAGGGAAGAGGGTCAGAGGGAGAAGCAGACTCCCCGCCGAGCAGGGAGCCCGATGCGGGACTCGATCCCGGGACTCCAGGATCATGACCTGAGCCGAGGGCAGTCGCTCAACCAACTGAGCCACCCAGGCGAGGGGCAAGAATTCTTAACAAAATATTAGCAAATCAAAAATAAACATATATATCATTATATATGGCTATACAACATAGCATGGAATATACTGATTATATGTAATTACAAGTATAAATACAGAATATATAGCTATTATCGTAATATATAATATGTTGTAATTCATGTGTAATGTAATTATATTGTATGTTATGTTGTTATATACAGTTATATAAAATAGTGATATTATTATACTATTAATATAATAATATATAATATATAATATAATGTTAATAATATTACTATATTATATAAATATAATTTAACAAATAATAAAATTATTGTACATATAATACTGATTATAATTATTAGTTTTATATTATATTATGGTGGTTTAGTCATATAATGGAATACTATTCGTCAATAAAAAGGAACATATTACTGACATACAACAATGTGGGTGAATCTGTCCTACGTTATGTTGACAGAAAGAAGCTAGGTGCAAGAGAGTGCATACATGAGTCTATTTTTAAGAAGTTGTAAAAGAGGCAAAAGTAATTTAAGGTGGAAAATAAATCAGTATGCAGCTGTCTCTGGGGGCAGGGGAGGAACTGACCAGGAAGGGACATGAGGGGATTTTCCGGGCAGACAGAAATATTCTACATCATGATAGGCGTGCTGGCATTATTGGGACATCCCTTGGTCAAATCCCACAGTGAAGATTTGTGTGCTGCGAAGTTTATAAACTTTACCTCAGAAGAAAGCTGTAAAAATAAATAAGAGGAGCGTGGAGTGAAGGAGAATGAGTTGAGCCACTCATGAAAAAAGTTGTGGAGAAATGTTCATAATTGTTGGAACTGGGCGATGGGGACACAGGTGGTTCACTGTACAGTTCTGTTTACTCCGTGTCCACTTGAAATTTTACATCGTGAAAGCTAGAATTTAAGTTTAGGCCAGGCTATATGGTGTTTCATGGACGGTTTTTAAACTTCACACACACGCACACTCACACACACACACAGGCAGCCCTCTCTCTGAGGGTGGTACCACACCAATGCCAAGTCCATGAGCAGTGGCACACACCTGCTCCCTTATTGTCCCCGTGGGTCTCTGCAGACCCTCACACTGTCTAGACACACCCAGTGCCTGGCAACATCCCTAGAAGTGTTGCTGTCATTCCCCCCCGGTTTCTGCGCCTCCTCCTCCACACGCGGGAAGCCTGCGCTAGCTAACTCAATCGTACTGCCCCCTGGGATCTTCGCCACCCACTCATCCTGCTTCACCCGGTGCAGGCGTTGCCCTGAACTTTCCAGGGCACTCACCTGACAGCACAGATTGTCCAGTAAAGTTAACTTCCTTTCGTTAAATGTAATAGTTCAAAAAATGGACATAAACTTTAAAAATTGTCAGAACAGGGCGCCTGGGTGGCTCAGTTGGTTGGGCGACTGCCTTGGGCTCAGGTCATGATCCTGGAGTCCCGGAATCGAGTCCCGCATCGGGCTCCCTGCTCGGCGGGGAGTCTGCTTCTCCCTCTGACCCTCCCTCCTCTCATGTGCTCTCTCTCTCTCAAATAAATAAATAAAATCTTTAAAAAAAAAAATTGTCAGAACATCCACACGCCGGGTAGAAAGCCGGCATTCTGCTTTGGCAAATACACTGGGGCAGGCAAACCCTCAGGCAAGGAGAGCTCCCTCCCACCCAGGCTGGAGAGGGGCGGTCACAATACAGGAGGTGAACTGGGAGCCGGAAGCTGCGGCCTCCCCTAGGGTAGCCCCCACACTGTAGTAACAAGGGACAGAGCACAGTAGGGGGTGGGGGGCGCCCTCGCCAGCTGTGTGAGTGGGAAGAACAGAGAAGAGACAATCAGGACACCTCTCTGAGTTCCGGTCCTTCTTGCCTTCCAGTTCGGAGTTTCTCCCTTCTGCTTTCTGTAACAGCTAAGCTTGGGCTAAAACAGTTTGAAGCCTCCCTTTCTCTTCTGATAATATAAAACACTCCACATTGGACCATACAGTATTGATCACTCTAACTTCTGAAATGGACTCACGAGTCAAGCCTATCCAAACATACTTGAAGAGCATCCTTAGCTCATGGATTGTCTTCGGCCTACACTTAACTTTTGGACACAACAAAAATAGTACCAGGAGAAAGAAAGAAAGAAAGTTTTTTTAAAGATTTATTTATTTGAGAGAGAGAGAGAGAACAGGAGCGGGGGGAGGGCCAGAGAGAAAGAATCTCCAGCAGACTCCCCTCTGAGCGCAGGGCTCAATCTCATGACCCATGAGATCGTGACCTGAGCCAAAACCAAGAGTCACACATCCAACAGACTAAGCCATCCAGGCACCCCAGAAACATTTTTATTGTGATCCCTTCATGCCTTAAAAAAAGATATAATAAAATTTAAGGGAAAATATGAAATACATGACCATGTTCATTTCTTAAAACATCCTGGAACATTATCAGAATGTGCGGTCCTCACTTTGCCTGATGCCGTGGGACTGAATGCACGCCCATTGGGACCATGCGAAATCCAGGATGTCTGTATTCTTGCTGAGTAATTTACCACTCCTTAGAATTGGGAACTCTGGGGGCGCCTGGGTGGCTCAGTTGGTTAAGCGACTGCCTTCGGCTCAGGTCATGATCCTGGAGTCCCTGGATTGAGTCCCGCATCGGGGTCCCTGCTCAGCAGGGAGTCTGCTTCTCCCTCTGACCCTCTTCCCTCTCATGCTCTCTATCTCTCATTCTCTCTCTCTCTCAAATAAATAAATAAAAAATCTTAAAAAAATAAATTCAAAAAGATTTGAACAAAAAGACATGACTCCAGGATCATGTCCCCCACAGGGAGACAGTTTGGAATGTGAGTCACCAAGTTAGGAGGACTTTGTAATCACCTGGCTTCCCACTGTCGCCCCAGAAAGACCACCCCTTGAGGGTAAAGTCCTTATCCCAGGACTAAGAGACTTGCCCTAAGACTAAGAGCAAAACTGCAACGATTTGCTCTAACAAAATCTAAAATCAAGCCTGTACAAGTTCAAGGTGATCTGTCAGAAATCTAACCCTTGCTGTCACAAAAGCCAGCACTCTTCTTTTCATTTTTTAACATGTTTTATTTATTTATTTGAGAGAGAGAGAGAGAGAGAACAAGTGGAAGGAGGGGCAGAGGGAGAAGCAGACTCTCTGTGGAGCAAGGAGCCCAACGAGGGACTTGATCTCAGGACCCTGGGATCATGACCTGAGCCTAAGGCAGACACTAAACTGACTGAGCCACCCAGGTACCCCCAAGCCAGCACCCTTCTGAGGAAGATAGGAGAATACAGCCTCTCTGTAACATGTAAATCACCATGTCCAATGTTAATAAAGATTTAGTCAACCTGTGGGGTGCCTGGGTGGCTCAATCGGTTAAGCGTCCGGCTGACTAGTGATTTCAGCTCAGGTCATCTCAGATCAAGTCCTCCATTGTGCTCTGTGTTCAGTGGGAAGCCTGCCTTAGATTCTCTCTCTCCTTCTCCCTGCCTCTCCCCCTGCTTGTGTGCGTGCATGTGTGTGTGTGTGTGCACACCCACACACTCTCTCTCTCAAATAAATAAGTCCTTAAAAAAGTTTAGTAGACATGATAAGATACAAGAAATGTGGCTCACAGTCAAAAGAAAAACAAAATTAGTGAACAGAAACAGCACAAAACTCAGTTTGGAATTAGCAGAAAAGTCCCCCAAAAAGCTGTAATAAATATGTTTATGTATTATTTATATTTTATATACATATAAGCAGAACTTTTTATATAAAAACAAGATGTAACAGTTTATTTTATTTTGTAAAAAAGATTTTATTTATTTATTTATTTATTTGCTTATTTATTTATTTGAGAGAGAGAGAGAGAGAGTGAACACAGTGAGAAGGAGAGGGGCAAGCAGACTCCATGATGATCGATGATGATCGATGATGATACACACACACACACACATATATATGTGTGTGTGTGTGTGTATGTATATATATCAGTAAATTTAAATATAGTGCATAAAATCATCTAACCTAAAACACACAGAGAACAAACTTGTACAAAAAACCACCAGAACTTCAGTGGCCTGTGGGTTAGTACCATGAAGCCTGATGTATCTGTAATTGGAATCCCCGAAGATGAAGAAGCAAAGAAGGGGGCAGAAAAAATATCTGGAGAAATAGTCACTGAAATTTTTCCAGATTTGATCAAAAACAGCAATCTGCCAATCCAGGAAATTCAGTGAACCCTAAACAGGGTGAATAAAAAGAAAACTACACTTAAGCAAAATCACAAACTACTGAAAACCATAAATGAATTTTCTTTAAATCTTAAGAGAAGGCAAAGAGAAAAGACATATTATATGCAGAGGAATAATGATAATGATGAAGCTTTTCAGAAATAATGGAGGCCAGAATACATGGGAACAACATCTTTAAAGAGCTGAGAGGAATGTGGCACCTGGGTGGCCTGGTCTGTTGAGCCTCAGCTCGGGTCATGATCTCAGAGTTCCTTGGGTCAGTTTCCTCGATCATCACGGAGTCTGCTTGCCCCTCTCCCTCCCGCTGTGTTCACTCTCTCTCTCTAATCAATCAATCAATCAATAAAATCTTTTTAAAAAATAAAAAGAGCTGAGAGGGAAAAAAAATCTCTCAAATTAGAATTCTACGTCCAGTGGAAATAGTCTTCTAAAATGTAGGTTAAAGACCTTTTTTCAGATGAAGAAAACTTGAGAAAACTTGTCAATAACATGCCTACAAGAAATACTAAATAAAATTTTTTCAGACTGAAGAGAAATGAAACCAGATAGAAATTCAGAACTTTAGGTGGGAATACAGACTACTGGAGGTAGGAATTACATGGGTAAATATAAAAGATTCCTCTTGTATTTTTCTTAAATTATTTAAGACTTAATTTACTATTTGTAACAAAGTTAAAATATGTACTGTGGGATTTTTTAACGTAGGTAGAAATAAAATAACTGCCCATATTATCACAGTAAACAAAAGATTATTACTGTTATATAATGATACTGTTTTGAGATTCTTCCATTACATCTGAAATAGTGTGGTAAGTTAACATCGCATATGATATTCCCTACTGCAAAAACAAAAAACACTTTTCTAGATAGATGAGCTAAAAAGCCAATAGAAGGAGGTAGAATGGGGCACCTGGGTGGCTCAGTTGGTTAAGCATCTGACTCTTGATTTTGGCTCAGATCATGATCTCCGGGTCTTGAGATTGAGCCCTGTGTCGGGTGGGCTCTGTGCTCAGTGCGGAGTCGGCTTGTCTCTCTTCCTTGGCTCCTCCCCCAGCTCTTTCTCTTTTTCTCTCTCTCAAATAAATAAATAAATAAATAAATAAAATCTTTAAAAAAAAAGAGGTAGAATATTAACGAAGACTCTATAAACACACACACACAAAAATAGATGGAAAAGAGGAACAAAAGTGTAAAGAACAGAATCAATAAATAGAAAATAAATAGATATTGTAGACTTAAACTCAACCATATCAATTAGCACATTAAACACAAATTAATTAAGTGCTCTAATTAAAAGGCAGATTGTCAGACTGGATCACAAAGCAAGATGCCACAATATTTTACAAGAGACCAACTTTAAATATAAAAACACACAGATTAAAAGTAAAATGGTGGGGGAAACCTCCAGGCATAACCTTATGCATAAGAAAGATGGTATAGCTCTATTAATGGTGGACTTCAAATCAAGAAGGATAACTAGAGACAAAGAGAGACGTTTCAAAATAACAAAGGAACCAGGGGCACCTGTGTGGCTCAGTTGGATAAACATTTGCCTTCCCCTCAGGTCATGATCCCAGTGTCCTGGGAAGGAGCCCCATGTCTGGTTTCCTGCACAGCAGGGAGCCTGCTTCTCCCTTTCCCTCTGCCTGCCGCTCTGCCAGCTTGCGCGCTCCCTTTCTCTCTGTCAAATAAATAAATAAAATCTTAAAAAAAAAACCCAAATAACAAAGGAGTCAATTCACCAAAAAGCCATAACAACCCTAAAATATGTATGCACTAAAAAATGAAGCTTAAACCATATGAAGCAAAATGGACAGATCTAAATGGAGACAGGACAAAGCCACTCTTAAATTTTCCTTTCTCAGCCCATCACTTTAACTGCATCCTATAATAAGCAACAGGGAATGGTACTGAAAGCTTTCTTTGTGCAGAGGGCCTTCTGCTCATTTTCTCCTCCTCTTTGCTAGGGTGCTTATTGGGCAGTAACCCTTCTCACAATCCTTATAATATCATCCAATTCAGTCCATTTGCTCACATATTTATTGGCTAAACACTATGCATTGGCCCTCAAGATGTAACTTTTCACTTATATGGATTCTCGTATTTCCCCTATTACTACGCAAGTCAAGATTCCCCCCCCCCAAATCATTCATCTTTTTACCCATCATAGAGTTTAATGCACCATCGGACACATATTACACCCTTGAGGATATGTGACCATTGAGTATCCCTGCTTCCAACCAGCCTCCAGGGACTAATCTAATTGCAACCAAATTTAAGGAAAGGAGCCTCAGTAGCTTTCAGATTATAAATTATCATTCACTGGGCCTGACCAGCAACGGGCACTGTAGAACGCAGTAGATGATAGGCTGACTTTGGTGGCAGGGGGACTTGAGGACACCAGCCTGCGGTGGGCCAGGCGGGGAGAAGAGGCACGAGCCGGTGAGGAGGGCTTTCTGAGATGACCATCTCCCCCTGCTCATGCACAGCTTTTGTGGAACCAAGAGCAATAAGCAGTGTGTCCCAAAGCTCTGCTGAGCCTCCACAGAGAGGACATGAGGACCACCCTACACGTGCAGAATCAGCTCCCGGAGCGAGCCTACGGAAACACCCACAGCTGCAGAGATGAATGCAGGGGAATATTCACTGAAGCACGGAAGCAATTAAAACAAAACTAGACATCACTTTATCAATGGAAGAATGGTTAAATAAATTATGAAACAGACGTAAAATGGAATGTGGTGCAAAGATCCCCGAAACATAATATTGACTGAAGAAAAGTGAAGTAGAGGTCATTTTTAGAATAGAATCATCCTTCAGTAAAAAAGAAAAGATATACGTGTAAATAACTAAGATGTATATATGATTATATAAACTATATTATGTTTGCATATTCTGGAATATATAAAATGGTTTCATGTATATATACACACACATATATATAATATATTCCAGAAGGACATATAGGAAAGTATATCTGTAACAAAATGGTTACTTTGGGGATAGGGGGCTAGAATCAGGGTAGAATAGAGACTTCTCATCACAAACTTTTTTAATTTTTTTTTACTCGATTTATGTTCTATTTTCATAATTTTTAAAAATGGAGTGAATTTTGTCACAAAGCGTTTAGCTGGAAGACCTTACAGAATATTCTAGAACAGATCTATTGATTTAAGATAATGAATAAGGCCACTGGGGGGCGCCTGGGTGGCTCAGTTGGTTAAGCCACTGCCTTCAGCTCAGGTCATGATCTCAGGGTCCCGGAATCGAGCCCCGCATCGGTCTCCCCGCTCCGCGGGAAGCCTGCTTCTCCCTCTGACCCTCCCCCTGCTCGTGTTCCCTCTCTCGCTGTCTCTCTCTCTCTGTCAACTAAATAAATAAATAAAATCTTTAAAAAAAAAATGCTAAAAAAAAAAAAGGCCACTGGAACTCAGGGATTTAAATAATCTGTCCCAAGTCCCAGAGGCAGTTAGAGCAGAGCTGGGCTGAGAACACACGCCTTTGCTCTGCCGTACTGCAGTTCAACCTTCAAACATCTAAATGACCTCCTGAGTCATACTGGGAAGGTAACATTCATTAAATGTAAACAGTGCCCGTGAGGATTTCTTTAAACAAACAAAATATTAGTGCGAATGTAAAATGGTACAGCTACTTTGTTTTAGGTTTTTACTTAAGTAATCTCTACAAATAATGTGGGGTTCGAACTCTTGACCCCAATATTAAGAGTCACAGGCTCCAGGGTGCCTGGGTGGCTCAGTTGGTTAACTGTTTGACTCTTGACTTCAGCTCAGGTCACAATCTTAGGGTTGTGAGATGGAGCCTCCCGTCAGGCTCCGTGCTGGGCATGGAGCCTGCTTGAGATTCTCTCCCTCCTCTCCCCCTCCCCCGCCCCGCCCCGCCCCGTCCCACTTCAGAGCATGCGCGCATGCTCACTGTGTCTTTTAAAAAGAAAGGAGAGTCCCATGCTCTTCCAACTGAGCCAGCCAGGTGCCCCAAAATGGTAATAGCTATACTTTGGAAAACAGAGGCAGGCATAAAATGCAGCTACAATATGATCCAGCAATTACACTCCTAGGATTACACTAGAGAAATGAAAACATATGTCCACAAAAAAACTTGCACATGAATTAACAGCCTCATAATAGTCAAAAAGTGGAAACAGTGCCGCTATCCATCAGACGACAAATGGACAAACAAAATGTGGTATATCCAACTATTGGAATATTATCTGGCCATAGGATGGAACAAAACGCTAATATGCTACAACATGGATGAACCTTGAAAACAGCATGCTAAAAGAAGCCAGACCCAAAGATCATATGCCATATGATCCCATTCATAAGAAAGTTCCAGAATAGGCAAATCCAAAGAGACAGAAGGCAGACTTGCGGTTGCCAGGGGCTGGGAGGGTGAGGGGATTGCAGGGGAGGGTGACGGCAAAGGGTGTGGCGGTTTCTTTCGGGCGATGGGAGCGTTCTAAACTGACTGGTGAGGGCAGCACAACGGGAAGGCACTGACAGCCACCGAATGAGACGAGGGCTTCGAATGGGTGAACTGTGTGGTGTGTGAAGTAAATTGCAGTGAGGTTATTAAAATAAAAATCTTCCCATGGGCCTAGGAGAAAGGGCTGCACATGGGGGTTCTACCAGAAGGGCTCAGACCAAGGTCCCAAGACTTTTGAGAGCAGCCCCACTTGCCCTTCTTTCTACCCCGGGGGATGGGAAAGGGAGTGAGCAGGAGAAGAGCCGTGTGGATGGCCCCCAGGAGACCCACCAGCTGCTGGGAAGCTGGACCCCTGAGGGCTCTAGGTCCAGGCCATTGATGCAGCTACAGGAGTCGAGGGACAAGGCTGAGGCCAGGTCGGAAGGTAAACGTGCAGCTTCCAGCCATGGGAGCCTCCAGCTGCCTGGGCTTGTGTTACAGGAGGATCTAGGTAGACCATGAAGCCCCACATTCATTCTGGAACCTTCCTCCTCTAGATGCATGGGCTTCCCTTTTCTGAAACGCAATCTCATTCTACAATCTCTAAAATCCAACCACTTTGCTCGTCACCTTTGCAGGATTTTTGAGTAACCTCCTGTGCCAGGCCCCGTGCTGACAGCTGGGTTTCTTCCAGCTGGTTCTTTTTAGCTCCAAGCTTTCATTTTGGATCCCCCACCCTGCCCCCGCTTCTGACAAGACACAGTCCTCCCTTGGCTCCTCAGTGATAAGTCCTTAGGTGCAGCCTGAATTCTTGACAAGGGCAAAGCCAGACTTTAGAATATGTGTTTGAGGTTTGTGGGACATCATTTCCTGGTGACACTTGTAAATCCAAGTCATGACAAGTAGTGTTACATAATGGATGAATCTGCTCCTCCCTGGGGATTTGTCTGCATTG
Source organism: Eumetopias jubatus (assembly GCF_037043125.1). Taxonomy (NCBI): domain Eukaryota; kingdom Metazoa; phylum Chordata; class Mammalia; order Carnivora; family Otariidae; genus Eumetopias; species Eumetopias jubatus. The sequence continues at coordinate 6,085,676 of NW_028274823.1, read as the reverse complement.
TTATTTGCTCCCACATACACACCTTTCCCATTAAGTACCAATCAACTGGGGATCTTTCTATGAATTGTAACACCATCTTTAAAAAATATCTTTTTCAGTAACGAGTACAAAGAGTAGAAGGACACTTTGGAGCTTTCTGAAATCCAGCTGATCTCATGACTTTCAAATGTGTCTACATGGCTTCTCTTCTAAGACACAGAAAAATGTATTTTTCTGAAGCAAACTTGAGTCATTTATTAACTCAAATAGTTGTGCTCTGTTCACAAGAGCTTGATCCAAAATGCCACAAGGCAAATACTAACTGAGCTCTGTGACCTCATCTAAGCCCCGGTTTCTTCTACAAATTGGGAATAATAATGTCACATGCTTGATAGAGGTGTTTAAAAAAAATGAAGAATGTGTGGGAGGCTCTAGCCCATGGCTGGCACAGGGGGACCACTCAGTGGAAGCTGGCTGGCAGGTTATGCCGTGTCATTCACGGCTCTGCGTAAGGGTTAGTGCAGGACAGAGTAGAGAAGGAAGGAGATTTGAACACAAGGCCGCGCAACCGCAGTGCTCGGAACTTTGTTACACTTTCCACAGCACAGAAAGCCCTCAGTCCAAGGCCTCGTGCTCAGGAAACACCGGAAACATACAATAAATCATAATGAGTATGGTTATAAACCAAGGTCTGCTCTCGCAGGGATTCACCACTGTCCCTCAACAAATCTGCAGATACCCAAAAAGCCAAACACAGAGGAAAAAAAAACTGTTTTAGAATAATGAGTTATGGCCCTTTCCTTCCCCTTTCCCTTAATTTTATAAAATTAAATAAACACCTGGGAGGAAGGAAGGCATTGTAATTGTGGGTTATAATCATTATAGGTGGAGATAGGGTCTTCTGGAAGGCATGAGCATTCTTAGAGACAGTCATAGAACAGCAATGCCCCAACGGAAGCTAAGAGGAAGCTCGGGTATTTGGTTCAAGTCCAAGACCATCGTGATTCTAGTAGGTGACCTGTCTTTAGGTAAGTTAGCACACAAAACAATAACAAAAGAAAACCCCACAATTTCTGCCCACCTCTTTTTTCTTTTTCTTGGAAGTTTGAGAAATGCACCAGTTTGGAGGCAACAATTATAAAGAATTCAAGATCATTTTCCATTTTTTTACTGAGTTGTTATGTGAGTGACCAGCTCTCACTCACAGTGGACAAGAAGAAAGCCATGTAAGAAAAAATAAAATGGGGCGCCTGGGTGGCTCAGTCATTAAGCATCTGCCTTCGGCTCAGGTCATGATCCCAGGGTCCTGGGATTGAGCCCCGCATCGGGCTCCCTGCCCCGTGGGAAGCCTGCTTCTCCCTCTCCCACTCCTCACTGCTTTTGTTCCCTGTCTCACTGTGTCTCTCTCTGTCAAATAAATAAAATCTTTAAAAAAAGAAAAAAGAAAATGGATTAATAGTTTAAAAAAATAAGCTAAGCTCTCTCAATGGTCAAAGCAAACATGTACCTGAAACTGAGGACCTCGGCGGCACAGGTCATGTCCTTCCCTGCCCCCCAATACTCCAAAATGCTTCCCATCTCTTGACACATGTCTAACACCACATGGTTACTGTTCACTAGAAGCTTCCTGGGTGCTAGGTAGGTACTGTGCTTCTCTGAATGGCTTTTACCACCCAGTGCCAGTGATTACCAGTGCCAGAGCCAGGATCCAGACCCCACATGGGCACCCACACCTCCACCCCAGGGTACAGAGCCGCTGGTAAGCCTCACTTCCCGTTATTATGAATCACTCCCCAGCAGCATCCCATGCTTTCCTGCCCCTATGTCTTTGCTTCTGTTGTTCTCTCTGCAAAAATGCCACCCCACCCAGTCTGTTGAAAGGCATCCCTCCTTCAGAATAACGCTCACAGGCCACATATCCCTCCCCGGAGAGACTGTTGCATTCCCGCCCCATCCCCCTACCTCCCAGGCTCCCCAGCTCTGCTCCTACCTGCCTTTCCACACGTATGACATCTGGTACTTCTCTTAATGAAACCAGAGGGTACATGCAGGTTCATGGTGTCCTGGAAAGTGCTTGTGTTTCCCACCAGATTTTGAATCCCGGCTCTGCCTTCCATTCACTAGGTAATCTTGGATAAGCTCCTTAGATCTCCCATCTGTAAAATAGAGTCATCAACTCCCGCTTGGAAGAGTTCCCATGAGGGTTTGGTGGGATGACCTGTGATAAGCCCCCACTTCCTCTCCTTCCCCACGGACAGCAGCCCTCCTAGCTGCCTCCCCTGGTGGCGAGCTGATATTTCTCTTGCTACCTGGTTAAGTTTTATGAGACACGCAATGGACTCTGTAGTATTCATCGTGTGTTTCCTGCTCAGCCCAATACATAGTAGGACCTCTATGACTCCCAGTTAAATTGAACTTAATGCACATCTCCCCCAGAGTAAATGCTTATGCCACCCCAGGCTATTCAGCCTGGATCTCCTTAATACACAGTTTTAACGCAATAAGAATTATTCAGAGTTATTAACTTTTAGTAACAGTCTTTGCAAAGAACAACTAAATCTTTAGTAGGAGCTGTGTTTACATAAATATTCGTTGGTTTTAAGGATTTCAGTGTATATTGTAAACAATACTTCCAGGCATAATCCCTATTATTGCTTAGAATAGACTGAATTTAATTTGTCATATTCTGTTCTTAGTTATCAAGGACACGTCACCCTGCCCTGGTGTCTCTGGAGCTACCAGCATAAAGAAGCAAGCAGAGAAAGGACAGAATGATTCCAGGAGCCTTGGTCAGCGTTATCATTCACCAGCTGAGGGATGTAGATGGCTCAATAAATTTATCTCAGCCTCTATTTCTCCTCTGTAAAGTGGGGGTAATACCAGTATCACCCTTGCAGCGACGTTGTGAGAATCCAGTCAGAAAGTATATGCAAAAGTTCCTGCTGAGAGGAAAGAAACACAATGTTAGTAATATTTATTAACACCGCACTACTACAGTTGTCACCACGAAAAATAGCCCTGTTGAGCTTCCTGGATATCTGGTCACAAGGGAAAACCACAATTTTTATATTTAGGAAGAGGAAGCTTAATGTTTCTTTAGGAAAAAAACTCTATGCTCAGGGGAATATGCCGGCTGATACACACAGGAGACCAGCAATTTCTTAATGAATGATATATTAGGGGCCATCTCGGACAGAACAGAGATCTTCTTGGGAGCATTTCTCATAGTGACACTTGAGAAAAGTTGAGAACATAGTATTGGCTTGTCACTAAGTGAAGGAGTTCCTGCAGCTGAATTTCCTGCTCCTTGCAAAGCCTTTCTCGGGCTGGAGAATTTCTCAATATCAGAGAATGGCTTCATTATCTATAGGTCCTCCACATGGCACAAAACAGAGAGAGAAAGAGAGAGAACATTCTTCATCAGGTGTCAGCTTCACCTACTCAAAGGGCAGAGAATCTAGGATCCATGATTTCCTATAATTGTCCCATTTGACAAGCTAGAAAGAGATGAACATCTTTTACTAGGACATAGTAGTTTGCTAAGAGAAAAATCCCTAACTAAAACACTTCCTGGTCCCAAAGTAACTCATTAAGCCACAATTTATAACAATTACCCTTATTTAGGTAATGCTCGAATATTCAGCAAATGTGTATTGGGCACCTCTTATAGGCCTAACAATATTATTACTGATAAATGCATGTAATAAACCTAATAGCAAACATTTATTGAGTGCTTTCTAGGAGCCAAGGAATATTTGTGCACATTCATAATCTTAAAGAAGGCAGGCGTTTCCTCTTTCCCTCCCAGGACCTAGAGAGCAGGGGTCCTAGTCTGCATCCCAGGGGAGGGAGCAAGGAGAGTGCTGAAGGCCGGAAGGTTACCTTGAGGATGTGAAAGTACATCTTATAGCAAAGAATGGAGAGACTCAGTCTGCAGCATGAAAAATCCCTGCATGTGAGGCAAACACGTTCAAGAAGGAAGGGTGAAGGATTGCTCGTACTGAGCAGATGGAGGTTCCAGTATTGACCCCAATCCCTGCAAAGAGCAAGTCTGCAGTTGAGTGTTTCACTGAAGTCAAACATCACAAACATGTACCTGCATGTCTGGAATCTTCTATCTGACCCGCCCCCACCCTCTTCAAGCCATTGTCCTCTCCTCCTGGATAGTCATGGCCATTTCCTAACGGCTTCCTCCTGCCAGGCTCTGTACAGTGGCCAGAGTGAGCATTCTGGGTTGCAGATCTGACTTTGTCACTGCTCCCACTTGAAGTAAATCTGCAGTGGCCCCCATACCCTCAGCCCAAAGGCAGACTCTTCACAAGGGCTCTGAAGGCCCTTCTTGACCTGTTCCCACCAACCTCCCCAGGCTCTGCTTCCCAGAGTTCTTCTGTCACCTCGGACCCTCCCAGTCCTCCGAGGTTTCCTTCTGGGCCCTCACCTGCTGGCCTGGCACAAGCCTCGTCCGCTTGCCTCCTCCCCCTCTGCCTGGCTGGCTTCTCATGCTTCCGGGTAACATTCATGAAACATCCCCCCTCCCTGTGTTCCTCCCACGGTGAGACCACCACAGTGGCGACCGTTGCCCGATTACCCTGCCCAAATGATGTTGACTGTAACAGTCCAGTGGCAAGCTCAGCGTGGACGTTCAAGAATGTTGACGGAATGAGCACATCAAAGGGGCAGAAGAACACCGACGAAGCCAGCTCTTATCCCAGTCTCAACCAAACCAGAGCAGGTGGAAGGGCCATCTTAGATGAATCAGCTCCTCGATTCTGTGGGGTCAAAGCAACCACAGGCACTTTCTATGAAAGGCCTGAGTTCAGAGTTCCTCTTGTGTCCACTACAGCGATGTTCCTCCAATCCACACAAACACCGGTCAACACGAGCATCAGCCCTCCCCCCTCGTACCATTCCTTCCTCTGAGATGAGTACTGCCCTCATACTTTAAATGTAGGTACCCTGTGTATTTCAGAGCATCTTCCCTCATGAACTCTGAAACAACCACCCACAGAATAATATAATACATACTCTAGGCCCCCAGGGTTTGAGGGTTTTTTTTTTTTTGCCACATTTATGAAATCAAGTGATTTTCCCTTCAGTGACATATAGTTAAGTACAATCTCTCACTCACACAGCAAAATATGGACTTCTCAGAATTTTGATGTTGAGCCTACACTATAAAATGAAAATAATGGACTTGAATGGCCATAGTTTTACCTGCAATCACCTGAATCGACCTCTCCTTCTCCACACGCCCACCACAGGCTCTGGGGATCTGAAGCCTCCAGAGCAGTCTTCAATGCCAAGTTTAGTGAATCTCACAAAACTCACTGGGGATCTCCAGGAAAATGGATAGACTCGCCCTCTGAATATCATCAGAAAGTCTGAACAGAAAACACCAACAACGCTTTGTTTTCACAGAAAACGTAGCCCCTTGGGAAATTACACTTGGGTGATTTATGGAATGTGGGTCTTTAGCTGTCTTATACTTTGTGGTGCCGAAAAGACAACAATAATATATAATTGATTCCGCTTGGATCTCAGCGAGTCAATAAAGAACTTTGTTTATACATAATTTTATTGGGCAAATCTCCCAGATGGTACTGAAATGTTGCATTTTTAAGAAGTTGCATTTGGTCCAGGAGGATCATAAATTATAAAGATAATGTGTCTTTTGTATCATTACAGTCATATAGTTGTAATCACAATTAGAGTCACTATGAGATCTAACTACATTCTATTCGAGTATTACTCTCAATATTTTTAAAGCTTCATTTATTTAAGAGTTAAAAAGTCAAAATAAGCGCTCCAGAACCCCAGAGCTCCACCTGCTAATGCAAGGGCAATTTTACGAATTAAAACCTATCGTGAAAATAAAAATTTGCTATTCTCCTAATAAGAACCAGCAGTACACATATAAACCTCAGTGGGCTTAGGCTAACTTTCTCGCTCTATAGAAAGAGGCTTTTTAGCTAGGTTCTTAGAAAAGTAACACTTTATCTCTGCAATAATTTTCTACTGGTCAAAACATGTAATTTGCACTTTTATTAAAGAGAAAATTATGTTTCTCTCTTATTGCTGCATCATACAAAAATGCTTGAACAGATTGTCATGAAATTGAGAGGATAGGTTTGGGATGGTGTAACTTAAAAAAATCTAAGGTTCCGGCTTATGATATGCTTCTAGGGGCTCTTGTGGGGGTACCTCGAAGAGCCCGCCTGGTGTCCCAGTGCAGCTGAGACTGGCACCCCAGCACGCCCCACGTGATCCCTCCCTGGGGAGTAAAAAGCCCTGCATTCTGAGGCAATGTAGACAGAGAAAGCAAGCAGTAATTTCAAAAAATGAGCCCCCAAATGGAAAATTACCCGGGCAGAGGCTCCAGATTGTAGGCATTGGCTTATAATCGGGCTGCATCTTCCGAGGGCAGCGCCACGGCACCTGCTCCAGGTGAGAGGCCTCAGGGATTCAGGTATCAGAGGATAGTTAATGATTCTCTCAAGTAACGGCAGGAAGCCCAGCTTCCTTCGGCACAGGTGGGAGGAGATTCGGGGCAGGGGAAGAAGCCTTGGAGAAAGGGACTTGAACAGCAGTTCTCCGACTTGAGGAGCATCCGAATCACCAGCGGGACGCACTCATCCCAGATGGCAGGGCTGTACCCCCCAGAGATTCTGATCTGAGGGTGTGGAAGGGGACCTGAGTATTTGCAGCCCTAACAAGTTCCCAGGTGCTGCTGCTGGTCCTGAAACACACGTGGAGAACACAGCACTAGAGCCCCGCCCCTTGGGGTGGGGGGGGGGGCAGGTTGGCAGCCCCAGCAGCACCTGGGGGCCTGTTAGAAATGCAGACTATCAGACCCACCCCAGGCCTATTGATTCGCATCCCAGTTTAACAAGATGCTCCAGGTGGTTCATGCGCACATTAAAGTTTGAAAAGCACCATACTGCGTGATATTTAAGGCACTTTCGGTCCCCGGGATTCAACTAATTCTGTGTCCAGATGGTTCCGCTATGGTTGTGTGCGCCTGTGCACACACGCGCGCAGGCACAGGTGTTTGCTGCAGGGGGGTGTGGTTTGCTTTTAGCCCTGGACTGACTTTTTCCCACTCCCTCTCAGCTCAAAAGCACACAGAATAAAGTAAGGTATTGCATCTACCCTCCCAGATAACCAGTTGATGCAAGTGCCCTGAGCTGACTGCACCAAGCATCCCACCGTGACAACGGCTGCCCTTCCTTGAGATGCACCCTGACCCCGTGCCTGAGAGCAAGGTGGCAACGGTCCTGACTCCTTGGTCCCGCCACGGCATGGTCTTGGCCAACAGATGCTGGTGGGTTGACAGAAGGGCTGCCTGCCAAGGACAGGCAGTGAGACACACAACACCTGCTTATGCTGTGATATGCCCAAGCTCTCCCCAGCGCTGCCCCCCACGTTCACACCCAACTTCCCTCACCCCCAGTGCCCAAGCTGAGCACAGCCCATTCGCCCCAGACTTTCCCGGCTCACAGCTCCTCTCTGGAAATGACTTGGTCCTGATGGCTTAGCCCCTGGAACCTGGATGTTGGGGTCACTGTGCAAAGAAATGGACAGGCTTTTTCTATAAAGGGCCAAATGGTTAATATTTTAGACTGTGAGCCACAGTCTCAGTTGTGCAACTTCTTAACTCAGCCCGTGTTGCTTAAAATCAGCCATAGACAACATGTAAGCCAACAGGCATGGTCATATTCCAACAAAACTTTTTTTATGGACACTGAAATTTGAATTTCATATAGTTTTCATGTATTACAAAATATCATTCCTCTTTTTCTAACCATCTAAAAATGTAAAAGTTCTTATTGCGTGGACAATACAAAAAAACAGGAAACAGACAGCAAGCTGGATTTGGCTCAGGGGCCCTAGTCCGACCTCATCTAGAGGGCAAGTACGAGGTTCAGGTCAAGTCCTGGCTGGGGGTCTGACTGTGTGGTGTTAACCCACCCACTTACCCTCTTCCCAGCACCTGCTTCAGTGGACCGCTGCCAAGGGGAGATGGGAGGACACAAAGTCTGTGCCTTAGTAAGTGACCAACAAACGGCTGTGGTTACTGTTGTCACAGCTAACGGAGGGGTGCCTGGCTGCCTCAGTCGGCAGAACATGCGACTCTTGATCTCAGGGTCATGAATTCAAGCTCCACGTTGGGCATGGAGCCTACCTAATTAATTAATTAAGCCAATGAAAACCAAGTTCGGGAAAGACCAGAATGCTTAAGTCAGGAAAGAGGCCCCATTGATTAAACACAGGTGGGAATATGGACTCTTCAGGGGAGAGTGGGGTCTCTCCATGGTGCCCCAACTGCAGGGGCTTTGTGGCTAGTGAGGTGCCAACACAGTGGTCACCAGGAGGCCACACTAAAGTGCCCAGCAGCTACCTGGGACAGGCCAGAAAGTAGGGCAAGTGAAGACAACAGACTACAGTGGCCAGGACAAGCCCTAACCCAAACTTGACCCAGAGGTGAGAGAGCCAAGGGGTCCCTGAAGAGCCAGGAATGGGTCTGGCACTTCCCGCTGTGAGCCCTATGACAACCTGGTAATTCAGCGTCTCTGAACCTTGGCTGCATCATCTCTCCTATATTTGCTAATTGGTTTGACAAATATTTATTGAATACCCACTCTGTGCCAGGTACTGCTCTTAGGACTACAGAAACAAATGTAATAGACAGAAAAAATAGAGAGAGATGATGGATCTATAGATAGATGATAGTTGGATGGATAGATAGATATTAAATTGATGGATGGATGGATGGATGGATAGATGGATGTTTGGATGGTAGACACTAAAGCAACTGCCTTGGCTTAGGGGAACAGTTTGATTAGCCTGTTGGGTTGTGCCAGGTGAGGCCCAGAGGCTGCAGGGTCAGCCTGCAGGGGGATTCTCCAGCGGGCTGCTGTAAGGTGGTAGGGGTGACAGGACTCAGGCCAACTGGAAAGCATGGACCCCCCCTTCAAGGGACAGATTGATTCACACAGGAAGGGGTCCCCATTTTGCCTGATTGTCCAAATTTTCAAAAGAAACGAAAATTTTGGCAGTGCACCAAGTGTTAAATATTGGCCTCTATATCGAAAATTTTTAAATGCTGTGGTCCAAGCAAAGCACACCTGTGAGCTGAACCTATCTGGCCTGCAGGCCACCAGTTTGTGATCTCTGATTTAGGAAGAGGCTGCAGAACAGAGAAATTGCCAAGCCGTGCCGCAGAAGAGCATATTGGCGATGAGCCCAAAGGGATGCGAGCCAGGAGGACAAAGACGGGAGGCTAATGGGGCGTATCCAGGGCACCATGGCCAGCAGACTCTGAAGGACAAAGATGTCTCGTGTCCACACTGCACTGTTCCCGTCGTGCCATCAACTCCCTCGTCCCTGGGCAGACCCTGGGTAGATCTGCCTTGCCTGAGTGTTACGGAACGAGAAGCAGGAAGGGGGTGGGGTGCCCGGCAAGGGCAGGAACCCAGAAGCCCCTTGGAAATGGCAAAAATAGCCTGGATGTGGAATAGGAGACTGGGGTCCCTATAAGTCTCATGGCACCAGCCTGGAGCCGGGTTAAACAGAGGAAGGCGAAGCCTGACCCAGTCCTCAAGGGGTCTACCTGGAGAAACAGACAACACTAACCCTGCTGGCCTCGTGGATCGAATAAGCTGGTTTATACGTAAGGAGGCGCTTTCCCGGGCAGCTGCTACATGCCCAGAAGTTGTGCCTCAGAACATCTGGTCCTCAGGGCACTCAGGGGGCGGGGGCTTTACCCCCACAGGGAAAGCAAGGAGCACACAAGTGGACCGTGTGCCCACAGTCGCTGAGTATTCTGGAATCCTACCCAGGTCTGCCGGCTGGTTCCCTCGAGGGTGACGTGTTTCTTGCCGTGTTGTTGTGCCATTGTCGAAGCCCAGAGCCATGTAAACGTAACAACCAAAGGGGAGAGAGGCCGCATAACAGCTCCTGCGTGAGCATCTCCCAGCCACAGCTGTACTTTTCTGTGCCCTGTCGCTGTTGCGGAAGGCTTGCTGGCTCGGGCAGGACTGTTGCGTGACTGTAGACATGTCTCTTCACCTCTTGGAGCCTCATCTATGAAACGGGAATAATAACGTTCCTCTCTCTTTTGTGAAAGATGTTTTGTGCTTGGGTGGGGTTGGGGTTCATTACCAGTGTTGGGGTGACCTCGTGCAGCCTCCTGTGTGCCTGGCCACAGGAAGGATGCCCTGAATCGGCCACAGTCGTGAACCACCTCGTGTGGCCCAACTCAGAATCAACAGTGAGACTTGTCCTCACACCGTCAGGTCCCCTCCCTGGGGGCCTCATTGTTGGCCTTTCAATTTGACCCCAAAGTCTCCTGGGCTGTAGTGATCCACCGTAGTGGGCGGGGGCTCTCAGGATCCAAGAGAACTGGAACCATTTGGAGGACCAGGCATCCAATGTTCAGGTCACTCAGTGTTTCTGCTTCTGTTGCAGCCTCCATCTCATCCCACCTTGCTTCCAGGTGGGCCTCTGCTCTCCCGGCACAAGGACCTACACCTTCCCCATCACGCCCCACCTGTCCAGTGTGCTGGCCTTCCCACCCTGCTGGAGCACCAGTGGGACCCAGCACAGCCCCCACATCACTGCAGCGAGCCTCCCAGAGGGCACGATTGTGTTTACCAGGTGGGGCCTCTGCTGTGTGAATTCAGAAACTAGCTACAGGTGGATTCTGAGCCCCAGGAATGAGGGCCATGGGCTTGTTCTTCAGGGGCTCTGCTTACAGGTAGGGTTGTACAGAGTGTGGGTTCTGCAACCCTCGTTCTAACTCTGAGCGGGATTCCCACTGCAGCTCCAAGTAGGTTACACACGTGGATGCTCACCACCATAATTCCACAGGGACTGCTGGTAAACACACTTTTTTTTTTAAACTTCTCATTTTGTTTTTACTTAAGTAGATTCACTGGTCCTGGGCTTCATGGTACAAGGCAGTCCCTTCCACCCGATGCTGTGTCCTGGACAGCAGAGGGATGACCAGGGCCGAGCTCTGTGACTCTAGTGTTGGGAATTTCTCTCAAACCTAGAACAGGGGGACCAGGGGAAAAGTGCCTGGGCCCCTCATCCAGTTTGGAGTCTGCCTCGCTGGGACCAGCCAGCTATCTGCCACCAGCATGAAAAGAAAAGGTATTTGTCTTCATACCACCTAAAAGCATTGCTTCTTCCACTATTTTTTAATTTAATAAAAAAACAGCAATCAACTTTGCTTGATATGATCCATCCTTTATATACCAAAGGGATAGGCATTACTGCTTTAAATTAAATATCATTTTGAAATGTGCCACCTGGATGCCACCATCCCTTAAGCCCTTTAACTATATTCTCTTGGAAACAACATGACATTTTAGCAGAACACGGTGTCTTTTTTTCCAATTGTGAATGAGCGTTTTATGTCCTGCAAAAATCAAAAGGATATTTTTGCTGTTATGATTTTATTATGCTTCTTTATAGTGTCGTTTGCTTTTGTGAAGTTAAAGAAAGCAGTGGAGTGGAAACCAGTAACAAATAGGGCATATTGAAATTGGGCTCCATAGTTTAAAGTTTCCATTCATTTAATTGGGGAAAAAAGTGTGTGTTTGTTTGGATATCTAATTATTGGGAAAGGAGAGGTTCATTTGTCTGAGTTAATATCCCTTAACCAAGTTAAAAATTAGCATACATCTCTTTAATTACACCTTGGAGTGACAGCATTATGCATCAGCCACGTGCACAGGCCCATTTGCCACCATTCCCCTTCGTCTAATCTCCAAACAGGGCTGGGAGGGGAGATCTGACCACCTGCCCCCCGCATTACTTGTTGCTGAAGGGACATCAGGCCCCCTCCCCAGGAACTTCCAGATGCCCCCTTCCTGTGACCGGCTGGAAGCCACCGTGGCCCTGGGTGACCAGCCTCCCTCCATGGGCTCGGCCAGCGCACCCTCAGAGCTGTAGGTGACTTGGTGCATAGATGTGCACAATCATTGGAATGAATGAATGAATGAATGAATGACATTTTAACAAATGCTTGTGAGCCCTCCTCTATGGCACATGGATTAATATTTGACCCCTGAAGCCAGGTTGTCATCCGGCCCCTGGAAACCATCCCGGCTCTCGGACCGCGCCCCCTGGAGGCCGAGAAGAGAAGACGCCTTTCCTGCCGAGGGTTATGCGTTAATTTCTTTTCTTCCTTTTTTTTTTTTTTACATTCACTTATCAGCTTGATTATTCCTCACACAGTGGGGGAGGGGGACGGGCTTATATGCCGAGGGGGACCGGACAGGCTCAAGGCAGTGAAACGCCCTGCCCAAGATCCACTCTGGGTGGGATTTGAACCCAGGTCTGACTCCAGAGCTTGCAGCTGCCACTGCATCCAGCTGAATCAAGGAGCTCCTGGGAGACAGGTTGGTATGAGGGCCCCAGAGGGGCTCCCCCTTCCCCCAGCTCAGCCAGCCTGTGGTCCACCTGGTGCGTTGGCCTCGGCTTCCACTTGGGGGCTCGGGCGCTGAGCCCCGCGCAGCTGCGCCGGGCGCGGGCCTGAGCACCGCCCAATGCGTTAATTTCTTAAGCACATCATCTGGAGATTCTGTTCATTGCCTGACTTATTATTGCCAAAAACAAATGACCTGTAGCTTAAATGTCCAACAACCGAGAGGTGGTGGAGGAAAGAATAGAACTATAGTGCATTAAGTTACTATTTAAAATGATGTTTATACAGCACTTATAATAACATGAAAAATTGTTTATGATCTAATAGTAACAGGAAACAAAATAGTCTATGCCATATAATGTTATATGAAGACTATTATGACAAATGCATTTTTTAAAAAAATCAGAGAATTGTAATATGATACCAGAAGAAAGCAACAAGAATGTTATCTTTGGATGATGAGTTTAAGATGCTTATTCCTCCTTTCTGCCTCTCCATACTTACCAGATTTTCTCTAGTGAGCATGTAATACTTTTACTGTATAAAAAAATCATAAGGCTTTTTTATTCTAAGAGAAGGGGATCTCTAGTCACCTCTATGCACACAGCCAGCTTAGATTACTATTTTTGGTTTTTCTGAAAAGGGGGTTCTGGTGACATCTGCGTGGCCAGGAGGCTTTTCCATCTCTGGGGGGCTGCTGGGTCAGTGCCACAGGGCAGTCCGAGGCCCTGAGCCCCACGGTGGCCACCCTTTCCAGTAACTGAGGACTGAGTTTCCAGATAACAGGGTCCATGAAGGAATGGGACCTGAGCTCCTACCTCTGCTTTTCCCGTTAATTATTCAGGCTTACATGCCGAGCTGCCTTCCACATTACATTTCCAAGGTGCTTTAAAATCAATAACTAATTTATACACGGTCTTCTAAGAAATAGTTAGGTGTTATTTTTCATCTCATTAGAATGCAACCTCGCTTAAGCCACAACTCGCGCTGGATTTGGCTCTGGGTGGGGGCTCCCGGGGAGAAATGGCCAGGGCTCGAGGATGAAGAGGGTCTCTAGACACTACTGGTGCAGGGGAAGGGGAAGGCCATTGGGCAGGAAGTCCTAAGTGCTAGGCCCAAGAGCAAAGCCACTGCAGTCACAGGGGAGGGACCGTCTGAGCCCCGACTAGGAAATTTCTCACTGTGTCACCGTGTGAGTTAACTTTCGGGATTTTGTAACCGGCGATAATTGTATGTGCAAGTGTGTGTAGGAAGGATTTTTCAGGGGTCCTGTTAGAAGTGCCGATGGCATGTGGTTATTACTGCAAATATGCCCTCCACCTTGACATATCCTCTGTGTTGTCTGCCCAGGGAAACCAGCGTATATTCACATACTTCCTATAATGTTTCATTTTTATATAAAAATCGTTAAGGTTTTATTTAACAGCACCTAAAGCATTGCTGTCATGGGGACAAAATCCCTTTTTAAATCGCTGTTGAAACATTAGTCCCTTGAGTTCACAAAGACATGACAAAAATTTTTATCACAGTACCTTTTAGTTCTAAAGGCACTGGAATCCAACAACCCCCAAATTTCCAGGGCACATTTCCTTTGATCCATTGGTATTTCTGAAATCCAGCAATCAAACGTGCTTTAACCAGTGGCCACGCACATGGTCTAGGTCGCTGAATCTTCTCTCTCCCGAAATCCCATCATCCTGTACACTCGGCTCCGGTGGTACCTCCTCTCGTGCCCCGGATGAGGCTGGGGGCCGTGTCCTCTGGACGACTTGGTTCTCTGTCTTCTCGGACCCTCTAGCTCCCAAGATTCCTGGTGCACACCCACCACATCACCATTCCTCCGCCGGGGTTGTGAGGCATGGCCATCCCCATGCCAGTTTCTATAAAGAGGAGAGAAAGGGAACACTAATGTTCAGGAAATAGTGAGACCATGAGGTGGGGGAGTAAACGGTAGGAGGGATAGGGTGGGAGGTCATTCCGCAAAGGGAGAAGGGGGTCACTTTTGAACGCCCTTGAATGCATTGCCAAGGCACCTGTACTTCATTCTTTGGGTAATAGGGAGCCATAGATGTTTTCCACACACAGGAGTGAGGTCATTAGAGAGGTGGTCTTTGAAGGTCTTGCAAGAAAGATTAGAGCTGGAAAAAAACCACCCCACCCCTCCAGCCGGAAGTCAGATTGCCCCATTTGAGACCCATCCTCATGTCTTCTATTCTCTGTTTAAGAAGGCTCCTTTCAACCTTGTGGCTCAGCATCTCTGTCCTCCTGTGTCTCACCTTCCTGCTGTCTGTCAGCCTCTTGCAGGCAGGTTTTATGCCAGATGTACCTTCTGCCACAGCATCTGGGGCAGTACTGGGTACCCGCCCTGCTACCCGTCTCTCTGCCTGATTTCAAACCTGTCTTGTTTCAAAAGAGATTCTGGACAAATTGTTGGTGGTAAAGCAATTAGATGAATGTATGGATAAATGGACAAATGAAGGCACAAATGAATGCTTGAGGGACTGTCAGTTTTCACTGTCCCAGAGACCTCTGCGGCTCCCTTAGCCTGTAAGGACCACAGCTGGCCCTTCAAAGCCAATGGTATGAGGGAGACTCTGGGACCCCTGCCCACATGTGGGCCAGCCTCATGTACCCAGACCCCCAGGCTGCTCCCTGTCGTGTTCTCCTTGGTGACCCTCTTCACCCTCCTCACCTTATTCCTAAGGATAGAGGCCTTCTCTAATACTACCTTTTGCAAATATCATTAGAGCATAAGGCCCTAGTCATGTCAAACATTCCTTAATCACTCTTCCTGGACCACACTCCTTCAGATAAATAGAAACCTATATTACTTTGGCTGATCATACCGGGGTCCACAGAGATGCACAGATCTCTGCCAGCTAAGCCTCCATACCAGATCTGCCCGCCTTATCCCAACGAACTAGACCCCCGGGAGAGGGAAAAAAAAAAAAAAAAGCGTAGGTTCCATGCCCAGCTTGGAGCCCAATGTGGAGTTTGAGCTCGCCTTGAGACCTGAGTTGAGATCAAGATTCAAATACTTAACTGACTGACGGAGCCACCCAGGTATCCCTGAGAGCATCTTTTTTTAATTCCGCCTTTGTACAAATATTATTGAAGAAACTGGACTGAGAAGAAATACAATGGCTATTAGAAAGATAAGTAGATCCTGAGTCTCCAAGTTTTGCATATTTTTTAAAATAGTCTGTACCCAAGGATCTTTATTTATGATTTTGAAAAGCAAACTGTTTGGAAAGCTATAATAACTTTAACTACAGCATAAAGGAAGGTACTATGTAGCTTGATTTGCGTGCCATTATGTTATTTGTACTGTATAGATACAAATTTTCGGAATCAGATGTTTTATGGGAAATCATTACAATTCTGAAAATGTGACTGAACTTTTCCTAAATATATCAAAACTGGAACAGCTTGTGAGCATACATAATTGAAAACAAAGTTTATGAGGCAGTAGATGTCTACAAATATCAACAGAAATTTAACAGAACTGTGTCAAAATTTGTGTTTTGTATATTACACTCAGAAAAACGCTCCCCTGCATATATCCACCGTTCATGTAGTTGGTGGCAATGAGCACATTCACAGATGGGTAAAATTATTTGATGAAGTCTATGGGGCTGCCATGGACAGCCATGCAGGTTGTGTACTGAACAACTGCCGGAGACCTCTTTGACATAAGGAATGATGTAAAAGGCACATCTGGAGCTGCACAATGCACACCATACAGCTGTAGAGTTCATGAGTCCCTTTGAGGGAGAAGCATAATCCACCCGTATGCCCCTAGAAGAACACAACCAAGAAGGAAAGCAAACTTGAACTCTTATCTAAAAAAAAAAAAAAAAAAAAAAAATCCCTAAACTCTTGAGCACCATTGGTGGGAATGTAAATTGACATAGCCATTATAGAAAACAGTATTGAAGTTCCTCAAAAAATTAAAAATAGGACTATCATATGATCCAGCATCCTATTTCTGGCTATATATGTGAGGAAAACAAAAACACTGACTGTAAAAAATATATGCACCCCATGCTCACTGCAGCATTATTTATAATGCTAAGACATGGAAACAGCCTAAGTGATCCACTGATGGATGAATGGATAAAGAAATTGTATATATATAAACACGTATATATACCCACACGCAATGGGATATTACTCAGTTATGAAAAAAAGTAAAATCTCACTCTTTGCAACAACATGAACGAGACTTGAGGCATTACGCTGCGTGAAATAAGTCAGAGAAAGACAAATACCATATGATCTCACTTGTGTGTAGAATCTGACAAAAAAATACCAAGCTTGTAGATACAGAGAAGAGATTGATGATTGCCAGAGGTGGCGGGGGGGGGGGGGGGGAGTGAAATGAATGAAGGAAGTCAAAAGACACAAACTTCCAACCATTAAAAAAAAGCAATCAGAACCACCTTAGCAATCAGAACCACCTTCAAAGCATTCATTCACTCATTCCCTTATTCATTCATTCAGCTCTTAAATATGTGTGTGCACGTGGGCGTGCACGCGCGCGCGCGCGCGCGCACACACACACACACACACACACACACACACACACACACACACCAGGGATGCATCTACCAGAGAACATGATTCCTCGGTCTGTTCTCACTCCAGGATCTGTGATCTCACCAGCAAACTGGGGGGTTTTCATCCCATGTTCCTGCCCCTGCGTGCATCTTTCATTGCTCCCAGGGTTTGTGAATTGGAGCCTGTTGCCGTCTAACAACCAGGAAGGCTATTTTTGCCAGTTTCTGGTTTGCATCTGTGAAGGGTTACTAACTCTGCCCAGCAGAACATGAAATGGTTTCTCAAGAGCTGCTCATGCTAATAACCTAGAACAACTCCATGAAACATGCTCTCACTTTAGGCCCAGCAAAACCAATTGCATTCCAACAAATGATTTAGAGCTGACCAAAAAATCTCTCATAAATAACATAGAAATGAATAAGCAATGAGTAGGCATCTGTCATAGCTTTTAAAAATGTCCAGTTGAGGGGCACCTGGGTGTCTCAGTCATGGTTAAGTGTCTGCCTTTGGCTCAGGTCATGATCCCAGGGTCCTGGGATCAAACGCCACATCGGGCTCCCTGCTCAGCAGGGACCCTGCTTCTACCTCTGCCAGTCTCTCTCTCTCTCTCATGAATAAATAAATAAAATCCTTTTAAAAAATGTCCAGTTGGGTATGGATAGACTCTGGAGCTACCAACATTTGGAATACTTAGAACATCTCCCCAAGGACCACCCCCCGTCCCCTGCTCTGGAATTGGGTTCATTTAGGACTGGAAATTTCTTTGATGATTCTTTCCTGCCTAACTAGTGTTTAATACTATCCCACACATCAACACACATTGAATAACTGCAAGAAATTCAGTCTCTTCTGGAGAAAAGAAGCTCAGGTAATTTAGGAGTTAGAAAATAAGACCAAAGAGGAATTCAGCTGATGGAATTGGGACAATTTCACCCAGGGAAGAAACAGACTACACGATGGGTCACTAATTCTGGCAAGTTTATTACAAGTTATTTCATGTGGGATACTGACCATCTGGTTTCCCTTTCCTGAGCACAGAGAGGAAATGACTTGCAATTGCATCAGGAAGAATTTCAGTTGGAAAATAAGGAAGGATTTCCAGATGCTTAAGGTTATTAAATCCTGACTGCTGAGAGGCTATAGCATCACCTTCTGGAAATGATTCAGGGGACGACAACCGGCTGTCGGTCCAGGCCGTTTTAGGAGCAGCCTGAGCGGAGGACGCAGGGCGAGTGAGGTGATCTCTCTGAAACGCCTTCCAGAGAGCTCTTTGCTGTACTAAAAGTGCTCTTGCAGGAGCGTACGTAATACCTAGGCTTCCAAAACATTCTTGCTGTCTGAATTGCGGAGACCCTTCCTAGGGGCAGAAAGGGGGAGTTATCTGGCCCTGGTCCCACGTCTCTTGCGGATGAGTCGTGGGACCTGCCACATAGCAAGGTCTCTAAGCCCCAGTTGCTGTCCAGAGTTCTTAGCAGGTGTAAGCACTCCAGTGAGCCTCCTGCTGTATGCACCAGCTGCCATGTTTGTCCCCCTGGCATTCCCTCCCCTGCATCTGGATCTGGAATCTGCTTCCCTAACCTCAGGGGAGGGTACCCAGTCCAGGTTGCCATCCCCTGTCCCCTGTCCACTGTGACTAGTCTAGAGTTGGGGGGTGTAACCAGGGGCAGGCCCATCAGAGCTTTGCCTAGAGCATTCCACCTGAGGATGCTGTTTCCCTTGTGGAGACAAGGATGGGGCTCCATGGTGCCTGAAGCCATGTCTCCACTACCTGAAGAAAGCTGTTTTCATAAGAATCCCAGGAGCTGGGAGGTGGAGAGGATGAATATGAAGAAAACTTTGCTCCAAACCTCCAGTTTAGCCCACAGGCCAGCCTCCCCTGCTATTTCCCCTGGGTTTTGTGAGTCTAGAGAATACTCCTTTTTTCTCTGAAGCTAATTTGAGTTGGGTGTCTGTTGTTTGCAACCCAAAAGTCCTGATGAGTATGCAGTAGGAACGAGGTCCCCAGGATGTGGGTTCTAGAAAGAGCCAAGGATACTGAAGACAGGGCCAAGCTGCTCTGTGTTAGAAATAGCGATTAGTGGCATCTATTCACACCTCCGAGGAGTAGAGGAGAGGAAAGGACAGAAATGGTGAGAGAAGAGAGGAGTCAGGAAGAGGGCAGAAGGCAGGGCACCAGCCTGAGTGAACATGCAGAGGGTCCAGTGTGCTCTCAAAAACAGCAGAACATGACGCGGGATTTCCAAATTCTTGCTGCGTGCTGGAAAAGTAAATACTCCCTGCGGCCCATAAACTTTCAAAGAAAGTTCTACCACATGGAAGCTGCCTATATTCATGGTGGTTGGAAGGTGGGTGGTGAATCCAGAGGAAGGGATGTAGGGTCACAGTTGGACTCACCATAAAGTGGAAATAAAAAACAACCACAAGACGCGGAATCTGGAAGGAAAATTCTTTAAGGCAGGAAATCAACAATTCTGGTCTGACTTCGTCCAAAGAAGGTGACCCGAGGACCATTTGCAGAAATCTAAGGATAGGCTTTTGATTTCCATAAGGCACAGAATAGGTATTTGAGTCACCCTTATCCAGATGTCATGGGACCTAGAGGCCCCAGAAGTAAACAAAATGTTTTCCTCCCATACTAATGTTGCAGTGATCCAGGATCTGTCTATACATAAGCACCCATTAAGCCAGACCCTGTCCCATTTGCACGGGGCATTTTATAAGCGAAGGATGGTTGGAGAGCAATAAAGAAAGGTTTCCCCAAGTCTTTTGGGGAGCTGAGCAGGAGCCAACACCAAACAGAAATTGTGGAACAAGACAGCATCAAAAAAGCCAACACATTTTTTGCCCCTAAATTGTGAAATGGAAGGAAGTAACTTTCAGAATGAAACTGATCTGGGCGAGAATTACCAAGAACACTGTTTTAAGGAACAAGCCACCTTTTTCAACACGCTAAGCTTATTCTGAAATTATTTTACCATTACATTTTAACAAAGAAGATTTAATGTGAGAGAAGCTAAACTTCCATTAAGTCATTTCAAACACCCCCGATTCCTATTTACTAATAATAATGATTTCCAAAAGCTCATTCCTGCAACCAAGAGCAGCACAGCAGGCAAATGCTGTGCAGAGTAATCCCCATGAAGAATTGCCTGTCAGTGTAGCATATTAAAGAGAAAACAGCAAGCTTGCGAGACAATGCTTTGGTCTGATTTCTGACTTGAAGACACAAAGCAGAAAACTAGGCTTGAGGAAAATGCTTTCAGACTTTCAAGTTTACATGAAATTTGGGAGTCTCAACCCATAGGAAGGGGCTTAGAGGGATCAATGGATGCCCTGAAAATTGGCACCAGATTTTTTTCTCTATGTCTGCATTGTGTGCCTTTTCTAGGAAGAGGGTTGGTAGAAGCAATATGACCCCCAGGCCTTTAAGAACCACTGAATAAATGGACCTTTACTGGTACTGCCCAGTAGAATCTTCTGGGATGATGAGAATATTATCTATCTGCACTATCCAAAATGGTAGCCATTAGCCACATTTTGCTATTGAGTGCATGAGATGTGGCTGGTGCAACTGACCAACTGAATCTTTTATTTTGTTTAATTTTAATTAACTTAAATTCTAAAAGGCAAAATTACAGAAATACAAAACAGATCAGTGGTTACCAGGGACTAGGGGCTGGGAGAAGGTTGACCCCAAAGGAGCAACCCGAGGGTATATTTTAAAGTGAACGAACTCTTCTGGGTCTTGATTGTGGTGGTGGTTCCTTGACTTTATGCAATTGTCCAAGCAAAGGAAACATACATGAAAAACACTGTATCGCATTTAGTGAATTTATTGTATGTGAACTGAGAATAAAAATGTTAAAAATATAATTGGCTACAGTGGTTAGTGGCTACCATATCGGATGTGCAGCTCTAGACTGTCACTTAAAAAGGCCCACATGTACTGCCTTTGGCTTAGGACATGATCTCAGGGTTCTGGGATGGAGCCCCGTGTCGGGCTCCCTGCTCAGCTGGGAGCCTGCTACTCCCACTCCCCCTGCTTGTGCTCTCTCTCTCTCTCTCTCTGTAAACAAATAAAAAAAAATCTTTAAAAAAAAAGGCCTACATGTATGTGCATCAGCCATGACATACCTGAGCTTACCTGACCAACAGACTCATTAGTGTAGAAATGGTTCCCCAAACCATCGCTGTAATAAAGGGCATTCCTGCCTCACTGACAAGGGCAACAGGCTAAGTGCAGGATGCAGACTCCTTTCCCATTCCCTCCATCTCCGCTGAGTGGGCCCAACCCCTCCTTGGCTACCACAGAGTCAGGCCAAGCAATCTTGTCACAAATCTGCCATTGTCCCAAATTCATCTCCAGGCTTGGGGCTGAGCTCCTGCCTCTGCACCACCCACAGAGCCTCACAGGCAGAGAGTGGGCCCCGGGGCCCTACACACGCAGTGAGAGCCTGGGCAGCCACCCCTGGCAACAACACGCATCTTCCTCAAAAGCAATCCCAGCCCAAAGGCTCTTGCCGACCCTGACAGGACCAGCCCTGGCTCTTTCCCATAACAAACCTTGCATTTGTTTCCGAGAGCCACCCTGACAAAGTCCTGCGAACCGGTGGCTTAAAACAACAGAAATGGATTCTCTTGGGGGGCCAGCAGTTTGAAATCAAGATGGCGGAAAGGTTGGCGTCTTCCTGAGGGTCAGAGGGGAGAATCTCCACCAGCCTCCACCTCCACCTGCCCCCCTCACATGGCACGATTCCAGCTGCGGCTCTCTCAGTCTCTGTGTCCAGATTTCTCTTTTCTTAGAAGGACACCAGAAATTGGTTTGGGGCCCTTATCTTAACTTAATGACATCTGCAAAGATCCTTTTTCCAAAAAAGGGCATATTCCCAGGTGACAGGACTTCAGTGTATGTTTTTGGGGAGGATACAACTGAACCCATAAGAGATCTCAACCCTCATTGGGACAGAATCCCTTTCCCAGAGTGGAACATTCCAGACCAGGTATGGCTTCAACTCTATCTTTAATTTCATTTGCATGTGTGCGCGTGTGTGTTTTCCACTGCAGTGTTTTTGCAATAATGTGAGTGTCCTGTTCAGGGCAAAGGGGGGTGGGGCCAGACCAGGGTCTACCCTTAACATTCAGGAGAAACTTCCCTTCATTAACCAAAGGGCGGACCCCTGAGGCATAGACATGGCTTCTCCTAGGTCAGTGGCCCTTGAGTTGGTTGGCCGAATTCTGGGCACAGGAGCAAATGTGATGCAATAGACTAGAGAAACTGGGATTGATTCTAAAACATGCTTTGTACTACAGGTAATATTGAGTTGCTGCACTTTCTGAACCTTCACTTCCTCATTAGTCATAATGTAAATGTAATGCCTTCTTCCTGGGTTGTTTCCGTCATTGGATAATATACATATTGGGCCCCTAGTGACTTTTTTCCTTTCCCTTTTCCACACATAATTTTTACTTAAAATAAAAATGAAGAAAATATAAAGAGTAAATTAAAATATCTGTAATTCCCTTGCCCAGATATAATTATATTTAAATGTTTATGTATTTTCCTTACAGTCTTTGTTAACACATATGTTTACACACACTACTTCTGCAAACTTGGTCTCATTCTGTACATATTTGTTTTGTAACCACTCTCACTTAACAAGATAGCACATTTTCATATTTAATTAAATGGTCTTCTAAAGCATGGTTTATAATGGCTGCCGCGTAATCCATCATGGATATAATATATTTCTTCAATGAACAACCTCTCGTCAGCCATGTTGGCTGTTCCCAATTTTTTACTGTTTTAAATAATATTGTTTAAATATTCTTTAAATATTAAATATTATTTAAATATTGTTTATTGTTAGAGGGGTGCCTGGGTGGCTCAGTCGTTAAGTATCTGCCTTCGGCTCAGGTCATGATCTCAGGGTCCTGGGATCGAGCCCCGCATGGGGCTTCCTGCTCAGCGGGAAGTCTGCTTCTCCCTCTCCCACTCCCCCTGCTTGTGTTCCTTCTCTCCCTATATCTCTGTCAAATAAATAAATAAATAATCTTAAAAAAATAAAAAATAAACAATATTGTCAGAGACATTCTTACAGGTAAACCGTTGTACACCTCATTGTTTATTCCTTTTAGAAAAGTTATAAGAAGTACGTCTTAAGTCCACTCTGTAAATGATCATTTCCTAACTTCTCCTTGCTTCTTCCTGCTTTTCTTCCTCTTCATCTCAGCTGGTAACCTGCCCTATGTACTCCACTGAGTGAGCAGAAGCTTCCAGAACAGGCAAAGTTCAGCCCTTCCGCCCGGCCACTGGGGCCTGACCTCCCTGCTCCTCAGGGATGCTGCTCCTAGAACCCCCTCCCTCTGCTACATCCCCAGGTCTCTCCTGGATCCGGATCATCCCCATCACCATGCAAACATGCTGATTGACCTCCTATACTCATCTTCTGTGCCTGCTATCACAAAATACCACAAACTCAGTGGCTTAAAGCAACACCAATTTATTATCTTACAGTTTTGGAGGTCAGAAGTCCAAAATGGGTTTTACTGGGTGAAACTCAAGCTGTCAGGGGTTGCATTCCTTCGGAGCCTCCAGGGAAGAATCCATTTCCTTCCCCTTTTCAGCTTCGACAGGCTGCTCATATTCCTTGGCTCCTGGTCCTTCCTTCCATCTTCAAAGCCAGCAATGTCTCATGCTCAAATCTCTCTCTGGCTGAGCCTTCTGCCTCTCCCTTATAAAGAGTCTGTGATTACACTGGGCCCACCCAAATCATCCAGGATAATCTCCTCATCTCAAAATCCTTAATTTAATCACATCTGCAATGGCACCTGTTGCCATGTAAGGTGACATGCTCACATATATGGACATCTTTGGGAGATCAGTATCCTGCCAACATCTTCCATCTTTCTCCCAGAACCCACTCCAGTTGGACCTTCATCTCACAATGTCCTGCCAAGTCACCTGTCATCTCCATGGTACCACATCCAGTGGTCAAATCTCAGTCCTCTTGTGCCCTGATGTCTCTGCTACATTTGATCAACTGATCGTTCTCCTCTTCATGGAACTTCTTTAGCTTTTAGGATGCCAGGATTTCTTGGCTTTGCCTTTATTTCCATTTATTTGGCTCCTTCTCAATGTCTCTAGCTCAATCCTGCCCTTCCCCTTGACCACTCTGTACCTCAGGACACAAGTCTTTATCTGCACTGACTCCCGGGGTGAGCTCATTTGGTCCTATGATGTGGAACATTACCTCTCTACTGAGGATGCCCAAATCCATATTCCCAGTCCTACCTCTCCTCTGAGTTTGCAGACTCAGAAAATTCCCTTTGGATTCTAATAAGCTTCTCCAACTTGACATGTCCAAGACTACACTCAAGGTCCCTCTGCTTCCTCCTGTCCCACATGCTATTCTCATACCAGCAAATGGCACAGTACACCCAGAGGCTCAGGCAAAAAGCATGTCTTCATCTTGATTCTATTCTTTCCCATAAAACCAGCATCTGGTCCAAAAGCGAGTCCTGAAGGTCTATCTTTCCCACATATCCCTAGATGAACCCTTCCCTCCCTGCAATACTCCTCACACTGCCCCCTCTTTCCTGGGTTCCTGCAGGGACCTCCAAGTTACCCGGATTACTGGTCTCCCTGCTGCTAGTCCTGCCTTACAGTCTGTTTCCATGCAGAAGTTGGAATTATCTTTAGAATTTTACATCAAATCATGTCATTCTTGTGCTCACACCCTCCAGCGAAGGTGTGCACGAGACTGGGATGTACCATTGGCCCGTGGATCTCAGCTGTGTAACAAAGGGGGTAAGGACTTTGTCGGTGACCACTGAAAGAGCAGAAGACCCAGACATCATTAGTCCTGATGGGTACTGGAGGTGCTGCAGGAAGTGAGCTAGAAACCGGTGGGGAAAGACTGAGATCACAATCCAGAAGAGCTACACATCAAAATTCAACATTTCCACAAAAAATCTTACCCACTGGCAAAATTAAGAGACATTTAAAAATAAATATATTTAAGATATATTTAAAATATATATATATATTTAGAAGAGCTCCAGCAAGTGGGCCAGGCAGTGGCTCTGAGACCTGGGTATGCAGCAGAAGCTGCTCAAGAGAGTTTTTACAATATCAAAGCCAGGATCCTCCCCAGATTACAGATCAGAACCTCTGGGCACGAGGTGCCAGCATCAGTACATTTTAAAAGCTCTCCAAACGATTCCGCTATCAGGACTGAGAACCACCTGTCAAGGGTATGAACATGGGCGGGGGTGGATTAGGTGAGAAGGAGGAGATACAGAGCCACAAGGCCAAGCTGTCCAGTAATTATTTATGTGGGTACTGAAGTCTGCAAGGAGCTAGAGAGCAAAGAAATCCAGTTCTAATTATAGATGCTTTCTTGAGCTAGTCTCCTGGGCATTTTGCTGAGATAAGATGGACAGCTTGTGGTGGTAGCTGGGAGTGTGATCTTATTAGGGGCATGTGAGCCCCTTAAGGTTTCCCTCAAATTCTTCTGTAGGTAGTGTTGAGGCCCAGGAGTGAGATGATCTAAATAAGATCACTCTGAACTTGGGGGCCTCTCTCATGTTTGTGGTAGGCAGAATAATGGCCCCCTGTAGTGAATTAAATAGTATCTCCCCCAAAACCCATGTCTACCCTGAAACTCAGAATGAGACCCTTTGGAAATAGGGTCTCTGCAGATGAAATTAAGAGAAGATCATACTGGGTCAGGGTAGTCCTTAACTCCAATGACTGGTGTCTTTAAGGTAAGAAGGAAGGACACAGGAGAGACGGTAGCCATGTGAAGACGCTGGCCAAGATTGAAGTGATAAAGCTACAAGCAAGGAGCACCAAAGATTGTTGTAGCCACCTAAAACTGGAGGAAACAGGAAAGGATTCTTTCCTAGAATCTTCAGAGGGCGCATAGCCGTAGGGACACCCTCTAATCTCTAGAACCATGAGGGAACACATTTCTGTTGTTTTAAGCCACCCAATGTTTGGTACTTTCGTATAGCAACCCTAGGACACCCAATGATGTCCATGTCTGAATCCCCAGATCCTATAAATGCATTATGTTTCATAGCAAGGGGGAATTAAGGTTGCAGATGGAATTAAGGCTGCTAATCAGCTGACTTTAAAATAGGGAGATTATTCTGGATTATGCAGGTGGTCCCATTGTAGTCATAAGCATCCTTGTAAGTGACAGAGGAAGGCAGAAGACTCAGTATCAGAAAGATGTGATGTTGGAAAGACTCAACTGGTCATTGGCTTCAAAGATGAAGATCTGAGGACAGGTATAGATGCCCTACCTCCAAAGAACATAAACACATATGTGCAAAAATTTGCCATGATTTATGAACGCTACAATGTCAAGCCTGCCGCAATTTCTTCTGGTGGATAGCATGAAGCAGAGACCTTATTTCAAAAAGGATTTCTTGTCCTATTAATATGTCCTATAAATAAAAACTTCAAATATACAATGGAAGGCTTTTATTCCCTCAGGCTGAAGTTTTCACCTCTGGAAAAGAAGGGAAGAAATCTCTTTTTTAAAAATGGATCTAGGCATATACCCAAAACAATTGAATTCAAGGACTCAGAATCTTGTACACCAGTGTTCATAGTGTGAGTCACAATAGCCAAAAGCTTACAAGTAACCAACTGAAATGTCCGTTGATGGATGAACAGATCAACAAAACATGGTCCATCCATACAACGGAATATTATTCGGCCTTAAACAGGAAGGAAATTCTGACACAGGCTACAACATGGTTGAACCTTGAAGACATTATGCGAAGTAAAATATAAACCAGACACAGAAGAATAAACATTATATGATTCTACTTATATGCTATGCCTGAAATAACCAAATGAATAGAGACAAAAAGTAGAACAGAGGAGCTCCCAGGAGGTGGGAGAAAGAGAAAAGGAAGAGTAATTGTTTAATGGGCGCAGAGTGTTAATTGGGGATGAAAAAGTTCTGAACATGAGTAGTGGGGACAGCTGAACAACAATGTGAACGTGATTAAAGCCACTTAACTATCCACGTAAAACAGTTAAAGGAGTACTTTATGTTGTGTATACTTTACCATCAAGTAAAAAATAGTACTCCTGGGCACCTGGGTGGCTCAGTCGGTTGGGCGACTGCCTTGGGCTCAGGTCATGATCCTGGAGTCCCGGGATCGAGTCCCGCCTCGGGCTCCCTGCTCGTTGGGGAGTCTGCTTCTCCCTCTGACCTCCCCCCTCTCGTGTTCTCTCTGTCTCGTTCTCTCTCTCAAATAAGTAAAATCTTTAAAAAAAAAAAAATAGTACTCCTCCCAGGACTGTCCCAGGAAACACCAGGCAGAGAGATGAGCAAAGACCTAGAGTTAACTGCCCACATTAATATGTAATATTTTTTAAAAAGAGAACAAAAACAATGGGACTAAAAAAATTATTTGCAAATTAAAACACAAAATGACGACTGAAGCTCAGCAGCTCTGGGCTGCTCATTTGTTGATTTATTCACTCATTTAACAACTATTTACTAAGGGCCCACCACCTGCGAGACGCCGTGCTAGCTAGGGTAGGCAAATGCGCACGCGCAGACCCGCTCCCTCCCTGCCGGTGGCTGAGAGGCCAGAGGCTGGATGCCAGGTAGGCTGCCCAGGCCCCCTTCAGAACCAAGTCACTCTTTCTCCCAACTGCTGGGAGTTGGCAGCTGAGTCTCCCAAGTATCACAAAGGCTGTCATGAGGCAAAGATGGTGCATCCCACCTGGGGACAGCCGCATCCAATGGCCAGTCTGTGATGGGTGATGGGGGTATGAAGGTCGAGCTGAGGGGGGGTCACCCAGCTCCAGTGCCCCATGTCATGGGCGAAGGCCGGTGTCGAGACCGTATCACCGCTCAGGGCCTTCTTTTGCAAAATCCTGCTTCCTCCACTCCGCCCCCCATCCACCCTCTAAGAGGCTGATCTGAAGGATTCTGCCCCAAAACTTCCTGCACACAAATCTCGTTCCTAGGACCTGTTTCTCAGAACTCGCCTAAGACAGAGGGGAGGCCACACAAGTTCGTAAACAATGAGAAGACAAAACACCAGTGATCCTCGCTAAAAGGAGAGAGAAAAATGTCATCCTGGATGGTCAGGTTGGTCTTGTTGCGGGCAGGGGGGCAAGGCGGAGGAAAATTGTATCTATAATGTGAAGGATGGAAAGGACTTCTGGGAAGGCATCGCACCAGAAGGGATGCACTTAAGCAAAGATGAGAAGTCAGGGAAGGCAGGGTATGTCCCATAGACGGGGGAGAGCCTGCTGTGGCTGGACCAGCGTGAGCCTCACTGACCTGTTCCTGACCTCACCTCAGTTCAGGCCCACAGGCCCCTCCCTGATGAGTCATGAAGATGTTATCCTGCAAACAAGTCAAGGAGGATGTTAGAACCGGAGGAAGAGGGGCACCTGGGTGGCTCATTCGGTGAAGCGTCTGCCTTCTACTTAGGTCATGATCCAGGGTCCTGGGATCAAGTCCCACATTGGGCTCCCTGCTCAGCGGGGGAGTCTGCTTCACCGCCCCCCCCAAAAAAACAGAGGAAGATCAGGAATTTATGATAAAAGAGCTCAGAGAAATTATATGCACTGAACATGGATGCCTGAGAGGTGGGGAAAACTCCCTGATGAGATAAATTGTTAAAGGAGCAGTAACATCTGATTCTGAATGCTTCCTTTTATCTATTCCCAATGACCTGCAGGAAAAAATGGCAGGTATTATTTCTAATGCCTCTTTTTACACATGATGATTCAGACAAAGACAGAGAGAGAGAAATTAAGCAATTTGTCTAAGGTCAATGATTTGTAGAATTCTATTCTTACAGAGCCGTGGGGGAGCAGGGCATCATACTTAACACTAACATCAGTAGAATTTATGAATGCATAGACTTCAGGGAGCTTTAAGGGTTCTTAAAACTCATCCATACCAATCATGTAACAAATAAGAACAGTGAGATCCAGGGAGGTCAACTAGCCCATCCAAGACCACCGAGCTCTTAGAATTAGACTGGATCCCAATTGGTGGGAATCCTTAGGACCGAGCAGCTATGGAAAGTTTTGCCAACAATATAGTGGGATTTGGTGTTGAATCCTCCTTTGGCTTCAGACCAGCTTTATAAAGCAGCCCAACAGACTGTGAATTTGGCTAGGTCCCTATGACTGGTGAGCAGGAGCTCTAGAAATTATTACCTCTCTGTGCTTCACTGAGATCCAGAAAACTTTTAATGTGTTCCATTCCTAAGTGAGATGACATCGAAGAACAACTTTCACAGTGTGATGTCTTGTGGCTAGGGGCCCTTTCGGTAGCCTGTGGACATGTCATGATCCCAGCTTACTCAGCTGTCCAGCCTTATGTCACCTTATTCTATTCAACCTGCTTGGGCCCCAGCAACATAGATGCCCCATACCATCCCAGAGCCCACCATGTTGTCATGATCTGGTGCTTCTGCACACGCTCTGCATGTCCTGGTCTCTGCTTTCCTCTGTTATTCCAGGGAAATCTTACTTCTTTAAGACTCATTAAAAAAAAAAAATTTGCAATGTCCCTAGGTGGCTCAGTGGGTTAAGTGTCTGCCTTTGGTTAAGGTCATGATCTCAGGGTCCCGGGATCAAGCCCCACATTGGGCTCTTTTTTCAGCAGGGAGCCTGCTTCTCCCTCTCCCTCTGCTGCTTCCCCTGGTTGTATGCTCTCTCTCCCTCAAATGGATAAATAAAATCTTACAAAAAAATTTTTTTTGCACTCATGTTTATAGCAGTAATATTCACTATAGCCAAGAGGAGGAAACAATCCACGTGCCCATCCAAGGATGAATGGATAAACAAAATGTGTTCTATACATACAATGGAATATTACTCTGCCTTAAAAAGGAAGGAAATGCTGACATAATGCTACAACATAGAAGAACTTTGAAGACATTATGCTAAGTGAAATAAGCCAGACATTAAAGACAAATACCGTGTGATTCCATGTATATGAGGTCCCTAGAGTCGTCAAATCCACAGAGAGAGAAGGCAGAATGGTTGCCGGGGACTGGCGGGGGTGGGGGGGGCAGGAAGAATGGTGAGTTATTGCTTCATGGGTGCAGCTTAGGAAGATGAAAAAGTTCTGCGGATTGATTGATTGCACAACAATATGAATATATGTAACAGTACTGAACTGTACGCTCAGAAGGGGCTAAAATGGTAATTTTCATGTTACCATGCTTCATTTTACCACAACTTGAAAAAAAAAAAAAGCCCATCCTCTTGCAAAGTCTTTCTTGAGTCCCCACACGGGTGATCCACTCCCACCCAGATCTGTCCAAGGTCCTCTTGACACACTTCCACTGATGGAGTGGAATGGTTACCATGTAATGACTTACTGAAGTGCTTCCTTCTGCAAATAAGGGACCTTTTAAGAAAAGGATGGCCTGATTCTTTTGGTCCCTGTAGCCACAGCCCCTAAGCAGTTGCATGCCCATGGCCAGGGCTCAGCCAGTGTTTGCTGATCAATTAGGACCCGAAGTAGGATGTTACCATGATATGTCAAGCCTTCCCAGCTCTTTGATATGATCATAGGTCCGTGGAGACTCAACCTGATACCTCTACAACTGACAAGTCATTTATAAAGAATTGGCTTGACAGATTGAACACTATTCCCTTGAAAAATGAAGATGAATAAGAAAATATTGAGCATCCTGAAGCAACTGGATGATTTACAGAGACATTAACGAGAGCTGAGCTCTGCCCAGCTCAACTTTGTATTGTTGGCATCTAAGGCACGTCCATAGCTTCCCTCCCCTTATCGGGACCTGCAATCCACAAGCCTATAAATATTGCAGTAGCATATGACCAGGGGTGTCAAGGATGTCAGCCGCGGTGATAAAAGTGTCTATTGAAGAAGCTTGAGGGTGCATTTCAGTGAAGGATGGACTGGAGACAGGCCATGGTGAATGTTAATTAAGGGGCTGGGTTTGGGGATCCAGGCACAAAGGCAGCCGTGGAGGGCAGGAGGAAGGAGGGGGCTGGGCCAAGGGCTGTCCCTGGGTCGTTCCTCCACCTCCTGAGCAGTGTGCTGCTCTCAGTGCTCGTGCTTTGGGCCCAATATTGAGCTGTTGTTAGGTCTCAACCCAGATCCCGCATGTTTTCATAGTTCCCCAGTCCTTATGCTGCCTCCACCCCATCCCCACGGTCAACCTCTGGCCTTGGCTAGGGATGTGAAGAGGAACCATCTGGTTGGGGCAGGTGCCCCTCAGATGGGTGAGGAGTGAACCCAGAGATTTGGGAGGAGAAGGGTCATCAGTGGGAACTGGGTGAAGCGGTGGGAGCTGATTGGAAATGTGTCTCAGAGCCAAGGTCGCCCAGATGGTCCGGGACGATCCATGCTAGACTTTGAAAGGGGTCTGAAAGCAAACAGCAATGCCTGCACACAACTGAATGGCTTTGCTGACAGCAATAACAGTAATAACTTACATTGGCTCAGTGGTAAGCGCTTGTGCTACACGGTTTTAAATGGACTATCTCATTTAGTCCTCCGATAACTCCATATAGTATGTTCCATTATCTCCACTTTCCTGTTAAGGAAACTGAGGCACTGAGAGGTCAGAGGACCTGCTCTAGGACCTGTGTGATGCCTGGATAGGGACAAACACAGGGAAGCTGGACGGCACCAACATACAGCAAGATAAAGAGCTCCAACCCCGGGGCTGGGTCGCTGTGAAAACACATGCTGAAGACGTGCCAGTGATTGTAGGCAGATGGTCAGAAGCTGGGACTAAAATACCATCCAGGTGCGAAGCATTCGTATTAATCAGAGGGTAGGTTGATATTTCAATAATGGGGCTATAGAGAAAGTGGCCACAGAGACAGCCCCTCCCCCGAGACAGTGAGTTCCAGGCCGTGAGGCCACCTGGCTGCCAGAGAATGCCCGAGTGACACAGAGCCCCTGGGCCAGCAGGGAAGGTGGGCTCCCACCCCTGGGGTGCACTCTCACCCACTCCAGCAATACCTTGGCTGCACACAGAGGGTGTCCCGATCTGGCGATTCATAGGCATCCACGTCCTCAGGGAAAAGGAGAAGGCAGTTCCTTGGCAAGAATCCTTCACCTGCCTCTTCTTCAGATTCTGTAATGAAATCTGCCTGAAATTACAGACTTGATTTTTAATGATCACTCGGTAGAACGTGCAGTGAAAAAGACAAAGCGCATTCCCCCGCAACCATGGGGGGAGCTACGTTCCCTCGGATGATTTTAGCCCCGGAGACGTGCCACATGAGTGGAACCCATACCACATTTCACACTTGGCACATGTTCTGTTGAGCCTCTGTGGGCCAGGCGTTGTGCTGGGTCCTGGGGCTCTAGCGTCAAGTAAGACGTGGGCTCAGCCCACAAGGCGTGCACCGGTGCAGGGGCAATAACAGGTCGGTCAGCTGCAAGGTTGCAAGAAGCCTTGTGTTGGGAGGTGATGGGCATGCCCGTGGAGCTCTGCGGGAGCACGGCTGACAGCGGCCCCTTGGTTGGGATGCACCTGGAAACCAACCTTGAGGCTAGAATTGGAATGCAAGGAGCTGCTGGGGAGGGGCAAAGTCTGTGGGCAGGGGAGTGGGGAATGAGACAGGGAGGGAAAGCACCAAGGATCCTGCCTTCTTGAGCCAGCTACCTTGTGGGAGGAAGGTGCTTCATCCTGTGGGGGGAAACCGGGAGCCAGTGTGAAATGCCTGCCTCTGAGCCATCCCAGTGAGGACGAGACAGCGGCATTTATGCATCAACTCCCAGCATTTATCTATTAAGCCTGCTCCCAAGGGCTTTAATTCTCTGGCACTTCTGACCTGCCGCACAGGTGACAGACAGCTTGGTTGGCAAGCAGAGCCCCTCGGGGACTGTTGGGGAAGAGCTTGTGCTGGTGCTGGGACTCTAGCAAGTCTGCCCTGGAGCGATTAAGGTGAGGGGGCATGACCAGGACACTCATAGTGTCCATCCAAGGGTCACGTCCCTCCCAGTGGTTATTTTTAAGGGGTTCGTCTTGTCTCTCAAACTAAAACATAAACCTGTCCAAAGACAAAGGCCACTCCTCTGCCTTTCGTCATAAAGTCACACAATAGTGCCACGTGTTTGACCAACATCCTGTGCCCTGCATCAGACCAGGAGGGTAGACTTCATAATTCCCCCAAGGACTCTGCTTTGAGGTCATCAGCTATTTTACAGGGAAGGAAACAGAGTCAGGGCCGCTGCCTGTGGGCTGTGGTGGTGTGCGCAGCACACCCAGGGGGTGCTATTCATGCACCCTTCTATATGAATGGAGCCTTGTAGACTTGTGCAGTGTGCAGCCTGTGCAACATATTCAGGAGCCCTGTCTGAGAAAGGTTAAGCTACTTGCCAAGCATCCCACTACTAGGAATAGGCAGCGTGGAATCCTCACCCCTCTGCTCCAAAGCCCCAGCTCCTAGTTCCTGCCTCTTCCCCTCCACAGCCCAGGGAAGGCAGTCATAAATGCCTCACAACAGCACAGAGCTCCTATAGAAAACCCATCTTAACTCTTTCAGTCCCTCCGGATGCCACGGAGTCATCCAGCTTCATGGCCTAGAGAACTGGAGCACATAAACAAGAAACCGGGCCCCACCAAGGGGTGGCATGAGTCATGAGAGCAAAAAGAAAGAAAGCAGCAAGAAATTAGAGAAGGGGACAGAGCAGAATCAGCAGAGTTCTTTAGAAGACAGTGAAGCAGCTTAAAGGAGCAAACGGATATTGGAAGACATGTGGGAGTTTTAGACTAAGGGACCCCCAGCATTCCTGAA
The DNA here is from genome assembly GCF_037043125.1 of Eumetopias jubatus. Taxonomy (NCBI): domain Eukaryota; kingdom Metazoa; phylum Chordata; class Mammalia; order Carnivora; family Otariidae; genus Eumetopias; species Eumetopias jubatus. Next base: position 6,051,915 of record NW_028274823.1, on the reverse strand, counting down.
GAACTCGGAGCCCCGCTACCACAAGGGGTTTCTGTAATCCAGCTCCCAGGGCTCGTTCCTCCCGTGGGGCCCGCGCCAGGATGTGTGTGGTGGTCAGAGGCTTCACCCCATGTTGCTTATGAAGAACATCTTCCAGATGAACATCAGGGCTCCCTGGGAAGCATGCAGACCAACACGGTTTCCTCCTTCTTATAATCCACAGTAAACCACCCAGGTGATCCACTTCCACTCCCTCATCAGCTGGGAGCACGGGGGGCTCTGGAAAGAGCTAGATCACCTGAAGTAACATCGAAACAAGTCATGGGGGCTCTGCAGACAGAACCCTGCAAGAGAGCGTGTGACCAGGCTGGGCGATGTTGTACTGGAATCCGGGTGACCTTCCCAGGATTCCTGAAATGTCTCCCTTAAACCATCCAATCCTGCCTCTGAGCCCACGGGCACCCCTCCCTCCTGCTCCCACTCTGCTCCTGGCCTCTAGGAGCCACATCCTTGGGAGGGAGGGTTCCTCCCAATTCAGTGAGAGTCTCAGTGCTCTGACCCCCAACTCCCTGGTTACGGTAAGGGCTGGGCTCCCACACCCCTTCCCCTGCTCCAACACTTTCTTTCCCATCAGCCTGCAAATCTGCACTTGAAATAAATGTCTATGCTCTCTCTCCCATTCCTGACCTCACTGCAAACAGGCCTCACGACTCTAGTAATGGCACTGGCATCAAGGTCATGCGGGAGCTCCACATGGCCGGGCAAATGGGCTCTCCTTTGCTTGCACACCAGCTTCTCAGCAACGTTCAGTGGGCCGCTCCTTCCTGATGAAACACCACCTTCCCCTGCCTTCTGGGAGCACTTTCTGGAGTTCCCTCCTGATCTTTCGGATGCTCCTTCCCAGCTCCCTTTGCCGGCTCCTCCTCCTTCTGAGCCTAACTGACAGCATAACCAGGGTCCATTCTGGGCCCCCTTCCCCTTTCTCTCTGCACATTCTCCCATGTAACGCCATCTTGTCTCCAGGCTCTAAATGCTGAGTGTTTGACATCCCCCCCCACCCACCCACAGTCCATATCTCCTGCTCTCATCTCCTCCAGGAATGCCAGATCCCTAGATCCAACTGCCTAATGGCATGGCTCTTGGATGCCTAGGAATTATCTCAGACTTAACAGGGCAAGCAGAATGTCTGATTTCCTTCCCTTACCCACAGCAGGTACCTTCTTGCATCCCCTCCAACTCTATAAGCTGCTCCACCCCACCCAGATTTTCAAACCAAACATCCGGGAATCCTCATGGGAGTCCCCTCTGTTCCTCACTCACTCCCCACTTGCAGCCCATTACTGGGTCCTGTCATACCCCCACTACCAGCGCGGACCAGGACACCCTGATCCCCAGAGATCTTCAGCACCTTCTAGTGGGTCTTCCTGCCTTGGCTCTTAGACCCTCTTCAATCTACTTGCAGTAGAGCAGGTGGCAGATTTAAAAAAAAAAAAAACATTAGCTCTGTCACTACTCTCAGCCTAAACATGCAAGGCTGGCTACCACGTTCAGAATAAAACCCATCCCTGTCTCCCTCTCAGGCCAGATCTGCTCCAGCCTCCACTGGTCATGCTTCACCAGCCACACGGCTGTGCCTGTTCCTTAAACACACCAAGCCCACCCTTCTTGCTAGCGCTTGGCTCTTCCCAGTCCCTCCCCATGGAATGTGCTCCCCCAGAATTATGCCCACCTAGGCATCGGGGAGTCCCATCTTAAAGGTCCTCCTGGTCGCTCTTCCCTCTCCCTGTTGTAACTCTCTGCAGAGCCCTTAACCCATCTGCTTGTTTTCTTGTTTATATGTGTTTGTTTATTGTCTGTTTCCCTCCTCACGACAGTCACACTCGTGCTTGAGGCCATGAGTGAGCATGGTGGTCATGAGAAGCACTTGAGTGGTTAAGACTGAATGGTTGTTTGAATTGATCCAAACAGAGGGGAAACAGGCTGTGAAGTCTCTTTCACAAATGGGCATCCCCAAGAGTCTTCTGAGAATTAAACCACCTGCAAGACCAATGAGATCACCATTCTTCTAATCCCCAAAGACCAAAGATAAATGAAAGTCATGCCCACAATTCCAGACAAGGACACTTCCTTCTAATTCCTCCTCGAAATCAATCTCATCATTGCAATGAGCACATTTTACATTATGGTCAACTTGAGCTTGATGGTAAATCAATGACACCGGGAACGACAGAGAAGAAACGGGCCCATTGTACTATACGCAGACTCAAAACTTCAAAGAAATGTTACTTCTCCTTTCACCCTTGACCCTTGGAGCTGGACACTCAGTGCTGTACAATGAGTAATAGCTTTATAATCATGCTGTGGATCAACTGCCTGTGTTCTCTTTCACTGGGATTTGGATTCTGATCTGTCATTTTTCTATGATTATATGTCAGGATTATATTTCAGGAAGAAAACCTGTTTGAAGCCAAAAGTATAGATCTTAAGTTTAGATGTTTAAAAAAAAAAATGAACCAACACAAGAAAGGTTTTGTCAACCTCTATTGGATAATAATCTAGAAGCCAGAGTGGCCCACAGCTGGGCAAAGTCAAAACTTAATGCTATTACTGTTCAAATGGGCAAATTCTTTGGATGTTGTTTGTGAAAGGGAGGTATATGCAAAAAGACCTCCAAAGGCCAAAGGGCCCACATGATTGAAGGAAAAGGCCAAGAAGTCCAGCCTGACAAGAAATGGTTTATGAAGGGGATGCACGGATGGCAGAAGCATGTCGTGGGCTGCCTCAAGACAGTAAATCGCTGTGCCCCCCACCTTGTGTAAGACCTGCTTTTAGCGCCCTGGGGGCTGGTAATACATACACTTAGTCTTATCTCCAGAGCAGATCAGGATGTTAGGACCAGGGTGTCCTTCAGGGTGTGGTTAGATAAAAGGAGAGAATAGGGGCAGGGGTCTGTGCTCTAGAAGGCTCCAGGTCATAAAGTGGTCATCATGGAGGACTTCTCCAAGGTGGCCCCAGTCTGGGTTACACAGATGTGAAAAGAAGACAGCATCATAAGAAGGACTAGGCTTTATTAAATGAAAATATGCAGGACTTCCCCTCCCCCACCAGAGATAAGTTTTGCTCTTTGGCACAGGTGGTACTCTTAGACCCCATATGACATATAGCTATAGACATTCATCTTAAAATTCTGATTTTAAAATCTTTTCTGGGGGAAAGGGTGGCACCTGGGTGGCTCAGTCAGTTAAGCGTCTGCCTTCAGCTCAGGTCATGATCTCAGGGTCGTGGGATCGAGCCCTATGGGGTTGGGCTCCCTGCTCCGCGGGGTGTCAGCTTCTCCCTCTGCCTCTGCCCCTCCTCCCTGCTCGTGCTCTCTCTCTCAAATAAATAAATAAAATATTCAAAAAAAATCTTTTTTTTTTTTTTTTTTAAGTAGGCTCCATGCCCAGCATGAAACCCAATGCGGGGCTCGAACTCACCATGGTGAGATCAAGGCATGAGTCGAGATCAAGATTTGGACACTTAAGGGCGCCTGGGTGGCTCAGTCGTTAAGCGTCTGCCTTCAGCTCAGGTCATGATCCCAGGGGTCCTGGGATCGAGCCCCACATCAGGCTCCCTGCTCAGCGGGAAGCCTGCTTCTCCCTCTCCCACTCCCCCTGCTTGTGTTCCCTCTCTCGCTGTGTGTCTCTCTGTCAAATAAATAAATAAAATCTTAAAAAAAAAAAAGAGTTGGACACTTAACTGACTGAGCCACCCAGGCACTCTTGATTTTGAAATCTTGATGCATTTTATAATATGTGTTGTCTTAAAGCCTGAGGAAAATAGCATTATTCATGTTGTATTAAGTTCTAATAATCAACTTGTCAATATCACTGTGTTCTAGATGTTCATTCTGTGACTTAAAGATGTGGGTTCAGTGGAGCCACCCCTTCTTATCCTTCATGTGAATCCTGCTTAAGGACCCATCCAACAGCCAGAGATCTGTATAGAGGATCTTAGCTTTTTTGTGGTCTCTTATCTTACTGGGCATGCAGCCTGCTAAGATTCTCTCTCTGCCCCCCACTCCCTTCCTCTCTAAAAAAATAAAGTACAAACTACAGTGCAGCTCCCCTGAGCAAGCATCCACTGCCGGGAGCCCAGGTGGGCTTCCCTCTGGAGGAGTGACAGGAGGAATCTCCATCCATCTGGTTTGCCTTAGTGCCATCCTGGGGATCAACAAATCACTGACACCTCAAAGTTTCTGCTGCAATAGCAAAGAGAAGCCAGAACTATCACCTACGAAGCCACTAACCGTGCCCACTACACATGGCAGGGGCACGAGCCAGGTGTGTTCTGGCGGAGCTCCCCATGTGCCAGGTATTGGACATCAATGACGCAGGTCCAGAAACTGACTCTATGGCTGATCAGACATAGGAACACGTTCATGTTAACAAAATTTCCAAGAAATGAATGTATAGATCAGAACAACCTAAGAAATAAAGTGCTAAGAAATAAAATGCTAAGTAGCCCATAATACTCCTGTCTACAGATCTGTGTATGTTCCCCCTGAAGGGAGACCTGCAAGGGAAGTCACACCGTCAAGTGAAGGGTACTGGGGAACACAGAGTCCAGCAAAAGCTGCTGGTTTGGTGAGCCTAAGCCTAACGCCAGGGGACTCTGCCAGCCAATGCCCTTGTCTTCACTATAAGGTGGGGTCTCACCTACTCATCAGAAACTTGCATTTGGGGGCACCTGGGTGGCTCAGTCAGTTAAATGTCTGACTCTTGATTTTGGCTCAGGTCATGATCTCAGGGTCGTGAGATCCAGCCCTGCATGGAGCCCGCTTGGGATTCTCTCTCTCCCTCTCCCTTTTCCCCTCCCCCTCCATGCTTGCGCATGCTCTCTCTCCCTCTCTCTACAAAAAAAAAAAAAAAAAGAGAGAGAGAGAGAGAGAAAGAAAAGAAACTCGCATTTGAATGGACTTTTTTTTTTTTTTTTTTTTGCTTTCTGCCTGCACATCTTCTGGCCCCTCTCCCTTCCTTAGAACGGACATAGGGGATCAGGTTTAAGACTTTTGGAAATAATACCAAAATTAGTTGATGTCATAGTTTGGAGCTCCCAAAAGCAGATACCATGACAAAGAGTTGAGTGAAGATAGTTTTTTGGAAGGTGATCCCAGGAAGCACAAGGGAGGACGTGAGGAAAATGAGCCAAGGAAGGGAGAAAAGTCAATGCACGTTCATTAATAATCGGGATGCTCCTGTTTCCTGCTAGGGGCTGTCTGAGACACCATGGGAAGCAAGCCCAGTAAAGCATATTCCCACCAGTTCCCTTCTCCATTGTTTATTTACTATCCACTGCACCTCCAAGCTGTGCTTCAAGTGCCAAAGAAAGCCTTCAAGCAGAGGGGAAGAGAGAAAAACCAGAGTCCAAGGTGGGGAGTTGTCAGGGCTCTAGGAATTGTCTGCAGGTGCCCGTGAATGCACAGGTGTCCACACGGACTATGCTGTAGCTGAGAAGTCCCAGATCCCTCCAGCCACACGGTCACAATCAGATAAATTGCTCCACAAATGACTAATTGTCTGATACTCAACTCTTTTTTTATTCCCCTTGAGGAGTAATCTCCCAACGACCTCTGTTCAAGCCACTGCCCTGGACTGGTGGTCCCGCAGCATCCAGCCCAGGAATTCAAGCCCAAGAATAGAAATGATACTCCATGAAAAGACTGTTCTTTTTTTCCCGTGTTTTCATTTACCCTGAACTATAAATGCTTCATAATTTGATTTTCCCCACTTGTCATAAAATGTGAATTTTCAGGTCATTTTAAAGATTAATTCTTCAACGTAAACCAGCCCCTAAAAAGGTAGTGATATTTAAAATCATTTCAGTTCATTTCTATTTTAATATAGAGATTAACAGACCAACTCAAGATTTAAGATTTTGTCTTTTTACTCAATTAATATCTTAGAATTAAATATTTATTATTGATAGTAAGGAAAACTAAAAATATTATTAATTGTGCCTAAATTACAATCAAGTCAAAATTTTCCAAATGAAGATGTAATGCTCAAACAAACAACACTCCCTTCGGCTCGTGATATAATTACAAGACAGTCAACCTGCTATTTATCTAGAGTATTTGTTCAACCACACCACAAACCATTAATTTTTATTTATTTTTTTTAAAGATTTTATTTATTTATTTGACAGAGAGAGACAGTGAGAGCAGGAACACAAGCAGGGGGAGTGGGAGAGGGAGAAGCAGGCTTCCCGCTGAGCAGGGAGCCCGACGTGGGACTCGATCCCAGGACCCTGGGATCATGACCTGAGCCGAAGGCAGACGCTTAACGACTGAGCCACCCAGGCGCCCCAAACCATTAATTTTTAGAGAAAGTTCAGTTGCCAAACACTCTTGGCTTATGCCTGAGCAACTAGAGTATAGTCTTTGTTTTTACTCTGACTGATAGCACATGGCAGTGACACCATCTCAGATATCTGCCACTTGTAGCTGAAGTACTATGATGAAAGAAGTGGACCATGATTCAAAGCCATCAAAAAGCAAAGGGATAGGGGAATTCCAAGAAGAGCATTTGAAACCCAGAGGCGTTTTGCTCCTTCCAACAGCTAGTGACTGCAGGGGTCCCGGGGGGAAGAAGGCTGGAGGGGCTTAGCAACTCAGGCCCTGTGAAAGCTCCAAATGGTCCTGCCAGGTTTGGCTTCTAGAACAGGGTACACACACAAGAGAAACCTCAGGAAATGAATCAAAATTGTCCAGGGCAGGAGCAATAGAGACAAAGAGAAGAGAAGACCCAGACCACAGTGGGGAAGGCGACTGGATCCAGGAAGGTTTGCTCAGAAAGCAAGGTTCCGTAGGTTTGAACAATACACAAAAACAACAGAGTGGGGAGCTCTGTGGAGTTAGAAAAGCTTTTCTGAATGCTGCTTTAATTGGAGAGTTAAGAAGAACTAATTCCACTTAAAAACAAGTGACAGACGTGCTCGTTTTAGCAGCACATATACTAAAATTGGAATGATACAGAGATTAGCATGGCTTCTGTGCAAGGAAGACATGCAAATCTGTGAAGCATGCTATATTTTAAAAAAAAGGGTAACAGAAAATATCGAGGTCAAATCCTATACGAAATGACTGTAAGAGAGTAAGAAACAGAATAAACATTTGTACAGACAAGCAAAGCATGCCAGAAAGATGTGGCAACAGAACAGATCAGAATTAACCTATTATCTCAAAATAAGCTAAAATGATATAACATATGGGTAAACAACATTTAGGAAAACTCAGAAATGAGGTAACAGAACTCAAAACAATTTGAAGTCAAAGAAAAGTTTATATCAAAATGAAGTCTAAATTAGAAGGAAAACAGTAATGAATAGACAAAAATCACGCCTGAAAAGAAATAGCTGATTAAAAAGAAAGAAGAAGAATTTTATTTTATTTTTTTATTTTTTTTAAAGATTTTATTTATTTATTTGACAGAGAGAGACACAGCGAGAGAGGGAACACAAGCAGTGGGAGTGGGAGAGGGTTCAGAAGCAGGCTTCCCGCCGAGCAGGGAGCCTGACGCGGGGCTTGATCCCAGGACCTGGAATCACGACCTGAGCCGAAGGCAGACACTCAACGACTGAGCCACCCAGGTGCCCCCAGAAAGAAGAATTTTAAATCAGAAAGAAATTAAAAAGGGGCTCCCGGTGGCTCAACCCAGGTGGTTGGGTGTTTGACTCTTGATTTTGGCTCAGGTCGTGATCTCAGGGTCATGAGATCGAACCCCACCTTGGGCTCCACACTTAGTGTGGAGTCTGCTGGAGATTCTCCCTCTCCCTCTGCCCCTCCCCCAGCTTGCTCTCTCGCTCTCTCTCTCGCTCTCTCTCTAGAATAATGAATAAATAAATATTTTTTAAAAGAAATTTAAAAAAAGGTTTGAGAAAAAAATAACAAGTACTGAAAATAGGCAAAGAAGATTAAACATGCGGATAGTAGGAGGCTATTAAGAAGATAACAGAAGCAAGGGAAGAAAAATATTAAAAACATAACTCAAGAAAAATTCCCGGAAATTAAAAAAGATATGAGAGTCCAGTTGAAAGAGCATAATGCACACCTGAGACTACTGACCTTTAAAATAACCAACACCAAGATGCTGTTTAGTAAAATTACTGAGTTTAAAAAATGAAAACCAAAAAACCCACTTTGGGTCTCTAGAAAAAAGGACATGGGACTGGTAAGGAAAAGGAAATGAGATCACCCTCAGACTTTTTAACTGGAATTCTTCCTGCCAGCAGAAAATGGATCTCATATTTAAGAAACTCAAAGAAAAGGATTGTAAGTCAAGGATTTTATATCCAGCGAAACTGACTCTCAAATATAAACACAAATTATTATGGACAAGCCAGAAGTCCAGGAATGCTCAGTCATCAGCTATAAGTAAAGGAGGTGAGCATGGAATATACAGTTACCTGTAGAACCAAATGAGGTGAAGAGCAATAGGCCAGAGTAAGTAATGAGTGTTTTCTGTGACAACGCAGATAAAGACAACTGTTTTTCTAATTGGGGGAAAAGAGAAGGTTGGCAAACATTTGCTCAAAAAATATTTTAAATATATTTGTGGTAGTATCAGAACTTTTATTCTGAGGCTGCCGTGTGCTCAATATGGGAGAAAACAAATGTGTGATTATGGGCCATATTAATTCTATCATCCCTTGTGTCCTTGAGAACCAGGAACCTTGGTATTGAAGAAGGTACAGATGTCATAGAAAAGAACTATAGGAGAAGTGATATCAAAGCTATGGAATCTTAAATTTGAGTTGGAAATCAATATGAATTTGGGAAAATTTTTTTCATATATACATATATACACATCTACATATCTATACATGAACACACATCCATATGATTAAAAGCTATAAACTTGCAGTTATAAGTACCAGGGATGAACAATTTGATGACTATAAGCTACCACTGCTACATGATATGTAGGAAAGGTGTTAAGGGAGTCAATCCTCAGAGTTCTCATCACAAGAAACACTTTTTTTCATATATTTTCATTATGTTTGTATGAGATGATGTGTATTGTGGTAATCAATCATGACATGTGTTAATCACACCTTTATTCTGTACACCTTAAACTCATACAGTAATTAATATGTGTCAATTATATCTCAATAAAACTGGAAAAATATTTTAAATGAAAAAAATTAAAATTGTTGCTTCATATATTAAATATACATTGCTAAAAAGCCTGAAAAATAATAACTAATCCGATAGAAGAGAGCACCTCAAGAGCTCAAATTGTCATCTAAAATAGTTTCTCACTGAAAGAAACTAGTGCTTCTTGGAGAAATGACTGATTCTAGGCCTGAAGCAGAAAACATATAGATGAACTGAAATATCTTTTAACGCCAGATAGGGGCTATCACAGACAACTAAGGTCATGTCAAAAGGACCCAGGAGGCAACGTGAAATGCCTCCCTCAGACCAAAGATGGGACAATGAGCTTCAATAATGCTAACAATTGCCATTAAGTGAAACACCCCAACCCCCAAGATGTTTAAATCTACAGCTTCAAAAGCTATTACCAAAAAAGGATTGCAACTGGAAGATGACAGAGAGAATTCATTATCTTGAAAACAGGTGACTACAGAAGAGTCAAACATTATTCTACCTTTTTTTCCATGAATCATCCCACTGGGGTACCAGATAGTGCATGGAGGGAAGCATCTCTTTTAAAATTGTATTCTAGCTCATAAATGAAAAATGAAATGGTGGAATTAGAGTATCATCATTTAGCAATCCCCAATAATTTAACAGATAAAGGCATGAAGCATCAAAGCCTGCTAACATGACAAATAAAAATAGACAACTAATTAAGTGCCTCTTATAATCTGGCCAAAGGGACCTAATCTGAATCTGATCCAGTCTCTGGATCCAGCTGCAAATTTTCAGCAAACACAAGGACAAAGGTACATGTTAAACTATACATAAGTGTGCAATCAGCAAAGGACAGACTGTGGGAAATTTTACACGTCAAAGTTCCCTCAACAGATTAAACTGTAAGAAAACAAAAAGATGGAAAAGGAGCCAAGAGATTAAAAGAGACTTGAAAGATATTTTTTAAGTAAACTCTACGCCTGATGTAGGACTCCAATTTATGACTTCAAGATCAAGAGTTGCATGCTCCCCTGGCTGAGCCAGCCAAGTGCCCCAAAGACAAACACTTTTAATGTAAGACAACAGTTTTGACGTAACAAGAAATGTGGATCTGGTCTCTGCCCATTCTGGGCACTAAGCTTCTAAGACCCTTGGAACCTCCTGAGTCCTAGGAGTGTCTTTGTTATGCTAATGAGACGACTCTAGGCTGGGGGGTGTGTGTGTCTCTAGTTAGATTCTGGTTGCCAGGGGAACCAGCCCTGTGATTAGAGGGTTGGAATTTCAACCCCCTACCACCACTTTTCTATCCCCACCCCCACCCACTCCCACCAAATCTCCAGGGAGGACGGGAGGGCTAGAGATGGAGTTAATCACGGAGGCCAATGATTTAATCCATCGTGCCTACTTAGTAGAACTTCCACAAAACCCCTAAATAATGGGGTTTGGGGAGCTTCTGGGTTGGTGAACACATCCACATCCCCAATTCCAAGGGGTGAGAAGCTCCTGTGTTTGGGATCCTCCCAGACCTTGCTCTCTGTACCTCTTCATCTGGCTGTTCATTTCTATCTTCTAGTAAACATTTTTTAATAATCAGGTAACAGTAAATAAAGTGTGTCCCCGAGCTCTGTGAGTCAATAAAGCAAATTACTCAAATTGTAGCCAAGTCAGACAGAAGGGTAGGTGACCTGGGGACCCACTGCTTGCAATTGGCCTCTGAAGTTAAGAGTCACTGTAGTAGGACTGAGCCCTTAACCTGTGCGGTTGGTACTAACACTGGGTAGTTAGGGTCAGAACCGAATTAAATTGTAGGCTCCCCAGGGGGAATCAGAGAATTGGAGAATTGCTTGATGTGGAAAATCTGCATATTTGGTGTCAGAGGTGTGTGAGAGAAACAGTTTTCCTTTAATCGTGGATAGGGATGCATGTTTGGGTGATCAAGATGCATTTATAAAAGCACAGGAAAGTTACTACGTAACAGTCCACATAATGGTTGCGTATGGGGCCATAGGAGGGGTTGTGGTTGGGACAGGGGCTTGTGGATTGGACGGGGCTTCTGGAATGGCTGGTGAAGTTCTATTTCTTAACCGGATGCATCTGCCTTGAAATAATTCACTAAGCCAAAGATTTGATTTATGAAGTTTTCTACTTTTGTGATTTATTGTACAATAAAAGAATTTTAAAAAGCAAAAACAAAAGCGTGTCCCATGAGGACGATTTCCTTTTTGAAAGCTAAAACCTGATTTGTCTTGTGTTCTTCTCTATACATTATGAAATAACTATTTCAATAAAACAAGGAAGTGTTTAAAACCTCTCCAGGAACTCGTACCTAGCATCTGAATGAACACAGAATTTTCCTCTTGCTTGGTTTCACAAGGCTTAGAGTGGCTTTTCTAGCCTGCAGAATAGAGAAATTCACCCACACAACCCCCTTCTTTCAGTACCGGATTAAGTCACATTTCTTCAATAGAACAAAAACATACTTCTCTATTATCTGCTTGAGAGTGAACAAGGGAGACTGAGATTCTGTAATTTCCTTAGAAAAGGATAGCCCAGTTTGGGCACTTAAGGTCATCCATGCCTGGTGCCCATTTGAACTTCAGCTAGCCAAGGGCTCCCTGCCTCAAACTAATGAATGGATCTAGGAAGCTAGGAGCATAGATTGTATTCCAGGGGCGTCTTGGTTCTCTTGAGCCTCCCTCTCATGCCCTTAGGGTGGATCCTTCCATTTGCACTTTGTTTATAAGCTTCTAGAGTCAATCACTTAGTAAACAAAGCTACCAGGGCTCTTGGGATACTGGGCTTGAACTTGGACTCCATAACCTCATTGCTGAAGTCAAAAACTTACCCCGTGCATTGCTCACGGAGAGGGAACCAGCAGGAAGGCATGATGAAGGTCTGCCTTGTCCATAGCCCTTTCTGCAGTCATGCTCCCCTAAACTCATCAAGGTAGACACTGGTGGTACCTATTCAGGTAACCTCACCTGCCAGTGCAGTCATTCCCCATCTACTAGGAGTGTGTTCGTGAACTTTCAATAAGGTATCTATAAAGGTTTCTAGAAGGTGGGACTATACCTTTAAGATGCCCCTCACAAAGCCTGGTGTGCCGGGTTCTGGGAGCTCCGGGCTCCCGGAGAAGAGAGTGGAGAGCAGAAAAGGTTTCCTGCCCTCCTAGCCCCCAGCCTGCAGCGCAAGCCCAGCATGGCAGAGGTCTTCACGAATGATAATATAATAGTAAATATTTGTACTATGTTAGGTATATAATGTACACTAAAACACTCATATAAATAAATGATCGTATATAATACTGAGTAATTTTAGGACATGGTTTCTGCCCTGGGCAGGGGGTGTATGTTGGGTTGACAACACATATAAAAGAAGAAGCAACTGAAAGCTGAACTCTCCCATCTGCCCCCTCCCTACCATTTCCACCGCCCCTTCTACCATCTCCCCTCAAACTCACTCTCCATGGTCTTTTGGATCCTAGCATCCACCAGGCACATTCCCGCCTCAGGACCTTTGTACTTGAGGTTCCCTCAATTCTATATACTCTGCCCCCAGATTTTTTGGGGAAAAAAAAATTCAGGTCTTAGCTCAAAGGTCATCCTCTCCCAGAGGCTTTCCTGAAAGCCCATCATCCACCTGATTTATTTGCTTGCTGGTTTATTTGCTGTCCCTCACTTAAACTATAAGCCCCATCAGAGCAGAAATCCTTGTCACTTGCATGCCCTGAACATGTAGAACACCACCTGACTCCAAAAGTGTTCTGGGGACCAGAAGGGGAGGGGTGGCCCCTGGCCTTCAGTGTCACCATCACCATGTCAGGGCCACCAGGCTGTCAAGGTCAGCGCCTCTCACGTGGCAGGGCCCACCACGTGCCCCAGAGCAGGCACCTCACGCTGGGGGTCCTGCACCCCTAGGTCTCTTCTCAATCTGGAGGCCCTCCTTTCTCTCCCTGATCTACACAGAGGGGAGAAGCCAGCATTTTAGGCCTCTGTGTCTGTGCCAGTGGATCACTGGCCCCAGTCTGGGTGGGGGTGGGGCTCCTGGCTCCCACCAGGGCGGGGTGGCAGGCGGGGAGGGCAGTTATGCACCCAAGGGGCTGCCAACACTCACAGCCACTGCAGGTAAGATCACCTGGCTCTCGACTTTGAGCAGCCTCTGCTTCCTGCCCTCAGGGCCCCTGGGGGGAGCATGTGTGGGGAGGGCCTGCACACTGCCCCCAACAGAGAATGTGAAAACCCCTCATGGAATAACCCAAATTCATATCTCAACCATAGTGCCGTGCAAGCAAGTGCTCAGGACATGTGAGCTCCCAGCTGTCAGCCTGCCCTCCCAAGGGGCCCCACACGGACTCCGTGGCTGTGTCTGCTGGGTGGCACAGAGAGTGGGATGGGGGAGACCCCTCCCCCTGCAGCTCCTGTGCCCGGGTCACCTCCCTCATTAGCTTCTTTCATAAGCAGTGGGGGAGCCCCGAGCTACAGATTTTATAGTCCTAGGAGATCCCATTCAAGTGGTGGTGTTCCGGTAGAATTTCTCCATTACTCTCCGTACTTGAGGAAAGAAAAGAAGAAAATCAAGGATGCCTAAAATACACCAAGAGCACCTGTTTCTTAAAACTGTTTCATTCTGCTGATTAAAGAAATAAAATAAAAAGGAATGAACTTCAGAAAACGAAGATCTCCTTGAAAACTGTGTTCACCAGGAATAGGAATTCCATGATATCGCTTCTTAAATTCAATTAAAATCGCCTGAAGATTTAATGTTCTATAACATGATAAAAACCAGGCAGGTCAACCCTGGAAGATATTCACGTGTCCACCAATGGTCGGGAGGTAGGGGGGTCTTTGCACCTCAGAGTTCAAGCGGAGTATGGTAGGTGCAGAAAGAACTCAAACCCAAATGTTTGCCTTGAGTATACCTTACCTGGCCTCCCTCCTGTCCCGGATGCTGGGTTCTTTCCAGGACAGCCTGCAGCCCGGTAGGGGGCAGGGGACCTAGGGGCCAGGGGGAGCAACTGTCTCTTCAGGATTTTATCTCCCCATTTCCAGAGTCACAAGCTTGCCCTGGGGTGCAGCATGGTCCTGGCCATCTTCTGTTTACCAAGAAGAACAGAAGGGCAGGGCCCAGCAGGCCCAGCGCCTGGCAGCCTGCAGCCTCGGCCTTGGGCAAACCCTGCTTCTCCAGACGCAGGCTGCCCTGCTTTCTGGCCTTGCCCTCCAATCCAGCAGAAGGGCTTTCTAACTCCCGTCTTACCTGCTGAAACTTTCTGTGTGTTCCCTCTTCTCCCGAGACAGAATCCCTATGCCTCAGCCTGGCCCCCGACGTCCTTCGCGTAGCTCGATTCCATACTCCCCCCACCCTGTGAACATTCCTGCTAGGGTCTGAATGTTTGTGTCCCTCCCACAATTCATGTGTGAAATCCTAGTGCCCAACAGGATGGTTTTAGGAGACGGGGCCTTTGGGAGGTGATTAGTGGGTTGAATGTCCTTAGAAAGAGACCGCAGAGAACTCCTGGCCCTCTCCTGCCCCCTGAGGACACAGCGAGCCCGTGCTATGAACCCGGGAGCAGGCCTTCACCATATGCCCGTCAACACCTTGATCTTGGACTTCCAGCCTCCAGAACTTGGAGAAATAGTGTCTGTTGTTTAAAAGTCACTCTATGGTGATTCTGTTATAGCAGGCCAAATACACGAAGACGGTTCCCTGCAGGGGAGCCTAGATTGTGGGGTCTTGTAGCGAGCACACAGGCACGCACTTGCCCCCGGTGGCTTCCCACTGCCCCTGGGCCCTCTGCTCCCCTTGCTAGTAGATTCCTGTCTTCCTACCACAGCTTCTCTCTAACTCATGGGTTACCTCCGCCAGCCCGCTACTGCTGCGAGGTTGCATCCCTCCTGCAGAAGCCCCTGCTCCTGGAAACCCTTCCCCTGTTCCCCTGTGCCTCTCAGCCCTGCCTCCTCTCGGCAGGGGGCTGGGGGGCTGCAGGGAGCACAGAGTGTCCCAGAGTGTGGGAGGGGAGGGGATTTGAAGTGGGCACATGAATGAACGCTTCTTTCTTAAGGTAATTAGGCTTTTATTTTTAGTTACTTTCCTCTTACCCCAAGTAATACTGCTTCTCCTTTTCAAAAACATCTTACATTTTTTTGATTAAAGAAATATTAAGCAGGGCACTTGGGTGGCTCAGTCGCTTGGGCATCCAGCTCTTGGTTTCTGCTCAGGTCATGATCTCAGGGTTGTGAGATTGAGCCCCGCGTCGGGCTCTGTGCTCAGTGGGGCGTCTGCTTGTTCCTCTCCCTTTCCCTGCTTGTGCTCTCTCTCTCTCATTTTAAAAAAATATTAAGCAAATAACAGCACAAGTGGGGCTGGGTGTGGCAAAAGTCCTCAGGGTGGCAGGAGCGGCTGTGATTTTATAATCCATGGCCCCAGTTTCTGTCCTCTCTTGCCACTTATGCCTTTCTCTGGAGCTGTTTCCTTGGCTGTGGTCCTCCAGACTGTGGTCCCAGGAGCGGGACATCCCTTGGCTGTGGCTGTGTCCCCAGGAGGTGCACTGGGCCTGGCAGGCAGTGGGTACACCATGCACACTTCCTGCCCTGAGCTGAGCCCCGTGTGCTCCCAGACCCTCCACTGGGGCTAAGATACAGCTGGCTTGGCCCAGAGGCCACTTCCTCATTGCCTGTGGTCCTGGTCGTTGGATGACAGCCAAGGGACAGGGTGTGTGGGCCTGCCTGCATCTGGCTGTGGCCCTGCCTCAGAGGTTCTTACCCACTCTACCGCTGAATTCTGCTCCCCCAGGGAGGGGCTCCGCAGGGCCTGCTCCAGGGCCCAGTGCTTGTTGCTGAATGTGCTCGAGGGGTCCTAGGCTTGTCCTCTCCCCAGAAGGTCTGGGACTGGGCCTTCCATGATGCTGAGCCTCAGGTGGCTTGTGCAGGTTCAAAGAAAAGGTTCGTTGGATGGGTCCTGCCCCTACTGTCACTGAGCTGCAAACTTGCACAAGCCAGATGGCCTGGTGCACAGGCCAGGGACGCGAGCATGTAGCCCTGACAGTGCACGCTGAGAGTGACTCCTGCGGCAGCCGGCAGGGAAGCTGAGTCACCCATGTATTCACTCACTCATTCATTCATTCAACAAAATCTATTAAGAATAGTAGCTAACATTTTTTTGTAAAGGTTTACTTATTCGAGAGAGAGAGAGAGAGCACGCAGCACAAGAGCAGGAGGGGCAGAGGGAGAGAAATCTGAAACAGACTCAGTGCTGAGCGTGGAGCCCAATGCAGGGCCTGATCTCACGAGCCTGAGATCAGCCCTGAGCCGAAACCGAGAGCCAGCCACTTAACGCACTGTGCCCCCAAGGAACCCCAATAGTAGCTAACATTTAGCGCACGCTCACTGTGCTCCGGACAGTGAACAAAGTGCTTTCCGTACAGTTATCTGCCAATGAGAGGCTGTAATTAAGTGAAATAATGCACGAGCTCAGTAAGTGCTGTCTGCTTGTATTATTATTACTCTCATTTCACTATTATTAGCCCCAGGTGCTAGGCTCTGCACAGAGGATGCATAAGGCTCCCTCCCAGCCCGTGGGGCAGTCACAGATAATTACAGGATCAGGTAATTCTGAGTAAATGCTGTCTCAGAGGGAAGGGTTTCTGTGAATACTATTGAGGGAGTGACCACTGCCTGGAAGATGAGAAACCTCCCCTGGCTGACCTCTGACCCGGGCTGGGAGGGCATTAGTCCGTCCCGGCCAGAAAGAGAAAGGTGTGGGGATGCAGTACTGGCTGAGGAAGGCTTCAGTTTCGGGCAACTCTATCCGTGCTTGAGGGCAAAGCAAGTGTCCAGGGACTTGGAGAGAGTAGGTGTGGTTGGGGCCGGGTGGAGAGTGGTGTGGACCCTGAGAACATTGGGGTAGCACTGTGATTATGGGGAGCCGGTGCAGGTGGGCTGGGGTGTGCCCGTGGGGTAGGTAGTGAGCTGGGAGGTATAGTCTGGGTGCAGAGGCAGCCCCAGCAGGGTTGTCCTAGGCCCAGGCCACACCGGGCTGAGAAGAGCCAGCAGGCTACCCCCGCAGGGCCTGGATCTCCATCCCGTCGTGGCACCAGGACACTGACCACTGCCTCTTCAGGCAGTTTGAATTTCACTCTAAAGACACATACAACTGTGTCTAACCCCTTCCAAGAGGACAGGGCTGTCCACTTGGTCTAGCAGACCAGGTGGCCCTTATGTGGCCTGGGCAATGGGAGTCCACAGGCTTCACTGTGTGCCTTCAGGCTTCTAGGACCTGGAAGCAGGGAGATCCAAGGAGCACCAGTCCCTGAGGACTAGAAGTCTGAGGGCCTGGCTGCAGCCTCTGTCAACCTCCTGGTCTGCAAGGTAAGCATAAGAACAAGGCCTGGCAGATCCATATAGCTTGGCTGCCATAGTGGGTCACATAGTTAGAAGTCTGGGGTCTGATGTTCAAATGATTGGGTTTAGTCTTGAGTCTACTGCTTTCTACTGTGAACTCTGAGCACATTCCCAAGAACCTTTAGGAGCCTCAGTTTCTTCTTCTATAAAATGGGGATAACCATAGCACATAACGCATTGGTTATCACAAGGATTAAATGCTCTTGGCCCATCAGTGGGAACATTCTCAGTAAATTGGCTGTTAACTGTGCATGTGTTTAATTTGTGAATGTCAAAACTGTCAAAGACTTCCCAAACTCATCACCCCCCCTTTCCTCTTAACTAGTTCTCTAGATCTAGTTCCTCCTCTCCCCAGTCCATGTGCCCTCTGCCACCAGAGTGAGCTTCCTAAGGCACAGGTTTGGATCGTGCTGGCCCCTTGGCTTGGCAGGCACAGCCCTTCCCTGCGGACCCCATATCCTGCCCCCACTCTTCACCCAGCCCCCATTCTCCAGTCCCAGGCATGGAGCACCTTCCCTGCCTGCGTTACTTCTCACATTGTTCCTTTTTGCCCAGAAGGACATGTCACTGTCCCATCTCACCTTCTTCCCAGAGGGTCACCTCTGCGTTTGCTTTCTCTGACTCCTTCAGGGAGCACACATTTCTTTCTTCCAGACACCGCTAAGTCTCTGGCGGCAGGAGAGAGAGAGAGAGTGTGTGTGTGTGTGTGTCTGAGCCCCAGACGGACATCCCTGGAGCCCCCACAGCAAGCCTTCTGTAGGCTGGTCCTCACCTAGGCTCCCCGGTGGCGGCTAAGAAGGACGGTCTGGGCCAAGGGATCAGGCTG
This sequence comes from Eumetopias jubatus, assembly GCF_037043125.1. Lineage (NCBI taxonomy): Eukaryota > Metazoa > Chordata > Mammalia > Carnivora > Otariidae > Eumetopias > Eumetopias jubatus. The sequence goes on along the minus strand of NW_028274823.1, from coordinate 6,033,578 downwards.
TGGGGCTCAGAAGAGACAGTGCTGCCGCTGCTGTTTCAGTGTTGGATGGCAAGATCAAGACCCTGGGGCAGGGCCGGCCTTCAGGGCTGCAGCCCATATCCCGTGCCTGGCTTTCTGGGTGACTCTGGGTGACCAGCAAGTCGGTGGGAAGCCTCGGCAGCTGCTGTGCAGGGGACTGCCACAAGCCAGGGATGGGACATTTATTCTCATGGTCCTGGAAGCTGCAAATCTGAGGTCAGACTGTCGGCAGGTTGGGTTTTCCCTGCGGCCTCTCTCCATGGCCACTTTCATGGCCTTCCCTCGGTGCACATGTGTCCCTGATGTCTGTCTGTGTGTCCAGGTCTCTCCTCCAGTAAGGACTCCAGTCAGGATGGGTTGGGGCCGTCCCTAATGGCCTCATTTAACTCAATGATCAGTTGATTGACTGATGTAAGTATGGTTAACATAGGGTTATATTAGTTTCTGGTGTACAGTATACAGTACAATATGATTCAATATTCAATAATTCTACACATTTCTCATCTCATAAGTGTACCCTTGATCCCCTTGATGTATTTCACCCACCCCCCTACCCACCTGCCTCTGGCAATCACGTTTGTTCTCTGTATTTCAGAGTCTGTCTTTTGTTTGTCTTTTTTCTTTGTCTCTCTCTCTCTTTTTTAAGATTTTTATTTATTTATTTATTTATTTATTTTTTTTGTTTATTTATTCATGAGAGTCGGAGAGAGAGAGGCAGAGGCAGAGGGAGAAGCAGGCTCCCCGCCGAGCAGGGAGCCCGATGCGGGACTCAATCCCAGGACCCCGGGATCATGACCTGAGCCGAAGGCAGACGCCTAACCATCTGAGCCACCCAGGCGCCCAAGATTTTTATTTTTAAGTAATCTCTACACCCAACGTGGGGCTTTAACTTACAACTCCGAGATTAAGAGTCTCATGCTCTACTGACTGTGTTAGCCAGGTGCCCCTGTTTTGCTTTTTAAATTCGTGTATGAATGAAATCATATGGTATTTGTCTTTCCCTGACTTATTTCCCTTAGCACAATACTCTCTAGATCCATCCATGTTATTGCAAATGGCAAGATTTTGTTTTTTTGTGTTTTTTTTTGATGGCTGCATGATATTCCATTGTATGTATATATACACACCGCATCTTCTTTTTCCATTCATCAGTCGATGGACACCTGGGCTGCTTCCATGTCTTGGCTGTTGTAGATAATCCTTTAATAAACCCAGGGGTACATCTATCTTTTTGAAGGAGTGTTTTCATTTTCTTTGGATAAATACCGAGAAATGGAATTATTGGATCATATTGTAATTCTATTTTTAATTTTTTGAGGAACCTCCACACTGTCTTCCACAGTGGCTGCACCACTTTGCATTCCCAACAACAGTGCACGAGGGTCTCTATTTCTCCACATCCTCACCGACACTTGTTATTTCTTGTCTTTTTGATTTTAGCCATTCTGACAGGTGTGAGGTGGTATCTTGTCGTGGTATTGATTTGCATGTCCCTGAGGATGGATGATGTTGAGCATCTTTTCATGTGTTTGCTGTTCACCTGTCTGTCTTTTCTGGAAAAATGTCTATTCTGGTCCCCCGACCATTTGTAATGGAATTATTTGTTGTTGTTGTTTTTTGTTGCTGAGTTTGTAAGTTCTTTATATATTTTGGATATTAACCCCTTATTGGATAGATCATTTGCAGTATCTTCTCCCACTCAGTAGCTTGCCTTTTTGTTTTGTTGATGGTTTCCTTTGCTGTGCAAAAGCTTTTTATTTTGGTGTATTCCCAATAGTTTAATTTTGCTTTTGTTTCCCTTGCCTCAGGAGACATATCTAGAAAAATGTTGCTAAAGGCGATGTCAGGGAAATTATTGCTTACGTTTTCTTCTAGGAGTTTCATGGTTTCAGGTCTTTAATCCATTTTGAGTTTATTTTTTGTGTATGGTATAAGAAAGTGGTCCATTTTCACTTTTTAGCATGTGGCTGTTCAGTTTTTCCCAGCGCCATTTGTTGAAGAGTCAGTCACCTTTTTTTTTTTTTTAAAGATTTTATTTATTTGACAGAGAGAGAGAGTGAGCACAAGTAGGCAGAGTGGCTGGCAGAGGCAGAGGCAGAAGCAGACTCCCTGCTGAGCAGGGAGCCCGATGTGGGACTCGATCCCAGGACCCTGGGATCGTGACCTGAGCCGAAGGCAGACGTTCAACGGACTGAGCCACCCAGGCGCCCTCAGTCACCTTTTTAAAGGCCCTCTCTCCAAATACAGTCACCTTCTGAGGTACTGGGGGTTAGGGCTTCAACAGACGAATTTTGGGGGGCACAGTTCAGTGCATAACAGTGGGTCCCCAAAGGATAACCAGGATGGTGTTGTGCAAAGAAAGGGGGGGCAGACAAACCCAACAGATGCCCACTGTAACTCCTGACCACCTCTTCACAAGGCCAAGACGCTCCTGTCCCATGCCCACAGCAGCAGTGAGCATGTGCAGAACCAGAAACAGGAAGGGGCTCATCGGAATAAGTTTAAAAGAGGCTGAGAGAATCCCAGAATTCCCCAGATAGAATAGGGTACCTTAGAGATATCTACCACCAATCCCACCATGACCATAACGGCGCCCATTGCTGGGCACTTCTTCTGACCGTATGGTCTCAGGGTTTTTTTGTTTTTGTTTTTTTCTCAGTATTTTTTGTGTTTTCCTCTACATTTTTGGGTACATGGAGCATATTGACAATACTGCTTTAAGGTTTTTGTATCTGCATCTGTTACTACTGATGGATATTTTCCCCCTGGTCATGGGTTATATTTTCCTGCATCTTTGCATGCCTGGTCACTTTTCGTAGGATGCCAGGCATCATGACCTTTTACATTGTTGGGTGCTGGATTTTATTGTATTCTTTTACATAGCATTGAACTTTGTCCTGGCGCTATTCAAGTTACTTGGGCTCAGTTTCATTCTTTTGAGCTTGTTTTTCAGCTTTATTATGGCCTAGAGCAGCCTTTAGTTTAGGGCTAATGGAGCCCCACTACAAAGGTGTGATCCTTTGGAGAACCATACTTGTCCCAGTCTATATTATGAGCTCTTTGTACACTGCCTGGTGGGAGTGCTAACTACCGTGTGAGCTCTGGGAATTATTTGGGGCCTGTTACTTTCTACTCTTATTTTCACAGCCGACTTCATGAAGTTTTAATCCACACAGGTATAGTATTCAAAGACCAAAGGCAGCCCTTTTGCAGACCTCTGGGATTCTCTCTGTGTGGGCAGCCCCATCCTCCTGGGTACTCTGACCCTCAAGTCCTAGCAGCCGTGGCTTCTCCGAACTCCACTCTCTGTCTCCAGTGAGTGAGACCCCAGGCTTGGGTGAGTCCCCTTTCCCGTGCTACAGCCCCAAAACTGCCTCTAGGAAGCCAGCCGGGCAACTGTGCTGACACACTCCATTCATTTTCCTTCTATCAGGGATCACAGTCCGGCACCGCCTAATATCTGGTGCCTCAAAACCATTCGTTCCTCCGGAGCCCCTACCAGCATTCAGCCCAGCTTCAGTTATCTCATTAAATCTTCACAACACCGTAGAAATCAGACTATTATTTTAAAGACCAGCAGCCAGCTAACTTCCCCAGAGTCAGATAGCTGCCAAGGTCTTGGCCACCATGTCTGATTGATTCTATGACAACTATCCTGCACCGCTGGAGGACCTTGAGGTTCATGGATGGGGCACCATGAGAGCATCAAGGCTCCATGGGCAAGGCCTCGGCTGCCTTGCTACCCAGATCCAGGGCTCCTTTGATTTCAGGACACTCCGTCTCCTGCAGGTGTCCTGGCCCCCAGCTCCAGAGCTCACTTCTTTGTGTACTCAGTGTGGGAAGGACTGCTGGTGTGCATTTATATTCGTAGTGACATTTGCCCCCAAGGCACATTGGTGTAGCAGGGCAGCATCCTCTACTGAACAACATATTTGCTTTGCAGAGCTGGTTGAAGTTTAACACCCAGGGTCTGCCTTCATAATCTTCACGGAGAATGCTGAGCAGCGCACCTGGGGGGCAAGGCAGAGGCTGAGCTGTCTAAGTGAGGCCAGTCCAGGCTACTGTTTCTCAAGTCGGGTTTTAAATCTCAAGCCCTTCCTTTCCCCCGTTTTGACTTTATTTTATAAAAAATTTCAAACATATAAAAAAAGTAGAGGTGAAACACTCATAGACCTATCACCTAGATTGAACAATTTCATCTTTTTTTGCAGTATTTTGTCTTATTTTTAAAAAAGATTTTATTTACTTATTTGAGAGAGAGAGAGAGCATGAGCGGGGAGGAGGAGAGGAGGAGAGGCAGAGGCAGAAGCAGACTCCCCGCTGAGGAGGGAGCCCCGATCCCAGGACCCTGAGATCATGACCTGAGCTGAAGGCAGACGCTTAACCAACTGAGCCACCCAGGCGTCCCTTTTTGCAGTATTTTAAAGTAGGTGATGAACACAATGACAGTTCACTTCTAAACACTTCAGCATATATCTCAAAAATACAAGGGCATTTTTCAACATAACCACAATACCATGATCACATCTAGCAAAATAAATAATAATTTAAAAATATCATCGGAGACTGGTTCATAGTTAAAACCGCTCTTGTCTTTAACATCTTTTAGAGTGCTTTTTTAAAAGTAGTATGCCATCAACGGTCATATTTCTTAAGTCTTTCAAAATCTAGAATGGTTCTTTCCTATCTACCCATTTTTTTTCCCGTAATATTTTCACCTATTGACGACACCAGACCAGCGTTCTATAGAAGGTCCCACCTTCTATCTTTGTCTGACTATATTTCACGTCATGTCATTTAACTTGTTTCTTGATTGTCTCTGTAAACTGAAGTTTAGGTGTAAAGTCCTGAATATACCTTTTCTGTGCTATGTCACCTTGTGCACTGTGACCACATGCCTGGTCATCTAATACAATGTGGATATCTGCCACTGGCTCAAAGGGGCAGCAACTAGATGCCTCACTGCAAGACCACGTTCCTCCCCTTTCAAGTGACAAGCAGTCTGTGGTCAAGCCCCTGTTGAATTGCATCAAACCCCCACATCCAGGTCCTGTTCTCATCTGTATCGCCCACCGCAAATAAGTATTTCCCCCTAATCACTGTGCTTTCTGGCATCTCCACTGGGCAAGATTTTGCTAAATATACCTCCTGAGTTTGTACTGTAAATATGGAAATTTTTTTCAAAGTAAAGACAATTTTAAGTTTCAAAATTGAAAACTGTGATATAGATTATGACATTTCATGGCTCCATCTCAAGATTCTGCCATATGTTGAGGAGGTCACTAGTCTGAACTCCCACTGATGCTTAGGACTGGGACATCTAGGAACTCCAGCCCTTGGGCAGATCACACCTACAAGCCCAGCACAGACCTAAGTCCTGCATGAGGCCTGGCAGGTGTGGCTGAGATCCGTGGCCCAGGCATGCAGACTCAGGAGTTAAAAATGCCAACTGGCCGCAACATGCAGGGCTCCTGGAACTGGAGGTGTAGTCAATCCCTAGCTCATGTAACCACAGGGCAAGGAGCCAGGGCCATGGACTTGACTTCGAACCACAAGATGAGACCACTGCTGGAATCAGCCCAGGAATGCTGACAAACCTCAGAGCTGCAAGAACTGTGGCCACATGTACAACATCTCAGCCAAGCTCGGGCACACTTTGCAAGAATGGGACCAAGGCCTCCGTGTCTCAAACACATGGTCCATGGTCCATCTGGAGTTCTCCAGTTCTGATTTAGAGATTCATTTATATGACAGTCTTACAAAAATATACAATTATGTATTTATTTATATATTCAGTGGGTCACCTTTATCAGAGCACAAGTGGCCACTGTTCTAGAAAATGTGAACCATGAGGTTATCAGACAGAGAACCCGGAGGCAGCATCAGAGGAGGAAGCCAACCATAGTTACGGTGCCTTATGTACGTAGTCACATATTCTCCTGTGATCCTCAGGAGAGCCTCATGAGGTTGGTACTATTACGCCTAGTTTATATGTGGGAAGATCAGAACCCTAAGGCTCAGAACAGAAGAATGACCAGAAATGGAAGGGAAATGGCTAGCTCAGGCCTCCTGGGTCTGCGTGACTCTGAAGCCCCTGGTCTTTCACTTACAACACCCATCTTCCCCAATGTATAGCCACACAAGCAGAATTGAAATTAAGCATAAAAGAGAAGGTAAGTATCACCAAAATTTGTTTACCAGGTTTTCTTTGCAGAATCAGAATTACTAGCAAGACTCTTCGTCTGCAGACTCATTTGGTGTCCCTTTCTCATTTTTCCCTATGCTTTGGTCTTTCAGTTCCTTGAGGGATGTGTTCCTTTCTACCCCAGGGACTTTGTACGTGATGTTTCCGCAGCCGTTCACCTAGTGAGTTTCTGCTTGTCCTTAAATATTGGGTTTATGTTGCTTTCTCAGGGAAGTCCTTCCTGACCTGGAGGAGCCAGGCCACCATGTCACTTGTCTTGGGGCACCCTCCTGCTCCTGTCCAGTCCCTTCACGGTTGCTTCTCTTGCAAGTGGTCAGGGTCACCGGGCCATGGGTTCAGGGTCTGAGCCCCCGAGGTTTCTAATTTCCACAGAAGGCTTTAAGTGCGTGCATGAAGCCACATGTGATTGGAGCCCAGGCCCCTTTCCTCTGTGGGACTGAAGTTCTTTATTAGTAGAATAAGGCCTGTAACTTTCTATGAACCTGTGGTTGATAGCCCATGAACTCTCAAGTCACACCTTACCCTCTTGTATGCAGCAGGTTCTCTCATACCCACGCAGACTGAAAGGCTCCTAGGGCGTTCCAAAGCGTACTTAATCTGCATTCTGGGTGGAATGCTGAGGCTTCCCTGGCTCAGAGTGGCCCCAAGGGCAGGCAAGGGCATTCTCTATACTGAGGAACAATGGCCCACCTGGCCTTCCCTAGGCCCTACTAGCTCCCTTCCCAGCCCTGCCGCCCAGTGCCCTTCCTACCCCATGGAGCCTTTCATCGTTTTTTACCTGCCTTCCTCCAGTTCTTGAGGGCTCCCAGCCCTACTGCCATTGTCACTGGGGGCATGAGAGAGGACAGCCACTTAATATTATTCCGAATTGACTCCACTTACTGAGCATTCTGAGATTTCTCCTTCCTCCTTTTCTTGGTTTTAAACTCTTACTCCTTTCTGACATTATGGTAAGAATACATAGATGTGTTAAGTTTTTCCTTGGAGAATTCTGAAGCGCCAGTGTACCTGGTGTGGAAACCCCGAGGGTCTGAGAACTCACCTACAGGCCGAAGACCACGTTCCAGGGAACCCCTGCGCGTCTGTTCCACGCCTGACCTGAGCCTTCCTTTCCCAGCTCGCTCCTCTCCCCACTTCCTCTCTTCCCTTCCTTCACACACTGAGTCCTACTGAACCAGCAGAAGTTTCTGCGAGCCCGAGGAGGATGAAGTCCCTGGGCCTCGGCGGGGCTTTTCTTGCCTCTCCCTCCGGGCTTCTCGGGGTAACTGCCCTCATTCAACACTCAAGCGAGAGGTCACTTCCCCGGGAAGCGCTCCCTGACCAGCACCGCACCACCCCTTCCTGCCCACCCGCCCTGGGCGTCCCCCCCCAAGCACGGAGAGCTAACCCATCAACGTGGAGGTACTCTGCTCCGCACCAGCGGCCAGGTGCTCAGTTAAAGTCTGTCTCCCTAGTGAGAGGACCACGTGCTCGGGCAGGCTCCGTCCAGAGAACCTCCGGGTTTGCTCCGCTCCAGGACGCCCTACACCAAGGCGGAACCCGAGTCCGCCGTCTGAGCCCCGTGCTGTGCAAACCCCAAGCTTCATACGTCTCCTAGAGCCCCCCTCGCCCCCCTCCGCCCAGGGCGCCCCCCTCTCAACGTGGGACAGCCGGGGGGCCGGGGACTCCGCGCAGAGGGAGCGGCCGCCGTCCCGCGGCACTGTCCCCCGGGGGGGGGGGGGGTCGTCCCGCGGGCCGTGCGCGGGAGACACAGGCTGCGGCGCGCGGTGCCAGACGCAGGGGCAGTGCTCACAGGCCCCGGGCCGGCCCGCCTCTCGCCGGCGCTCCCGGCCTTTCCCATCCGGCCCGCGACGCTCCGCCCGCCCCGTCCCACATGACACCGCCTCCGCCGCAAACTTTTTCCTCCTCATCCTGTCGCGGCTCGAAAGGAATGGAAAATGGCGGCCTAGGCGCGGAGTTTCCTGCCCGAGCGGCGGCGGCGGCTCTCGCGGCGGCGCCATGACGCGCTGGGTGCCCACCAAGAGAGAGGAGAAATACGGCGTGGGTGAGCTCCGCGCGCCCCACTCCGCGCCCGGCCGGCCCGACCTCCCCGCGGCGCGCGCTCCGGAGGGGCGGCGGGGCCGGGCGGGGCGCGGCGGGCGGGCGGGGGCGCCGGAGCCTGTTGCCGCCGGCCCGGCCCGAGTGCCCGGCGCCCCCTCCGGAGCGCGGGCGAGCGGGGCTGGGGACGCGCGGGGGCGGGCCGTGTCACTTCCCGGGGCGTCCCCCCCCCCCACCGCGCCACCCCCCCCGCCACCTAGCTCCCGGGCGGGCACCCGGTGGCGGAGCCCTCCAGCCTCCCCGGCCGCCCGAGCTCAGACCCCGTTCTGCCCGCGGCCGAAGCCTTCGGGTGGGCTGGCCGGGGCCGGGCCGCCCCGGGGTCCTTGTTCGGCCGCGTCTTTCTGCCTTTTGGGTGAAGCTGCGTGCAGGGTCTGGAGCTCCCCGGGCGGGCAGTTGCAAGTTGTAGGGATCCAAGCGAGGAGTTGTGCTCTCTCCCGGTGGGAAGTGGCGCGCGCGACCTGGGCGGCCCGCGCGCCCTGCCCGCCGCTTGGTGGGCCCGGCCTGGACCGTGCGGGACCCCCGGAGCGGAGCGGCCGGCCGAGCGCTCCGGCGTCCCCGGGTTCGGGGAGCGGGTTGCAGAGGGCGGGACTGTTTTGGCTCCGCCGCTCTTTGTCGTTTCCTGCGGGAGAGTGGGGGGGAGTCGGGTTGCAAGTTTACATTTCGGACCGAACGAGTATGCATTCCAGAGAGCGAGGCTTTCCTTGATGGCAGAACAAACGGACCCCAGCCCTCGCTGCGCCCTGCCGTCCTCCTCACCGGGGATTTGCAGCCTGGCTGCCAAAGGGCTGGGGTCCAGCCTGTCCTTTCTTACCCACCCGTGTCGGGAGTCGGGGCCGTGGCTGCTCTCCGGGATCCCGGACCCCTGGACCTTCATGGTTTTCCGCCTAACTTTCCTCCTGCTCCTTCATCATCTCCGTCACCCAGGCTGCACTTTGCCTGACTTGTAAGGCCTTTTGTGACCTTGGCCGCCAGGTTGTGCCTCTCGGGGGGGCTCCTCCTGGGGCTTCTGCTCCCGCAGCGGGCAGGCCCCTCTGTCCCTGAGCTTTTGCGGTGCCATGCCTACCCCCACTGCTGGTCTCCTCCAGTGCTGGCCCTCTGACTTGGGCAAGCCTCTGGGGCGGCCCTGGCCCTCAGGGTTCTTTCTTTTTTGTGATTCCAGTGCTTGTCTCTATTAGATGTCTGCGGTGTGACAGTGGAGCTGTTTGGACAGTGGCTGTGGGAACAGTCAGTCCTGAGACAGTCCTAGGTCTTCTGGGCCCACACTCGTCTTGTTCCACATGCCCACGGGTGGGTGGGGTGTGTGCTTCTTGCCTCAGGACCACTAGGGCTGAGCTCTCTTCCCACCCCATTTCTAGAGATGAGGAAGTGGAGGCCCAGACTTGGGCACGGAGGTCAGCGACAGAGGTGGGCTTTATGACTCTGGGACCTGAGTGTGTAAGCAGCATCCTGGGTACTTCCATATGGTTTCATCCCAGCCACCCTGATAGAAACGTCGCCATCCATCTGCAGCTGATGGGGGAGGTGTGGGTGCACATTCTGTTTGGGACTGCTTCAGGTGTGGTGACAGTGGGGTCCTGGCTGTGGAGAGCCTGCTGGGTGTGTGTGTGTGTGTGTGTGTGGGTGGGTGGGTGGGTGGGTGTGGGTGTGGGTGTGGGTGTGGGTGTGGGTGGAGTGAACTGAGGACTGGAACACAGCAGAGACAGATGGAGGAGTGCCTGGAGCACTCAGGAGAGTCCGGAGGCAAGCAGAGGAGCAGGAGCACAGACAGCCCTGTGGAGGAGGCAGGGAGTGGCTTGAGCTCTGGCTGAGAGCTTTTGCCTCCCCCCTCCCAGTTCTGTGGGGTGGGACTCCTGTCACTCCCGCTTGACAGAGGCGGAGAGAAAATACATTGTTCATACTGCTATTAAGTGCTCCGTCTGGGATTGGAACCCTGGCTCTGGAGTTGACACCATCCCACTGAGCGCCAGGAGGTGGGGAGGGGCTTCTCTTTGGAGCTCTGCATTTTAAGATACATGGACACCTTTTGTTGGCTCGCAGCATGACCTGACGGTGTCAGTGAGGACACTGTAGGTGTGGCACCTGTTGAGTTGCTTGACTGTTCTGTCTAGAGAAGACCAAAGGGAGCATTCAGTGACAGAGTGAGCGGGGTCTCCTTGGTGGGGAGGTGACTGTGGGCAAGAACATGGCTGTGTCCCCCCCCATGACGTCACACACCTTCCAGAAGCTTAGCCAGCACTCACTGTGGTGACTTCCAACATCACACCTTTGGCTAATGCTGTGGTTTTAAGAAAAGTCTGTGTTGAAAAGTTTCCAAAGAACCATGTCCTGGATGGTTTTGCCAGGCAATTCCAGGAACAGCGTGAATGGCTGTCAGGTGGAGGGGAGAGTGACTGCTCTGCTTGGTTTCACTCCGGTGGAGCCGAGGCCTCAGAATGGGGTAGCAGGGTCGGGACAGCACAGTCTGTTCGGCATCAGTAGGGGCTTTAAATGACTGGAGTTCCGTTAGGGCAACTCTTGATTCTGGGCAGAAGGGAAGGCGAGGATGCTCACATCCGGGTCAGCCCAAGCTCTCCCCACGGTTCTAGGAGTTGGCACTGGAGGGTCCCACTGGTTCTCAGGAAGGGAAGACAGAAGTGCTAGGGGACAGGGATTCATTCCCGTTAGCTAATGGGCTGTTTCCGCCCAAGGGAAAATTACTGGCCTCCCCCCTTACCAACCACAGCTTTTTTGGGGGGAGCCTAACAACAGGGCTGTGTTTCCTTGGAGGGCTGTGGCGGGTCGTGGGTGGGCCTTGCTTCCACTCCGAACACTGACTTGGCGGGATGAATGAGTCACGAGGGGAAAGAAAATGATAAAACTCCATCTCATTTGGAAACATGAATCACAGCTCATTGTTTGCAAGTACTTGGAATCTGTTAGAAGCATTGTTTGTAAATGAGACACTTCAGTTATTTATTTATTTTGTAAATTGGGGAAAGGAGTAAACAGCTGATCTGTTGCTTCCTCAGCAAGGCAGGAAATGCTGGTCTCCCCCGCCCACCCCATTTATTCCAGTGGGGGTTGGGGTTGCCCCCAGTAAACTTACTAGCCTGTTAATGTCTCCCCCTAGGCTTGAATTGGGCGGGTCAGTGTTTATGGATTTGGTTAATTAACAGAGGAATGAATTTTGACCTGTCCCAGGGGGGGTTGGCCTGGGTGAACTTTTCCATCATCCCCCAGCTAGGCAGAGTCTGAGGTCTCAACGCCAATAAAATTATTATGGATCCTGTTCTTAAGATGAGGTAAAAAGATGGAGTGTGTTCTAGAGTCACACCTGAGGATGGTGTGCTTACTTCTCTCATTGGTGTGAGAGGCAGAATAATGGCTCCCTTCCCAAAATGTCCATGCCCTCATCCCCAGAACCTGTAAATACGTTATGTGACATGGCAGAAAGGGCTTTGCAGATGTGGTTAACGTAATGAGACTTAGAGTTGGAGAGATGACCTTGCATTATCTACGTGGGCCCCCAAAGCAGAGAACTTTCTCTGGCTGGTCACAGAAGAGTGGAGTCAGAGGTCGCTGGCCCTGAGATGTAGGAGCCCCCTTGCAAGGACCAGGGAGCTCAGGGCAGCCCCCAGCTGGCAACCAGCAAGGAAACGGGGACCTTAGTCCTACAGGCACAACTGGATTCTGCCAGTACCCCTACGAGCCTGGAAACAGATCCCTTCCTGAGCTTCCCACAAGAGCCCAGCGGGCCAACAGCTGGATTTTGAGACGCAGAGCCACTGACTGTCTGACCTGGGGAGCTGGAGATTATCCCTGTGGACCGTTTGAAGCTGCTCAGGGTGTGGCCGTTTGTTAAGGCAGCAAGAGAAACCTAACAGGTGGTGCTGAGAGCAGTTTGGGAGAGAAAGGTTCTCTTGCTAGCCTTCAGCTTTGTTACGGAGGAGATTGAACACCAGTGGACCCAAGTGTGGGTGCTTCATTTTGGCTTTCTCTACGGAGAACTCAAAGGGGATGCAGGTGTTGGTGCTGCAGACACCTTTAACTCCTGTCTTACTCCTCATAAGCAAATTACTCATCTTCCTGAGCCTCGGTTTCCCCATCTGGACGGTGGAACTAAGCCTGGCCACCACAAAGACCAAGGACGGTGCATTGAAATAATGTTGGCAGAAGAGGGGGCATTGTGTTTGAGATCAGCCAAGCACTCAATGGGGTGTTGCTTTTGTTAATTTTTTATTTTATAAAGTGCGGTTCAGAAATGTAGTGACAAGTGATTTTCTGTTTGGATTTGACAGGTACGGTTTGCTGCGAGAATACTTTTCTTCAAAAGGTGATTTCTTAATGGTGTGTTTTGCCCCTCTCAGGGGAAAGTCTCATTTGCTTAGTGCTGGGGAGCATGACTTGTGTGTATTTAGATTAGTTCTGACTGATGATAACTGCTAGGAGTAGTGTAATGTCCAAATAAATTTGGGAGTGTGGGAGTTGCAGAGAGATGTCTTTTGTTATCTAGAGTAGAAAGCAAGCTGCTACTTTGGGGAAGAAAAATTAGATTTAATTGTAAGTCAATAGAAATGCGGACATTTTCATTCACTGGAGTTGCAGAAAAACCAGATTAGGGCACATTATATTTCTACAAACCTTATTTTACTTTGAAAACATTATAAAAATTTTAAATTCATTGTTGTGCCAATGTTTGCGTAGCATATTACGTCTTCTCAGGCTTGTCTTAGGGGTTGTGCATAGTTCCTTCTCTTGTTTGCTTCTTTCCTTCCATCCTTCCATCCTTCCTTCCTCCTCTTTTGTATTTTTTCTTTAACTTTGTGTTTTCAGATAATTATAAACACATACGTTTGTAACAGATAATACAGAGAGACCCCCTCTGCCCATTACCAGCTTACCTCTAGGTGCCGTTTTGCCAAACCGCAGTGCCACACAGAGCCAGGATAGTGGCCTGGATGCAGGGCGGGTACAGGGCACTGCCGTCACCCCCAGGTCCTCTCTTCTTGTCCTTTTTTAGCCACACCCACCTCGCTCCTCCTTCCGGCACAGTCCCTGGCAACCAGTAATCTCTTCTCCGTTTCTATAGTTTTATCATTTTTTTTTTTTAAGGTTTTTATTTATTTATTTGACAGAGAGAGACACAGCGAGAGAGGGAACACAAGCAGGGGGAGCGGGAGAGGGAGAAGCAGGCTTCGTCCGATGCGGGGCTCCATCCCAGGACGCCGGGATCATGACCTGAGCCGAAAGCAGATGCATAACGACTGAGCCACCCAGGCGCCCCTAGTTTTATCATTTCAAGAATGTTACATGAATGGAATCATATAGCATGAAACCTCTTTGGATTGATTTTTATCATGCTGCATAATTCTCTGGAGGTTCTTCAGGTGGTTGTGTGTATCGGTGGGTGGTTCCTTTTCATTGCTGACTGGTGTTCCGTGGCATGGATCTGATGCATCAGCCATTCACCTGCTGAAGGACATCTGGGTTTTGGCTGTTATGAGTAAAGCTGCTATGAACATTTATGCACAGGTTTTCACATGAACACAAGTCTTCATTTTCTGGGATAAGTGCCCAGGAGTGCCATTGCTAAGTTGTATGTAGTTGTGCGTTTGGATTTTTAAGAAACTGCCAAACTATTCCAGAGGAGCTGCACCCTTTTGCATTCCCACCAGCCACGTATGTGTGATCGGGGTTCTCCTTACCCGCCTTTCTTGTCCCGCTTGTCTATTTTAGCCAGTCTGATGGAGTGTGGTGGTGCGTGCTTGTGGTTTGGATTTGCATTTCCCTCTTTGCAGGCTATCTTGGCGTAATTTGGGAGATGAGCCTGTGGGCTGCTGCGTGAGCCGCGGTGCGCGGGAAGGCTGCTGACAGGTGTTGCTTGCGGGGGTGCAGCAGGAGCGGGGGTCACTGAGCTGTGCAGTTGTCGAATGTGTTAGGGTCCTGAGTGCAGCTGGAAGAAGAGATCATGGGGTGGGAGGCTGGTGGGGCTGTCCCAACAGTGTGGAGCCAGGCAGTGCCCTACACCACTGGCTGACCGCCGGGCACCATGTTCAGACTCCTCTTCTGAGAGGTGGGCCCTGAGGAGGGGGCCCAGGGAAGGGTCAGAATTTGAGTTTTAGCTGAGGTGTGGCCACTCTTCATTGGTGTGACCTGGGGCAGGTCTTTGAGCCTCTCCTGGCTGGTTCCACGTTTTCAAAAATAGAGGATAATGCTTGGCCCTGTGTACAAGGTCAGGCCGATTGGGAGGTTCGTGGGAGCTAAAGGCCAGTTAAGGCCCTTGGGGAACACTGTTATGTCAGTAGCAGTAACATTGTCCTTACGTTTGCTTTTATTAATAAGGTGGGAAGTGCTTTGGGACCCCCCCCCTCAAGTCAGCATGTAAAGTATGTGTATTAGTTTGCTGCCTTGACAAAGTACTACTCTGAGGAGCTTGAGCTGCAGGAATTTATTTTCTCAGTTCTGGAGGCTTGAAGTCCAAGATCAAGGTGTTGGCAGGGTTGGTTCCCTCTGCGGCCTTCTGCTTGGTATGTGGATGGCTGTCTTACGGTGTGCTCACAAGGTCTTCTTCCATGGTGTTTGTGTCCTCCCCTCCTTTTCCTGGATTCGGGCTCACCCTCATGATGTCATTACCTCAGTCATCTCTTTCAAGACCCTATCTCCAAAGACATTCTGAGTTATTGGGGGGCAGAACTTCAGTGTTTGAATTTTGGGGGACATAACCCATAACATGATTATCACAAGTAAGACATTCCCTCTGAATTTTTGTGTGCTTTTGGTGGCCACCATCTGAGTGATTATTATTATTTTTTTAAATAATTTTTTTATTATGTTAATCACCATACATTACATCATTAGCTTTTGATGTAGTGTCCCATGATTCATTGTTTGTGCATAACACCCAGTGCTCCACGCAGAATGTGCTGAGTGATTATTTTTCTGCAAGGTCATGGGTCCCCAGTTCCTTGGGGATGCCTGGAAGAAGGAAGGAGGGAGCTCGCAGTATGAGCCCCCCTCCCTCACAAGGCTCACAGAATCTAATTTAAAGAACCAAATTAGTGTCTGTGTTCAGCCCTGGAAATTTCTTGTAATCAAATTATTAGTGATGGGATGATACAGTCAGGGGGTTTGAGACCTGAACAGGAAGTTGAACAGGTTGTAAGTGTGGGCACTGGCATGGTGGGCGCACCTTGGGAACAGCTCTTCCTTAGGGGCGGCCCCATCACACTCCACCTGCCTGTACTCACCTGCCTGTGCCATTAGGAGACGGAGCCCTCCAGCTTGGCTGTATTTCCAGTTTCGTATCCCTTGTAGTGTTGGTGTGTGGGCAAGGTGGCCAGGCCCCCTGTGGTTCCGGAATGCCAGGTGTCCAGTGATGGCAAGGAGCGCCTTTCGTACTGGTATTGCATAGTCACTGTTGGGCCAAGTGTACAGCTCCGGGGTCTGCTCTTCACTCTGTAACTCGGCAGCCATCCCCCTCCACGCATGCACCTGAGACGCTGGAATTTCTATACACGGGCACTCTCTGCTTCTAAAAACCAGGTGGTTTCACCCCAACCAGATGTCTGTCAGCTTGTTAGCTTTTCATTTGGGTGCCTTGAGGAGGAAAAGGTGTTCTCCTCAGTGTGGGGTATCACAGAAGATCACAGATTGAGGGGCATGGAGATGCATCTTTGAATCTCCGGTCCATCTCTTGCCAGCCAGGTGACCTTGGGTGAGTTATTTACCGTAAGCCCGAGCTTCCCCTTTGTGAGTTGGTGATAATAGCATCTTCCTCGGGCGGTTCTGGGGATAAAGAGAGAAGCTAGCACAAACCTGGCGCTGGGTCTGTGCTCAGTAGCTGTTTCTTTTATGCTCCCCTCGGTCGCTAGTCTGTGCGACTCAAGCCACGTGGGCCCCATTGTGTCTGCAACTCTGCAGCCCCTGCTTGTTGTAAGGGAGGGTCCCCGACGGGGGGAGAATTCCCTGGAATTTTAGTGTTCGCTGTGAAGTCCTATCGGGTTGGAGTTCCTACTGATCCCCAGAGCTCCTGAAGGGACCAGGTGAAGGGAGCCCAATAAAGCTTACGTGGATAAATCTCTTCCCAAAAACGTCACTCAGAGTCTTCGTCCTGGTGGGATTGCTCTTCACAGTTGCAGTTTGCTGCTGCATTTCCTCAAGAGTGCAGTACAAATTCTGTGTGCCATCTTGAGTGATTTTGTTTAACTTACCTGCTTTTATATGAAAATGTAACTATTTCTGAATTAGGGTTGGCTGGCTGCTGTAACAAAGAGCCCCAACATTTCCTGGGCTTCATATAATGAAAGTTTGTTATTTGTTTATGTCACAGGCCAAGTGGCTGGTGGAGAGGGGCCTCAGGGGCTCTGCTGCCTCTAGTCATCCGGGGACTCAGGCTTCTTCTGTCCTGAGGCTCTTGCCCTCCGCTAGGCTCTTGGGTTCCTTACCTTTCAACCTGTGGCTGGGGAAAGAAAGAAAGAGATGGAGGACCTTTCACAGGAGCTTTTCCCTCTGCCAGGGCCGGAGGTGGTGCTCATCCCAGAGCTCAGTGCCTGGCCCAACCTAAGAGCACCTGAGCCTTGCACATAGAGTCTAGCTGTGTGCCCTGCAAGAAGGGGAGAATGTGCGTATTGGGAATCTCCTCTAACAGGTCCCTGTCATCGACACCTACTTTTTATTGATCAGGAGGAGTTAGATCCTTCAGCATTATTGGCACCGAACACAGAGATTGTAAGGTGTCACACCATTTTGTCCCTGAGAGTCACTTGGCAGAACAGATGTCCATACCTCGACAACAGTATGAAGAGATGCAAATGAGAACAGGTGCTGCCTTTTTCTTTGGCCTGTTTTCTGCTTCTGCTCCTCTTCTGTAGATTCCAGGATGCCCTTCACTATAGACCTGGCCCAGAGAGTACTCCTTGGGGGGTGCGGTAGACCTGTGAGCATAAGGGAGGCTGCCTTCTAAATGAGTCATCTTCATGTTTGTCTGGCACTTCCTATTCTCACCATCCTGAAACATATGCAGCACCCCCAGATCCCATTCCTGCGTCTTTGGAATTCTTTGGGCCTCAGAAAGGTGGTGTACTAAAGCCTGCTCATTAGAACGGTGTCTTTGTTTCTAAGTGTTGGTTTTTGTTTAGTAGAATGGAATCTTAATATTCTGAAATAACACTTGTCTTTATGACTAAGCATGCTCTGAAAAAAGCCTATAAAGGTTAATCAGTCACAGCTACAGTAACTTAAAAGTTCGGTTGGGGGGCCATTATGGTGTAGGGTAAAGAGCAGTGGACTGGGAGTCAGAATGCCTGGAATCCAGGCCAGGGCTCTACTCTTCTGCCTTATCTACCCTCCCCGGCCTCAGGCCCTGGGAGATGGGGCAATAGTGGCCTCCATTTCCCTAGAGGAGCTGGCTAGATACTGCACGCGTAGAGCCTGCGGAAGGAGAAAGTACTACTTTCTATTATTTCCTCTTTCAGAAGGAGAAAGTACTACTTTGTATTAATGATGTTATAGAGAAAATAGGTGATTACTGGTGATGGTTTTAATCAGTTTCTTATTGGAAAAGAGCAGTGTGGCAGTGTGAGCATTACTTTTCCTAAGGTTTTGTAATTTTTGTTTTATTACTAAACAAGTTGTCTAGTCATTGATTAACAGTGTGAGCCGATGAGCCTTATGAGTAGGCACTAAGCTGAGCAGTTGAACTGATGCACGAGGTGGATCGTGATGAAGGTGAGTGTGTCCCAGCTTCCGTGAACAACGCAGTTGTTGTAAGCCACGGAGAAATTACAGGTCAAAGAAAACTGTGCCTTCAAATAACCTTTCTTCCTTCCAGTTTGCTTGCTAGCATTGTTCTTAGATGTGGGGGATCCAGAGCCGCCCTCCTGGGGTGTAGATCGTGGTCCAGCTCAGCAATCCCTTATGTGAAATTCTTAGGGCTAGTGGTGTTTTCAAATTCAGGTTTGTCTCGATGTGGAGAGGTAGATGGTACCCGTGCAGAAGGCTCACGTATGTGCTGCACACCCCCAGCGGGTCTGGGGACTCCGCCACAGTCAGACATGTGGATGCGGCTGCGGGGGCTGTATGGTCACCTGCAGTGTGAGGGAGGTGACCTGTGATCAGCCTGCTCTCCGCTCAGGCCCAGTTTTTGCCATTAAATGAATTACCAGAAACTATTTTTTTGAGTTTTGGGAGATGGCAGGGACATGGATCGTGTTTGGTGTTTTTCGTGGCGAAGCCAACACCTTCAGTGCTTGTCAGTCCTGGGCTCTCAGGTTCTCTGATCAGAGTTTTCAGACTGTGGTGGCTGCTGGCTGCTTCAAAACACTTTAAAAAATGTCCTTCATAGCCTTCTGGCCTCATTTCCTGCCGTATTCCTGTCCAGCTTGGTGCTGGGCTGGTCCCAGGTTCCAGTCTGTGATTTGCCCTTTCCTGCCTTAGCTCCTTAGGACCTGTGCCCGGGGCCCTAGCCTTGCAGGCCTCATCCTTTCTGCCTCCTGACCCCTTCCGGGGGGGGCTGCCCCTCTGTTCCCAGCCCAGGCTGTGGGGACAAGTGTGTGCGAGGGCCGAGGGCCCAGCAGCAATGGCCCTGAGTCCCCAGGGCCTGGGAGTCTTGAGGCAGAAGGAGGGGTGGGGGGGTAGTAGAGCATGGGGAGGGGGCAGGTGCACCCCAGGGTCAGGGAGTCAGCGTTGAGGAGAGGCGTGCCTTCCCCCTAGAGCTCACAGCATTGTGATTTCTCTTCCTGATATCCTTAGCCAGAATCTCCTGATGCAGATTCTGGGCTGATGTAGCTGTGTGGCCAGGAGGCCGAGCTCTAGGCAGCGGGGCGCCACGAGGGGCCTGGAGCAGCTGGCCCCGAATCTGGATGACGGAGGCCTAGCTCTACACAGGGGTACTGGTGCTAAACCCGGAAGTGTGACCCAGGGGTCCTGGTGCTAAACCCGGAAGTGTGACCCAGGGGTCCTGGTGCTAAACCCGGAAGTGTGACCCAGGGGTCCTGGTGCTAAACCCGGAAGTGTGACCCAGGGGTCCTGGTGCTAAACCCGGAAGTGTGACCCAGGGGTCCTGGTGCTTAACCCGGAAGTGTGACCCAGGGGTCCTGGTGCTAAACCCGGAAGTGTGACCCAGGGGTCCTGGTGCTAAACCCGGAAGTGTGGCCCAGGGGTCCTGGTGCTAAACCCGGAAGTGTGACCCAGGGGTCCTGGTGCTAAACCCGGAAGTGTGACCCAGGGGTCCTGGTGCTAAACCCGGAAGTGTGGCCCAGGGGTCCTGGTGCTAAACCCGGAAGTGTGACCCAGGGGTCCTGGTGCTAAACCCGGAAGTGTGACCCAGGGGTCCTGGTGCTAAACCCGGAAGTGTGACCCAGGGGTCCTGGTGCTAAACCTGGAAGTGTGACCCAGGGGTCCTGGTGCTAAACCCGGAAGTGTGACCCAGGGGTCCTGGTGCTAAACCTGGAAGTGTGACCCAGGGGTACCGGTGGTAAACGTGGGCAGTGACCTGTTTGAGGCTCAGTGCCTTCTTCCTGTGAATTTTCAGGGCCATCACTGCCTGTGGAGGCTGCCCCCTCAAAGCGAGGACTAGTATTCAGGTTCGGACGTATGCATGGGGGACTCTGCACCCCCTCTGTGCCCCAGTTTGCTCACTTGTCGCCTGTGCATAACAGTAGTTGCTGCCTTAATTCATGTAAAACTGGCTTTCTGGACTTGTGCACTCTTGACATCCTGGGTTGGATAATTTTTGGTTGTGGGGGGCTGTCCTGTGCCTTGTTGGGTGCTTAGCAGCATCCCTGGCCTCTACAATAGATCTTAGGAGCAGCCTCTCAGTTGTGACAGCCTACACAGCTATTGCCACATGTCCCCCTGTGGGCAGGATGGCTCCCCTGCAGAACGACTGGCATGAAGTGCAGGGGTGAAGCTGAACTCGGGGGCAACACCCGCTGGCTGTTTACTGTGGCATCATGATGGTGTTGCTGGAAGCAGAGGCTCTCCTGATATCTGGGAAGGGCAGGCTGGGACCCTGCAGGACTGCTTCCTGAAGGGTGTGCTTTTGGGGAGAGGCCGGAGGGGAGGAAGCAGGGAGGAAGGTTGGGGGCACGGTGGGTGGGGGCCTCTGGCCAGGCCTGCTGGCTGTAGGAAGGTGGTCAGGAGCCAGCTGTTGTTTCTTCTCCTTTCTGAGAAACACAAATGGCAGTTTTGAGGTCAGGTTCTGGGACAGGTGGGCAGATTACCAGAGGAATTAGGGACCCTCCCCGCATTCTTCCTTAGCAATTCCTTTCTGGCTGCCCTGAGACCTCCAGAAATACAGGAGCTCAGGCATTCGCCGTTGGAGTTGTATTTGCTGGAATAAAGGCACTTATCCAGACTCCTTTCTTCCCCCTGAAAATAATAACTTATTTTCTTTAACATAATTGACTTTTCCAGGGGCAAATAATGATTTAGCAGGAGGGAAATTTGATTATTTTTCTTCCAAATTGCTGCGCTTCTATTAACTTCACAAGATTTATTTTCAAGTCCTTCTAACGTCATGTGTGTTCTACCGCCTATTTTTCAAAGGCAGGATTGCAGCTTGGTCCTCCAGGCACTGTGGCCAGGCTGCCGAGTTCTTCAGATGGTTTTGGGGAGTGTTGCTTTGAGGATCAGCCTGGAGAGGCCAAGGGGAGGGAGAGGTGAGGATGGGAACTGATACTGGGGACCCCCACAGAATAAAGGGCTGGATAGCACTCAGTCCGGCTGACCTCAGTGATGTCTGGCGGTATTTCTTTACCCAAACTCTGATACAGTCCACCCTGTGTGGCCTGGTAGTGCCACCGGGCCTTTGCGTATGTTCTCCTCTCTGTCTGTAGATAGTCTTTATTTACCTCCCACCTCCAGGCTCAGCTCAACTTGTAAACCTTTCTCCACTCACCCAGGCTGAGTGAGGGCCCACCCCCTTGCTGCTCCCTGCAGTTCTACACATACTTCTACGCCTGGGGGCTGTTGGTGCACCTTACCTGTGGCCCCAGCTGGACAGAGGGCCCTTGAGGACAAGGGCTGAGTTGTGTTCCTTTCCCTGTTCCCTGCACCTGGTATGGTCCCTGGCACACCTGTTGAATGAAGGCAAAGGGACAGAGGGATTTTATCTCAGCCAAGCATCGGGAACTAACTTGAAAGCTTCAGATCTCCTCTTGGTGGAGAGTCACATCTCTGGGTGTGTGGCCCCTTCTGGGACATGTGACAGAATTGCTCAGGAATCCAGTGTGTGATTGGTCTAAATGGACTTAACAGCTCCCCCACCCTGGACTGTGGGTGGCTCCCTAAGAAGAGGCCCTGTCCTCAAGGAAAGGGGATGACCGGTGCCATGCTGCATACAAACTTGGTGACCAGGCAGCTCAACCACACCTCCAGTCATGTGTTCCTCAGATAGCTGGGGGCATCGGAGCATGTTTGTGACTTGGCTGTCCCTGCAACTTACCCCCCGCCCCCCCGCTTCCCCTCCTCTCAGGCTACTTCTCAAGTCCTTCATGTGTTGCTCCAATAACATGCTTTCTCAGTCTAGCTGTTGGGGTCAAGTGCAGGGACTGGATGAACAGGAGGAGAGGAGAAGGAAAACCCAGTTTGTGAAGGAAGATGGTAGGGTGAGTCCTGGCTCCTGGTCCTGGTGGCTGCAGAACCCCAGGGAGGCTCTGAGCAGCTTTCGGGGCCTGTGATCATCTGTAAAGTGAGATTCTTGCCCCAGTCTCTCCTGCCCTGCAGCATGGTGATGAGATGTCAGTGAAGTCAAAGTAGATCATATACATTGAAGTACTTTGTACCGCAGAGCAGTGAACAGCTCAAAGAAACAGTCAGACATTTTTGTTTAGAACAGAGATCTGTAGCCTTTTTTCTGTCAAGGTCCAGATAATAAATACCTTAGGTTTTGCTGGCCAGGAGGCAAAATAGAGGGCACTATGTGGGTATGTATATAATCATTAAAAACATGGACCCACTTGGGGCGCTTGGATCGCTCGGTTGGTTAAGCATCTGACTCTTGATCTTAGCTCAGGTCTTCATCTCAGGGTTATAAGTCCAAGCCCGAGTTGGGCTCCTCACTGGGCATGAAGCCTACTTAAAAACAAACAAACAGCGGAACCACTCGAAAGTGTAAAAATCAGAAGATAGTTTGGCAATTCCTCAAGAAGTTTTAAACACACAACTACCACATCACTCAGAGATTCCACTCCTATGTCTGTTCCCTGAGGAACTGCAAACAGACGTTCCAACAAATACTCGTACATAAATGTGCACAGTGGTGTTATTTACAATACCCACAACATGAAAACCGTCCACATGTCCATCAGCAGGTGAGTGCATAAATAAAATATGGCGCATCCATACAACGGAGGATTATTGAACCATAAAAATGAACGAAGCACTGATACACATTACAACATGGATGAACCTAGAAAACATTATGCACAGTGAGAGAAGACCGTCACAAAAGGACATATATCTTAGGATTCTCTCTGTATGGGAAACGTCCAGAATAGGCAAATCCATAGACCCCAAAAGCAGATTACTGGCTGCCGGGGGCTGGGGGAGGAGGGAATGGGGAGTGACTACTATAATGGGGATGGGGTTTCCTTGGCGGGAGACAAAAATATTTTATTTTATTTTATTTATTTTTTATTTTTTATTATTTATTTGAGAGAGAGAATGAGAGAGAGCATGAGAGGGAAGAGGGTCAGAGGGAGAAGCAGACTCCCCCATGCCAGATCATGACCTGAGCCGAAGGCAGACACTTAACTGACTGAGCCACCCAGGTGCCTGGGAGACAAAAATATTTTAAAATAGACCTAGAACCACATAGAGTTGGTGATTGCACAACATTGTGAATGTACTAAATGCTACCACATTGTATACTTTCTTCCTTTATTTATATACTTATTTACTTTACTCCTACAACATTCCTGTTAAGTGAGTGCTACTTTTGATCTCCATTTTATAAAGGAGACTGAGGCACCGAATTTTTTTTTTTTTAAGATTTTTTTTGAGAGAGAGCGAGAGAGAGCAGGGTGAAGGGCAGAGAGAGAAGCAGACTGATTCCCCGCCGAGCAGGGAGCCCGATGTGGTACTCGATCCTGGGAATTTTGGGATCATGACCTGAGCCAAAGGCAGACGCTTAACCGACTGAGGCACCCAGGTGCTCGGCACCGAATTTTTTTTAACTAATTGCTTTAACCAAATCATACAGTTTAAAATGGCTAATTTTTTTTTTTTTTTTAGATTTTATTTATTTGAGAGAGAGAATGAGATAGAGCATGAGAGGGGGGAGGGTCAGAGGGAGAAGCAGACTCCCCGCTGAGCAGGGAGCCCGATGCGGGACTCGATCCCAGGACTCCAGGATCGTGACCTGAGCCGAAGGCAGTCGCTTAACCAACTGATCCACCCAGGTGCCCTAAAATGGCTAATTTTATGTTACATGAGTTTTACCTCATTAAAAAAAAAATGGTGGAAAGCATTCTTTGTGGATGGGCAGTACAAAGTCTGCCTGTGGCCGGATTTGGTCTGCGGGTTGTGGATTGCCAGCCCCTGGCTTAGAGTCTTCGTGATCCTTCAGTTTAGAATAATGGCTATTTTGTCATAGTATTATGTACTAATTAGAAAAGGATGCAAGCTATCCGAAAAGTAGAAAGATGTCAGAATCTTGTAGGCATTCTCCAAATAACGTACCATTCAGAAATATCCACCCTTCTAAGTGTACCTGTATTCCTGTGTTGAGTGTGGATAGAAAAATGGGAGGTCCATAGACTTTTTTTTTTTTTAAAGATTTTATTTATTTATTTGGCAGAGACACACAGCGAGAGAGGGAACACAGCAGGGGGAGTGGGAGAGGGAGAAGCAGGGGCTCGATCCCAGGACCCTGGGGATCATGACCTGAGCCGAAAGCAGACGCTTAAGGACTGAGCCACCCAGGCGCCCCGGGAGGTCCATAGACTTTTAAGGCTGAAAGGACACTCGGTCACCCGGTTTTTTGGATTGAGGAGTTGGGGGTGGTGGGAGCAGAGCTGGGACACTCTGGCACCCAGTCCAGAGCTTTAGTAAACTCTGGGGCCCTTCAAATGCTCCGAGTGGGGGAGGGGCGGTGAAAGGTTAAAAAAAAAAAGGTGATTTAACAGAAATCCAATCCTTTAGGGTCCCTGCCTCTTCAACTGTGTTGCTTCCAGTTGAACAGAAAATAAAATCTCCATTTTGCACTTTATCTGACCAACAGTTACCAGTGGGGACCAGATGTGGTCAAGGGCTCTGAAACATTTGTCTGCACGATTTCCCTCTTTGATCTCTGTGATTCATAGGCAGGCACTTAAAGGTGGGATTAACGTGGAATGAGCCTTCAGAGTGAAGAATCTTAAGTCCCTGGCCATGAAGGGTTGGATGAAAGTGTTTCTTAAGGACAAAGTTTTAAAAATCGTGGCATAAACGGTATTGCATATAGTACTTCTATTTTTAAAGTCGATGTTTTATTTACCTGCTGAAGTCTGCCGCTTACCCGCAGGTATTTGCAGCCGCTTTGCAGATTTTCTTTAAATGTGTCAGCCTACAACATTTTTTTCTTTTCTTTCTTTTACAGCTTATACAGTTTTCACTGGGCTTGCACCTTTTTCACTGATCTGGTAATGATTCATCTCGTGGTTGGGAAGGCACCGCTAGACTGAAGAAATGGGATGGTAGTGTCGAGTCTTGTTTGCAGTTTTTATGAACATTTCTTGTTTCATGCAGCCCGCCTTGCTGGGCAGTCGGCCTAATTTGCCTTCTGCTTGTGTTCTAAAGTACTTTTAATTATGTGTGTGTGTGTGCACATGAAGTTAGAGCTGTGTGGAATCCTGGCACTACCTAGTCCGGTTTCTTCACTTTACCCAGTGGGTCTCCTCATGCCTTTTCTTACCACTCAGGGGATTCACGGGTATGTTTCTAAAATACACACATTTCAGAGTGTGCATAGGTGCATCTGTACGGACAAACTCCAAACCTCGGGACAGCTGAGACCAAGATGGAATCATGTTATTAGGAAGCCTTTCCTGTGACACATCTAGAGCATGGAAGCTTCGGGTTTCTTCCTTTTCTGAGAAGATAAGTTGGGGGAATACATAGAATGTCAAGTAGAGATGATTCTTAACAATGAAATAAGCCTTCCCTAACTGCTGCTGTTGGTTAGTGACATGAACCTTGTCTTCATCACAGTGGGCAGAGGGCCTGAAGAGCTTGGGCTGACCACGCAGATGGTAGACTCTGCTCTACAGTATTGACTATGCCTCAGGGAGGCCAACCGATGGCAGCAGTGGGGACCTCTGTGACTGGAATAAAATGCTGTGGCAATTTAAGTCAAAGGTTAAAAAGTCATCAGTGACCCGTAATATCTGTGGGAGTGTGAAGGGCAGCTGAGGAGTTAGCCTAGATGTTTGTGATGTAGAGACTGCAGTGTGTCAGGCCGGGCTGGTGTGGAGACTGCGGTGTGTCAGGGCAGTATTGGTGAGGTGACTGCGGTGTGTCAGGCCGCGCTGGTGTGGTTGTGACTGTGGTGTTTGAGCAGACTAAACAGCGCGATGTGTGTACAGTGTTTAGTGTGATGCCTGGCACTTTGTCACCACTTGATACTTGGAACACCATCACTGGCGTAGTGTCAGCCTGAAAATCCATCCCTGGTGACAAAACAACCTAAGTTTAGTGTACTTCTGTCTTCTGGTAAAAAATTTAAAAAAGACTAGAGTGCTGTTAAGTAGAATCATTGGATTTCCACATGAATTACTTGATGTTTTTTCTCAAAGTTCAAAATTACTTACAAGCTTTAATCTGAATTTAGATATCCAGGAAAAGTAGACAAAAGAAAAAAAATTAAACTGTGAAAAACACCGTTTTCATGTGAGTATTTGCATACATTTACATATTAACTTGAAGGGAAACACAGTTCCTTATGATTACAAACAATATCTCGACTGGATCACTTAATAAATACTTTATGATGGAAAATGGAGATTTTTTGGGTTAATCCCCCCCCCAAAGATAGGTTGTAACCCCTGTGCCTCAGAATGTGACCTTATTAGAAAATTAGGGACATTGCAGATAATAGATAAGATGCGGTCCTACTGGATTAGAGTAGGCCTTTAATTCAGTATGACTGCTGTCCTTGTAAGAAGGGAGGAGACATTATGAGAAGAAGGCCACGTGAGGACAGAGGCAGCAGGTGGAAATTAGGCTGCCGCAAGGTGCCGAGGCCCAGGGGCACATGTGGCTACTGGGAGCTGGGGGAGGTGAGGAAGGGATCCTCTCCTAGAGGCTTTGTGGGGAGCATGGCCTTGCCCACACCCTGGTTTGGGATTTCTGGCCTTCAACACTGTGAAGGAAATACGTTTCTATTGTCCTGAGTCCCCACGTTTGCAGTCATTGGTTATGGCAGCCCGGAGATTGAGGAGTAGGGCAGAAATGCACTTGAACAGATGAAGAGGGCCAGTGGAGAGAGATTGTGAGCTTGTAGCGGCCCCCTCGGGACCCTGCTCTGTCTCCATTCAGTGAGGAGCGGTCTCCTGACCCGCAGAGAGATCGTGCTCTAGTATCTTTTGTGTTGTCTTTTTAGAGAACTGTCTGGAGACCGAGGTGGTTAACTGTGTGCCAGGTATGTGATAATGTTAAGTGATGTCAGGCTTGCTTCGGTTTACTTCTTTCTTTCAGTTTGGATTGGATGTGAAGTTTACGGACCAGAACTTGAGGTGAATAGGAGATGCTTAATTAACTGCCATCCCTCCAAAGGGGTCAGGCACTGAAGTGTACATTGGAGATTCTTCTGGTGCAGTTAACTTGGTGGTTTGTTATATGAGTAGATGGTCTCTTTTTTTCCCTCCAAAGAGAATCTCTGTCGGGAGTTACTTCCACTCCTTCATGCAGCAGATGCCAAGTCACAGAGGCCTCCGTGGCTGACGCCCCCTTGATTGGGGGCCCAGCGAAGAACACGGCGGACTTTGGTGTGTGCCCTTGGGTTGCCAACAATCTAGTGGTAAAGACAGGCTTGGGACCAGCTGGTTATGATGCTCCGAGTGAGTGCTCTCTCAGGGTGAGGACACGTGACAGGCAGGTGAGGGCTACCTACCCAGGGGCTGGACAGTCTGGGATCCTTTGCAGACACCTGCAGGGCTGCCTCCAGAAAATACCCCCGGTGGACGAGGGGATGCTCTTGGTAGAGGAAACTGCGTGTCTGAGGTTTGGAGTTCAGATGAGTGGCTTGTTGGAGAACCTGAAAGAATAAAACATGAACTGAGTAAAGATTCCCTGGATTCAGAATATAAAACCTGAGGGAGATGAAGGATTCAAAGCCCTCAGGGTTTCCTGGCGGGGGGAGGTGAGGGAGCATCAGACCCATTTCTCTGGTACATCCTGCTCTGTGGCAGGCTTTGCCCTGGCTCTCAGCCCTGATTAATTCTGGAGAGCTGTGTCCTGGCCCGGTGGCTGGGCCCTGTCCCCTGGGGGCCTTAGCAGAGCCCATAGCCTGACTTGTAAACTTGGCCAGCATTATTAAGTCTCCCACTTCCAATTTAGCAGAAACTAAGGAGAAATGGGCTTTCTTGCTTCCATTTATAAGCGTTATTTTGCACAATTGCCACACAGGCGGTATTGCCCTGAGCCTGAAGGGCTGATGTATTGAGTCTAGACTGGAATTACGGTTAAGTATTTAATCAGGTCACTTTCAGAAGCTTGGCCAAGGGCATTTAATCTCTTGAGGCATTTTCATATGTCTTGTTTGAGGATGGCATCTCTGTCTAGGAGGACCTCAGGGAAGAAAATGTGCTAACCGTGAAAGCTGCCATTGTCTGGGGAGACAGAAGGAACCGGGGCTTACAGCCACGGATAGATCTGTTAGGTACAGATGAAAATCCATGCAAGTTGATTTGCGTGAGAATTGGTCCTGCAACTCGTTGTCAGGTCCTGTTATGGGCTGGATGGTTACTGGCCTGGATCCCTGAGGGTTCAGGGATGGTTTGCAGTTGCGCTGAACTGGGGGTGCAGCCTGGCGGTACCCCTCGCAGCTTGTGAAGTACTTAGAATTAACCTTACGCTCCAGGCCATTGTTTGCTCATCTGTAAACTGTGGATAATACTAGTTGCTGCCACTTAGTGTTGTCACGGATTACACGTCCACACCCAGGGCGTGTTGTTGCTTATTGGCCTCGCCGTCAAGAGTCTGGTGAAGAAACGTACCATCCGGGGTGACAGTTGCAGGCTTGGGGGTGCAGAGTGTATGTTTGTGGCCTGAGAAGGGGTCCTGGCTTAGTTGTCTGGGGGGCTTCACCGAGGGATCCCTGGGGAGCCTGGGAGGATGCTAAGCATGGGAAGGGAAGCAGAGAAAGGAGCACCCGATGGCAGGGAGCCCACAGGAGGCCCTGCCTGGGCTGCGGCGTGGGGCACGGAGATGGGACAGCTTCCGGGGCTGGGAGCTCACCGGCCAGGTTGGGGAACGGGACCTTTGTCCGGAAAGCACAGGAGGGAGGAACCATTGCAGGGCGGGGCGGGGGAGCATTTTCTGGCCCAGTTGTTAAGTTTGTGAACCAGTTGTAGGATTTACTAAAAAAGTCTTGAGGTGACATTCACGTCATGTGCAGTCAAGCATTATACAGTAGACGATTCAGTGGCATTTAGTGCATTCACAGCCTTGTGCAACCACCACCTCCATTTGGTTCCGAAACACTGACATCACTGCAAAGTGAAACTCCCAGCCCATTGAGCACTTTGTCCCCCGCTCCCTCTGGGGAGGATCTGGAAGCACCAGCCTGTTCTGGGTCTCCCTGGATTTATCTTCTCCTGGTATTTCATATAAATGGAGTCAGACAATATGTGGCCTTTGTCGTCTGGCTCCTTTCACTTAGCATAATGTTTTCGGGGTCCTTGCACGATGTGTAGCATGTGGCAGTACTCCAGTCCTTTTTATGGCCGAATAATATTCCACCGTACGGACATACACGCAACTTATTTATCCATTCAGCTGTTGATGGACGTTTGGATTGTTTCCACATTTTGGGTATTGTAAATAGTGCTGCTTTGAGCATTCATGGACACGTATTTGTTTGAGCACCTGTTTCGGTTTGTTTGGGTACAGGCCTAGAAGTGGAATTGTGGGGCCACATGGTAATTCTGCGTTTCACTTAGTTGCGTGGTTCTTGGACATAACAGTGGACACTTGCTGAGCAATAAAGATGGATCTCCCCTGCTGGAATACATTGCTGACATCACAGAGTCATAGAGTCCAAGGGTCAGTTTTGGAGTTTGGGGTTCTCTTGGGACAGTTACCTCACACCCCTTGCTGAATGGGGTCTCCGGGTCTTCCCGGAGCCCCAGACGTGCAGGTGGTCCAGGAGCCCTGCTCTGCCTGGTGCCCTGGGAGTCAGCGACTCTGACATCCGGGACATGGAGGGGTGGCTCCCCCGTGCTTGAGCACCGAAAGAGGTGTTCAAACAGATACTTGTCCATGAATGCTTCCAGTAGTTCAAGGGGAAGAATGACCTGGGAGAAGGATGAGGGCAGCGCTGGGTCTCAGTTTCATACCGCTGCTTAGAGTGGAAGTGTCAGCTAACGTTTGTGCACCCTCCAGCAGGAGGCAGGTGTCCCCCAGGTTTCGCACAGCCTGGGGTGCTAGGACTCAGGTTGCAAGAGGGAGGAGGAGATGAAGGGAAGGAGCACTTGGGTCTGCGCCCCACTCTCACCAGACTCGAGCTAAGTAATTGTGGGTGAATTACAAGTCTCCGTGTCCTCATGTCCAGGCGGCGTGATTAGCAACCTGCCGTGTAGGGTCATGGTAGGGATGATGTGAGCTAATGGGTGTAAAGTACATGGACATTGCCTGCCACATGGTGAGTGTGATTGATTAATGGTGACTATTGTCTTAGCTTCCCGCCATAGTCACAAACCAGGTGGCTTCGAACAACCGAAGTGTGTTCTCTCAGTTCTAGAGCTGGAAGTCTGAAATCAGGGTGCTGTGGATTGGTTCCTTCTGGAGGCTCAGAGGGCGAATCTGTTCTTTGCCCCTCGCAAGCTTCTGGTGGCTTTCGGGAATCCTTGGGGTTCCTTGGCTTGTGGCAGCAATGTTCCCGTCTCTGCCTGTGCCTTTGCTTGGTGTGCTTTCTGTGTCTCTGAGTCTCTGTATCCACATTTCCCTCTTATAAGGACACCAGTCATTAGATTAGGGACCACCCTAATCTTATTTTTTTTTTTTTAAGATTTTATTTATTTATTTGACAGAGAGAGACACAGCTAGAGAGGGAACACAAGCAGGGAGAGTGGGAGAGGGAGAAGCAGGCTTCCCGCGGAGCAGGGAGCCCGATGCGGGGCTCGATCCCAGGACCCTGGGATCATGACCTGAGCCGAAGGCAGACGCTTAATGACTGAGCCACCCAGGCGCCCCATGGGACCACCCTAATCTTAACTTGATGACATCGGCAAAGACCCTTTTTACAAATAAGGTCACATTCACAGGTACCAGGGGTTAGATAGTTGAATGTAACTTTTGGGGGATAAAACTTCACCCACAACAGCTTCTAATAATGAACATCTCAAAATAAATGGATCTAACCAAGGTCTGTAGAATGTGTGGAAGGCTGCAAATCTGGGCGAGCCCTGGTTCCTTGGAGGGAATGTGCTCCTGAGTGACAGCACTTTCCTAATGCACACTAGGGAACAGGCCTGGGCAGCAAAGAGCAGTGACAAGTGCGTTCCTTTATCTGACGCCTGCTGAAGCCTTTGCTGAGCTGAGATTCCCTAACTCTTGACTTGCTGGGCTGACAGTTAAAGCTCCTAGATGTTAGGAGGACCAATGAAGGGGAGCAGCTACTTGGGAGTACCCAAGTAAAGTGAAAGTGGGCGTGACTGGGCCCAGGGAGATCGTCCCAGATGTCATACCTGCTAAAGAAGCCAGGGAAAGGGGTATCAACAGCTTAGCTTCCCAGCTGAGACAGGCATGGACTGATAATAAAAGCCCTGAAAGGTCCAGTGACCCCAGAGGGATTGGAGCTCCTCAGAAATAAGATCTAGACACTGTATTCCCAGGTGACCCTGGAGAAGTGGGCGGAAGGACAGCAGTGTGTCTTCATGGGAAGCCTCTCGTGGGCTCCAGCATGGAGAGCTAGCATGGAAGTCGAAGGGAGAAGCCTTTGTCCTGGGATGGGTCACTCCTGCTTCTGGTTTCTCATCTGTTGAATAGGATGGCTGGCTTATTTGTGGTTCTCTCCGGCCCTGTTTTTCTGTGTTTTTGGTGGAAGCCAGTCTAAAGTGGGAGGACAGAGTTTATGCATTCAGGCTGTGGAGTAAGACACTCCACTCATCTCCAGGAACCAAAGTGTTTTCTTCTATCAGCTCGTGATGGACATGGACCCTGCCTACCCTAGCCAGTGGGGGACTCAGTGAGAGCATGAATGGAAAGTGCCCAGTGTAGTACCTGGGATATAGTAACTGGCATTCCTGTTGGTGAAGGCAGCTCAGACTCAGTGTCCCTTTTCAGAAAGTTATTAGGTCACAAGCGATTGTCAGATCTTAAAATGGCAGCTTTGGTTAACAAGATAGAGGCAAAGTGTGGGCACATTCTTAGGGGCCGGAATGACCATTTTTAGAGTATTGACGGATAGAGGGTGATTCTCTGGACATCCTGCCTGTTGGGTTCTAAAAGGTCCAGGGTAGTGTGAGCGGAGTGACAGGTCAGTATTCCCAGAGGTCTTGACTGTCTAGGGCCACAAGCCTGAAGACATCGGATGGATGCCTGCCAGGCCAAATGTGGAGCCTTAGAGTGAGGGCACAAGTTGCCTGACAAACTGTGAGACGGCAGAGTGGGGCCTTCAAAACTGGCCTCCCAGGGAGACCTGGAGATTGCTCCTCAGTGAACTCAGCCAACAGGGGGACGAGATTTCTAGAAAAGCAAAATTCACTGCAAACCAGGCTGTCCTGGGGAAGCAGATGGATGACCTTTAGCTGCAAGGTTTGGAGGAGAGATCTGAGGATTCATGGTTGATTCCTTGCGTGGGGTCTGTCCAGGATCAGCAGATGGGCCTTGTCTGTGGCACCAGAGCACATGCAAGGCCCAGGGATGCAGACTGAAGGAGCCAGAGCCCTGCTAAGTACTGGGAAGCTCTTCTGGCGGGTAGGGGGTGGACTGTCCTATGGAGTACCATGAACCCGCCATGAATTTGTTCATACCTTGATGCGTGGAGTGGGTGTGACTCCAGAAGTCCGGGGGTGGGGTGGGGATGGAATCAGATCTCTTAAGTTTCTTTCTCCTGGGATACAGTTCAATTACTGCTGGTCTTGGGGAGCTTTTTATAACAGTGAGTGCCTAGGAGTGAGGTCACTGCCCAGTATCATCATGGGTGGCCCCTCCTTTCTCCTTTAGTGTCTTGAACATCTGTCCGGTAGTCTCTTCTTTGTGGGTTGACTGGGGTGGATACTGAGGGAGCCTGTAGGCCTGTTTGTGGCTGGTGGAGGTGTACAGCGAGGACTTTGCCTTTGGACAGACGGAGGACTGGAATGCCCGGGGGCCAGGGGCTCGGCCACATAGCACTGATCGGTGGCCGCCTAGACCCCTGGGATCCAGGTCCCCCAGTTGGGATGGATCCTGGGGCGGGGCATGGTGTTGAGATTGGTGGCTCTTGTAGGGATGTCAGAGTGGAAGCATGACTTTATTTTGGGTTGGGGGAAGCAAATCTAGCTGATGAAGACGGTTCTTGTTGGTGCTCTGACATGGTAGAGCCCAGCAGCAGCAGTGTCTCGTGGCTGAGGCCTTCCCTGTTGGGGGCAACTCTTCCTACCAGCAGGGCTGACCTGCAGAAGTGACAATGTCCTTCTGTGAGGATTTCTCTTTTGCTTTGTCAGAGGGGCAAGGAAGAGGGTCTCGATGTCCTGTGGAGCAGGGCTGCTTCCTGCCTCTTTTCAGTTAAATGTCTCGAGGATTGCATTATATACGATGATCTTTGAAGATCGTTGAACTTGGTGAGTTTTACACGTGGCACTTGTTAGGGCTCTGTGTCCTCGTGCTGGCCTGGGGTTGAGCTTGAAAGGGATGGAGGAGGCACCCCTTGCCACTTGGATGCTCTGCATTGGTGTGGGGGAGCAGGAAGACCGGGATGCAGAGAAATGTGGTGACTTTACCCAGCTGTAAATGGTGGTGTGCTTATTCATCGTACTTCCTTCTGAGACTTTACGGTGTTTTGTGCCAGGTGTTTACTGGGCAGCAGCTTGAATGTCCAGGACAGGAGTTCTCCAGCAGTCTTCAGCTACGTGAATTTGACGTTATTTTATTTACTCTTAACACTAGGGCATTAATTATTTGGTAAGTAGCATTTGTAGTGTCTTTTTATCTTAGTGAAATTTAGCTTTTCACTGTCAAAAACCCAACATAGACAGCCTGGTACTTGCCTTGTCACTGCCACTTTAGACATCCACGTTGGAAGTCAGAGTAATGCCTTCGTGTGACAAATGCAGATTCTTAGTGGTGACCTTGAGCATCACCGGCACATTGTCACTCAAACCTGCCACACCACAGGGGCTCCGTTGCCAATCCCTACCTCCTAGGAGAAGCCATGCACTTGATTCACTTTCTCCTAATCATACCCTTGGTGCTTAGAATCCAAACCTGATAAATTCTGCAAATATTTGAAGATAAGTTTTATCTTTAAAGAAAAAAATCACTATTACCTGATCTGTTGCAATAAATTGGAGCAAGCCTGGGCAGCGACTTTAAATCCGCTTTGCAGGTTTTTAGGCCTTTATTTCTGCTTAAAAGATGGGTGTCAACTTGATCTGTTTTCCTGCCCGCTGTGAGTCGACTTGTATGTGGCTCAATACCATGGCTAGCCATGGTCTATTTGGGATTTAGGGGTTTTTATTTTTAATTTTTTCTTTACTTGGTGGAGCCCTTACAGGCATAGGGTGACAAAAAGGATTATGAAAAGCATGAAACTTTTCCTGTGGAACGTGGACTGTTACATCGTAGCCACAGAAAAAGCCTCCTCCGTTGGGATATTTCTCATTTTGACCTAGAATTTTCTACCGAGAACATCATGGAGTTTGAAGAGTAGTTGTGATATTGATCCATTTCATTGGTTTCGATTAGTGATCCTGTGGGTTTATCTAGACGGTGCTCAGTGTGGGGTCGGCGTGTACAGCCCACTGGAGGAGGGCAGGAAGCTGGGGCTCGGAATTGTTCTACGGCCGGTTGGGACGGGGTGGTCCCCAGAGGAATTCTGGCGGCCTTACAGATGAAGGACTTGCTGGGAGATGCTTTGAAGGGTCAGCAGGGCTTTTCTGGGCTTGCCCTGGCCTCTGTGGCTGCCCGGGTGCGCCTTGCCATCGCTCTCCGGCCAGGCTTAGCCATGTCCTTGCAGCTGTCACTAAGCAAAGGTGTCCTGTTCGCCCAGCCTCCTTACTCACCAGCACTTCCTCCTTCCTTCTGCCCTCTCCATTCTGATTTCTCTCTGATCCTCTTTCAGGGTTGGGGGCCCCCTGGACACGTGCCTTCACTCTGTGTACGGTGCCTCTCCCACGTGCTGCCCCCAGCACCCAGTGCCTTAGGGTCCCAGGTGGCAGACTGTTGTGACCGCCAGGTTACTGCACCGGGTCTGCTGAGAAACCAGAAACTCCGTGAGGTCAGGGACTGTGTCTGCCTTCTTTATGTCCCCGGTGTTGCTACTGTCCTTGGCACAGGGTCGGGGCTTGGTCAGTATTTGTTGAATGAACGAAATTGAAATGTTTGAAGTTCTGGAAACCTTTTGATAATTTGTGGGAGCAGTGTTGCAGAACATTTGCAGATGGGGCTGTAGGAGAAAAGAGTTAGTGAACTTTTTTTGCTAAAGGCCAGAAAGTACATATTTTAGGCTTTGGGGACTAACTACACAGCCTCTGATGCCACTTCTCAATTCTCCTGTTTCAACCCCAAAGCAGCCACAGATGAGGCATCAGTGTGTGACCGTGCTGTATTCCAGTGAAACTGTGTTTCTGGACACTGAAATTTGAATTCTGTATAATTTTTGCCTGTCATGAAATAGTCTTATTTTGATTTTTTCCCAACTGTTTAAAATGTAAAAACTTGGGTGCCTGGATGGCTCAGTTGGTGAAGCGTCTGCCTTTGGCTCAGGTCACGATCTCAGGGTCCTGGGATCGAGCCCCGTGTCGGGCTCTGTGCTCAGTGGGGAGTCTGCTTCTCCCTCTGCCCCTCCCCCCGTTTGTGATCTCTCTCTCTCTCCCCTCCCCCCAAATAAATAAATAAAAATTAAAAACATGTAAAAACTATTTTGGCATCACAGCCATATAAACACTGGTGGTGGACCAGATTTGGCTGGGGGATGCAGTTTGCAGACCTCTGGTATATGTGGTTACTAGAGATTAGGAATGCGTTCAGTTTCTCTCCTGACAAAGGCAGAATTCCCACTTAAAAAGGTTAAAAAACATTAGTGTAAAATCAAAGAGAAATGAGTAAATCTATCAGGTCAAGTGGATTCCTCAAACTTTCCTTGGCATACCTGTTTACTTACTTTTACTTATGTGGATTTTACCCCAGTAAGTGGAACTTTGATTCATTTCGAGTTAGTTTTTGTATATGGTCTTAGGTAAGGATCCAACTTCATTGTTTTGCATCTGTATATCCATTTCTTTCCCAGCAGCATTTGTTGAAAAGACGGTCTTTTACCCATTGAATGGTTTGGCTCCCTCATTGAACATCATTTGGCCATAGACGTGAGGGTTTATTTCTGGGCTCTGTTCTGTTGCCTTGGTCTGTATGAGTGTTTTTATGGTGGTATCAGTCGCACTGTTGTTTTTTTTTTTTAAATAATTAATTTATTGTTGTTACTATTATTTTAGTAATCTCTGTGCCCAGCGTGGGGCTCGAACTCATGACCCTGAGATCAAGAGTTGTACGCTCTACTAAGCCAGCCAGGCGCCTCAACCACACTGTTTTGATGATTGTAGCTTTGTAGTAAGTTTTGAAATCAGGAAACCTGAGTCCTGTAGCTTTGTTCTTTTTCAAGATTGTTTTGGCTATTCTGGGTCCCTTGAGATTCCTTGTGAATTTTTGGATAAATTTTCTATTTTTGCACTTTAGCTGTGTGTCCTATGCTGATAGTTTAGCTGTGTGTCCTATGCTGATAGTTTAAAGGACATCAGTGTTTCTATTTGTTGTATTTTAACTGTATTTATCTTTTAATTTTTCCTCATTGGTTGTGACTTGAGTCAGTAATAATTTACCCTTAATCTACCAGATTAGTGTTCTGTGATAGCCTAGCTCAGGGACCTGGATTTGGTGTAAGCTGCTGTCATTCTTCCTGGATGTTTTGGTTTGGTATCCGATAAACCCAAAATTCATAGTCTTATGCTTTTCTGTATTTGGATCCCTCTCCTGGTGGCCACAGGTGCATGCTCCTGAGGGAAGGGGATGGCCTTATTTGGACCCTGTGTCCCCACGGGGTCATGCCCAGATGCTAGGGTTAGGGTTAGGGTTAGGGAGCTGGTGGCTGGCCCTAGGACAGGGTCGGGGCTGGAGTGGCGGTGTCTTCCAGGTGAAGACAGATTTAGAGGAGGGGCAAGAGAGAGAAGAAAGTAGGCACAATTTATGTTTCCTCGCAAATGTCTTTCTAACCTTTGAAAAGCCCTCTTGTCTAAATCAGAGGCAACAGCAGCCTACATTTCTGTGTAGTTTCTGTCACCAACAAGAAATTGACGCCGTGAATTACACATGGTTTAAATGAATGGTGGCAGACCAGGGAGCATTTGAGGACTGGGCGACTTGCTTTCCTTTATAATTTTGGTTAATTTGTTGGGAGTTGCTTGAGAATGATTTGGAATAAACCCGTCCTAGGAAGAGGAGATCCATGCAATCGTTCTGCTTATTCTTTCAAACCAGGGTGATTTTCCAAATTAGATAACAGAGGGACGGACTCTGGAGCATTTCATATTCAATATAATTTTTCCAAGTACCTATTTCAGTAAACAAACTTGTCACTCCCAATAATTCAGAGTGCCAACTTTTGTAGTTGGCCAGGGTTTGTTTAATTAGGGTATCAAGTAAAATTTCAATCCTATTGACAAGAACTGGAGTTGTGATAACAAATAGTAATTGCTGACTCTGTATCTTATCAGGGAAATCAAAAGTGTCTATTGAATTATGGTGGCTCTATTATGTTGCTCTGTGAACTCACCAAGATAATCCTTTTGAGGGTGATTAAATGTAATCATGAAACCATATATATATGAGAAAGCAAACAGTTGGATAAACAACCAAAGTAATTATCAGTTGTATCACAATATTTTAGGGGCCCGCTGGCCCGGAGTAATCTGTTGGGTCATTGTCTGGAAGGATAGTCTTCATAATATTGATTGATTTATCTGCCCTGCGATCTGGTGAGAGGGCGTGTTAGCAGTTTAACCTCCCAGATACTGTTTGGAGCTTCAGGTTTGTCTTGGTGTTTAGTGGACAGAGAGGAAGAGAAAGTTTGATGGTATCTATTCTGTGGTTAGGAAAGGAGGTGCTACATTGTATAAAGAAGTCCACCCAAAAGAAACAGATAAAAGAGATTATATTTCATGGATATATTGTACTTACCTAAATCCTGATGAAATTGC
The DNA here is from genome assembly GCF_037043125.1 of Eumetopias jubatus. Lineage (NCBI taxonomy): Eukaryota > Metazoa > Chordata > Mammalia > Carnivora > Otariidae > Eumetopias > Eumetopias jubatus. The sequence continues at coordinate 5,995,691 of NW_028274823.1, read as the reverse complement.
TGTCAGTTTTGACTCTAGTGATCCTTTAAAACATAAACACAAAGCAAATCAATCAGCCAACAATAAAAGTCTGGTAAAGTAATAACTAAACAGTATTTGTGGGTTTTACCTGTCTGAGTAATGTTTAGTTGCCTTTCCTGGGAACTTTCTCCTCTCTTGCCCAGCCTTTGCAGGTGGGGTACTAAGAGTTCAAGATCCCTTGTGAAGATATTGTTGCCTGTGCTTCTCTGTACATCCTTTTTTTTTTTTTTAATTGAAATATAGTTGACATACACTATTATGTTAGTTTCAGGTGTGCAGCATAGTGATTCAGCATTTTGTGTACATTAGGAAGTGATCACCCCATAAATCATCTGTCACCTTATAAAGTTGTTACCTATTATTAACTATATTAACTACAGTCCCTATGCTGTACATTGTGTCGCTGTGATTTATTTATTTTGCAACTGCAATTTTTATCTTTTAATCCCCTTCCATTTTGCCCATCTCCTGCTTCCTTTCCCCTCTGGCAACCACCGTATTGTTCTGTATGTCTGTGAATCTGGTTCTGTTTTGTTTGTTCATTTATTTTTATTTTTATTTTTTTAAAGGTGTTATTTGAGAGAGAGAGGGACAGAGAGACAGACAGAGAGAGAGCTCGATCAGAGTGGGGGAAGCACAGAGGGAGAAGGAGACACTGGGCTCAATCCTAGGACCTCAGGATCATGACCTGAGCCGAAGGCAGATGTTGAACGGACTGAGCCACCCAGGTGCCCCTTGTTTTGTTTTTAGATGCTTCATATAAGTGAGCTCACATGGTATTTGTCTTTCTCTGACTTATTTCACTTAGCGTAATACCATCAGTCCATCCATGTTGTTGCAGATGGCAAGATCTCATTCTTTTTTAATGACTGAGTAATATTCCATTCTGTATGTTTATGTGTATATGATCATATATATGCATATTATATATATATAATATGTATAATTTACACATTTATCTATTCATTGGTCGATGGATACTTGGGTTGCTTCCATGTCTTAGCTATTGTAAATAATGCTGCAGTGAACATAGGGTGCATCTCTCTTTCTCTTTTTTTTAAAGATTTTATTTATTTATTTGACAGAGAGACACAGCGAGAGAAGGAACACATGCAGGGGGAGTGGGAGAGGGAGAAGCAGGCTTCCTGCTGAGCAGGGGGCTGGATGCGGGTCTCGATCCCAGGGCCTTGGGATCATGACCTGAGCCGAAGGCAGATGCTTAATGACAGCCACGCAGGCGCCCCACATCTCTGGTTTTTTGAGTTAGTGTTTTCATTTTTGGATAAATGCCCCAAGTGGAAATATGGTTGTTCTATTTTAAATTTTTTGAGGAACTTCCATACTCTTTTCCATAGTAGCTGTACCATTTTACATTCCTTCCAGTCATGCACAAGGGTTCCTTTTTCTCCACATCCTCACCAATACCTGTTCTTTCTTGCCTGCATGTCTTTTAAGCTGCTTTGTTTTGGGTATTCTAGGATGTGGATGGTAAGCTCACACGGTGAGGAGCCGAGGGCAGGAGGTGCTGGGTCTGTGCTGGCGCTCTGTGATGTTTGCTCATTGTCCCAGTTCCTCCTGCATCCTAAGTAATGGGTGCAGGGAGAGGTGGGCTCAGCCCCTCTCCTTAGTTTTTCAGTGGAGTGAAGATCACTTTCTATTTCCAGTTGAAACTGTGCACTGGATTCATTGGGGAGCGGATTGCCTGATGTTACAGTAGAGGTAAATCTTGAAAGACCTATGTACAATAGAATCAAAGGGTAATAGATAAATCTGCTCCTTATTTCTGATTTGCAGGAAGCTGCCTTAATGGAATGAGCTGGCCTCCAGGGATCAGCTGTCTCTGGGAACCTGGGACCTGTGTTGAAGCAGAGAAATATCATCCTGCTTGTTTTTACTGTAAATACAGTCAGCATTACACAAATTCATTAAGAGATAACCATGATCTGTCCTTTTGGGAAGCTTGTAATGGAAAAGGAGGGGATAGCTGATGATTCCTCTGGCTGGGTATTTATGTACAAGGCGTTTCTTTCGAAAATACTTAAATATTTTCACAACCTCAATATAGGCTCTTTAACTTTTCACTGGCACTTGTGATTTTAATTACTATCCTAAAAAATATTGATTTCCCTTCCTTTTTCATCTAGAAATGATCATTAAAATGAACAAACAAAAGTTTAAGACCTTCTTTGAACCTTACTGCCTTACTTTCTTTGAAGGGCTAATTTGTTTGTGGTCAGGAGCACACACTCTTGGAGCCAAATGCCTAGGATCAACTCCCAGCCCTGCCACTTCTAGCTGGGTGACCTCAGGAGGGTCAACCTGTGCATGCTTCCATTTCCATCTCTGTTCTACAGAGATGGTAATAGTGGTCTTGGCGTAGGGCTGAGGTAGTGGTTAAATGAGTTAGCATATGAAAGCATCTACCAAATGTTATTTAAGCTTGCAATCAATGAGTGGATTTTGGCTAAAGGCCTACATTCAGGAAATAATTACCAAGTGCCTCCAGAATGCCAGTCACTGGGCTAGGCCATGGGATACAGTGTGGACTGAGGTAGATATGGAGGGATGGCAAGTAACCAGACAACCATACCACAGAGTGGTGGACGGTAAGAGGGAAAAAGGACTATCATAGAAGGCTTCCTGGAAGAAGTGACATCTGAGTGGGTGATCTGAAGAATAGGTATGAATTAATGAGATGAAGGAAGGCAGGTGGGAGTCATGTAAATATATTTGAAGGCCCAGAGGCACGGGAGTGCCTGGGGCGTTGAAGTTCGGTCTGGATCATTCTGAGGGTGGGTGGAGGAGGGAGCCAAATGCAAGGTGCCAGGAGAGCTAAGCTGATCCATAAGCTTTACTGAGGGATCTGAGTTTATCTTTAGATCAGAGAGTAGTTATTGAAGGGTTTTAAGCCGGAGAGTAACCTCATCTGATTTTGTTCTAGAAAGATCCCATGGGTAGTTTGACGAACAAGAAGGAGGAAGGAGAGCGGGTGGGAGGTCAGGTAGCTCCGGCATTAACCCAGCTAAGAGATGGTGGTGGCCTGGCAGACAGCAGTGGCAGAGGCCCGGCTGTGGGCGGGAGAGAGCCCTGAGCCAGTGGCTGGAGGGAGGCGTGTGTGCAGGGCGTGCTTTGGGACTCGAGGTGGGCGCCTGCTGGACTGAGGAAAGCAGAGGACGAGTCCCAGCTTCGCCAGTTTGTCTGTATTAGTTATCAGCTGCTGTGTAACAAATGACACCAAACTTGGTGGCTTAAAACAGTGTTTGTCAACTCACAGTTCTTGTGCGTCAGGACCGTGCGCATGGCTGCGCTGGGTCTTCCAGCTCGGGCTGTCTCTGGAGGCTGCATTCCAGGCGAGGTCACGTCAGGGTTCAGCTTGGGCGGTTGTTGGCAGGATTCCTCGGTGGCTCTCATCTGCAGTTCCTTGCCACATGGGCCTCTTCTTAGGGCAGTTGGTTTTATCAAAATGCGTAAGCTCTGAGAGTGACACAGACACACAGACAAGCCAGGCTCCTTCATGGAACCTCATCATGGAAGTGACAGCCTGTCACCTGCTGTCTTCTGTTGACTGACAGTGCGTCAGTAGGTCGAGCCCACGCTCAAAGGGAGGGGACCACCCAGGGCATGAACTCCAGGAGATGGGGATCATAGTAGCCGTTTTGGAAGTCTGTCCATCCAGTCTTTGAGTTTGAGGTCCTCAGCCTTGGGATGTCCTGGCGACCTCATCCCATCCGGCTGTTGTGGGTGCCCAGAACGTGCCCTCCACACACTATGATGATCATACAGGAAGCATTGGTTCCCTCTTGGGGTCCCTTATCGAAAGGGAATAGGCAAACACTGACCTGAGTTGCAAAGATTGAGAGACGCTCCTCTGGAAAAAGAAAATACTACTTCATGGAATTTGGTCTCTCTTTTATGATCTGTCTTACGTCGAGTGGGGTTGACATTCAGGGAGCGGGAGCTGGTGACCCTTCCTGAGCATAGGAGAAGGCCATCCTTGCTCTGGAGCCCAGTGCCTGTCCTGAGCTGTGGGCAGGAACCCAGGGGCTCTGGCGGGGGAGCCATGGAGACAACCCTGGACTCCTCGGCACCCGAGGGTGAGGGTGGAGGGTGTTTTCCAGGGCCCGTCAGCCGTACTGTTCTAGGAGTCCTGGAGCATAGTCTCAAAATCACGCTTTGAGGACTTTGGGGCAACGATTCAGCTGTCCTGTTACACTGTAAATAAATAAAACTTTATTTGTAAAAATAGGCATCAGGCCAGGTGGGTCTGCAGGCTGTGGTTGCAGACTCCTGATCTATGGAATGAGCAAATAAAATGCCTTGAGTGCTTTTCACTGACCATCACTGATACACATTTACAGTTTTATGTCGTGTTTTATTGTCCCCGTTACCGTGTGCACACTGGGCTCGTGGCGGTGGGATGGCGAACTTTGAGAGGTGCTGGGGGAGCCGTGGTTAAGGCTTTGCTTTCCTGACATGGCTGCTTCTAAGCTGTGGGACCGCAGACAAATGACCTGTCTGAGTTTGTTTTAAAAAATCAAGCTCTCTCTCTCCACTCCCTCTCCCCTCTTCCCATCCCTCTCACTTCCTCTTGGTCCACAGCCGAACTTTCTCTTGCCTTGGGCATCTGAACAAGTTAGATTTTCCCCGGTGAAGTTTTTTGCACTTGTCTCTTGGTCAGGTGTATTCCCACTTTGAAACTGGTAGCTTAAGAAGCTGAGCCTGAGACTGGATCCTGGTCCGAGTGATTGATCGAGGGGCCTCTCGGGAGAAACTGTAAGAAAGTGACAAGGGACAGGTTGGGGAAGAAGCCTCAGTCTGACCCCGCCGGGAGCTCTGAGGTCTGAAGAGCATCTGGGATTTGATCCCCCCCAGGAACGCATTCTGTGATCTGGAATCCGTGAGTGACTGGCTGGGCGTCGTGCTAGGCGTAATCCCCAGGTATTTCCCGGCAAGGGCGTGCCCGGGGGAAAGGTGCCTGTGAGAAGGCGAGGCAGGGGTGTGAGGAGGAGAGGCAGGGGCTCGGGCGCCATGGAAGTCCTTCTTCCCTCTGTGCAGAGAGCTGGGCCAACCCCAAGGACGTTCCTTCCAGGATGGGCAAAGGGGTGATCAAAAATGAAAAGAAATCTTTTAATTTTGAAAGCAAGTTTTTTGTGTGTGTGGAGGGGTTGTATTTTTTTTTTTTAAAGATTTTAAAATTTTATTTATTTTAGAGAGAGAGAAAGAGTGAGCACTGGGGTGGGAGGGAGGGGCAGAGGGAGAGAGAGAATCTCAAGCAGATGCCACTCTCAGCTCAGAGCCTGCTGTGGGATTCCTTCTCAAGACCCTGAGATCATGACCTGAGCTGAAACCAGGAGTCGGACGCTCATCCAACTGAGCCACCCAGGTGCCCCTGGCTGTATTCTTAAATAGCCAAGTGCAGATCACATTTGGATTATGGTATTTGTGTGGGTTCTCCAGGAAAATGCATGTATGAGTGAAACACTCTTTAAACCTGGCCTTGCTGAGCTGTGCACTGGGTCCTCTGCGCTTGATCTTCCTTTCTGGTCCTGAGAGGCCTGTGTTTGTCAAACCCTGCTGGGTGCAGACTGGGGCTCTGCCACTGGTGGTTTGTGTTCTGATGGCTGTGGGAGGCAGTTTCTTGGAAGCTCTGGTGGTCTGCTGGCGGAGGCAGCCCGGTGTTGGTGTGGCCGTGCACACAGGGCTCAGCAGCCAGTCACTGCGATGTCTCAACGATCGCTGGTAAAGTTTCGCCTAGTGGCCTGGACCGCCTGCTGGACAGGGCCACCACGCACACATGCTGTTGTTTTTAAATAGCTTTATTGAGATATTATTCATATACCATGCAGGGTGCGGTGGAATGGTTTTGGTATATTACATTATGAATTCTTAAAAGTTATGGTGAGATCTGTATGCTGAACCTTTCCTTCTTGCAGTGGGGTCAGGGATGGAGCACTGGGGGAGGCCTTCCACGGCCAGAGGTGGAGCAGGAAGACTGCGTGCTGGGTCGGGGCCAGCACACTGGACCAGAGGCCCTGTTTCCCCGGAGATTTAGCCTCTTAAGAAACCCGTGATTTGTATATTCAGCTATTAAGCTACGATTAACTCCAACCTTCCCACACACTGGAAGTGTGTCTGAGTAACTCTGGTCCCTTGGGTTTGATTTTCCATCCTGTCCCTCACAAAGGACCCTTGCACCTGTCTGCCCTCTCGAGGCAAGGGAGGTATGCTGGTGTGGCTTGTGTCAGCTCACCTGCCCTCCCAGCCACCCAAGGCAGCGCTGGAGCAGGAGGGAAGGCAGGCCAGCGCAGCGTGTTTGCCAGCAAGCTGGCGAGCTGGGCTCAGATTGTCTTGTTACCTAGGCCTTCCTCCCTGCCTATGCCTACTCTAGATCTTTCTCCCTTTATAACCACTCTTTTGCCTTTGCCCCTGGGACCCTGGGTACCCATTTGGATCCTGCCCATCTTAACCAGGCGGTGGTGCAGGTCCTGATGGGGAGGGAGGGCTTTCCTAACTCAGGGGTTCCACCTAAGTGGGTCCTTCTCTGCGTCTGTTTGCTGCCCAATCCTGTTTGAGCCGTGAAGATGTAGGTCACATGTACGTGGTGTGCTAGGCCCTGGGGACATGGAGTTAACAACCCCTCACTCCTATGCTCATGTAGGCCTGGACGGGGATGGGGGAGCTTTAGGACACCCCTAAGCCGTGCAGTACTTTTGTGAATTACAGAAAGGTACCCCCTTGGGGTGGGCATACTGCTTGGCAAGCAATGAGGGGGGCTGGATTTCAGCTCCTACTTACCCCTTCAGCCCTGAGCATTTTTTGTGCAGTGAGCAACCTACCAAGTGCAGATGACAGTCCTGAGCGTGGGAGGGTGAGGGTGGTTTCCATGATGGGATCTTTCCATGATGGGATCCATCCTTGCAAACCTCTTCTCTCCCCAGGGCATTGGTACATCCCCTGCTTTATTCCAGAGGAGCAGGGCAGAGCTGGGACACGGATGGATTTCTCTGTGCGATCGTGCTCTGGGAGCATGGGGTATTGAATGTCCTTTTTGCGCAGTAACGATAAATTTGTGTTAGACAGGAAGATGTAGGAGTTTGACGGATGCAGGAAGGATCTGCAGCGGAAAAGTATTAGTAGAGAATATTTCACCTAAAAAGGACTTGGTGACAAGGTTTGCTTGTGACAGGCCTTGTGTGATATTAGATGATATTTTGTGTGACTTTTGTTTTGACATCTTTCCGCCTGGTTTTGTGGGAGCTATTTAGGGAGCGCCGGGGGGAGAGGAGCCAGGGAGGAAGAGCCACCGTCAGCTGCCAGCGGGGGGCAGCGCTCCTTTTGAATTCAGGCTGGGTGTTCTTTGTAGCAGTTCACTTAGGACGCCTGGCTCCCAAGCCCGGACTCCCCCACTTTCTAGGCCTGTGACTCTGAGCAGGCAGCCTCAGTCCCTAAGCCTCATTTCTTGACCTGTGTGATGGGAATGGTGGCAGTCCCACTTCCCCAGGAAGGTTTTGCGATGATTGCCTTGGATCGTCCTTGAGAAGCACGCAGCCGTGGCTGCTCCGCACTGAGGGCATTCCAGTTCCCTTTGTCCTTTGGAGACCTGGCTTCCAGTTCGATTCCAGCGGCAGTGCCTCTGTATCAGGCGTGTCTCTGCTTTTTGGACCGAGGGAGGTTGGTTGAGACTCTGAGCTGTCTTGGGTGGAGGAATCTTGTCTTGTTAGCCTCCACCTGCTCTTGGTACTCACCTGGGATCTTGGGTGGTCCAGGTTGCTCATTGGCTGGGCTGGATTGGCCGGTGGTCTGAGAGGCTCTGGTGAGCTCGGCCAGAGGTGACGTGGAGAGGCAGTTTCTCCCCTAGCCTGGGGTTCCCTTCATGGGATTAATGGAACCGTTATTTCATGAGGTCTCAAGGGCTTCCCAGCGTAAGGGATAGGGGGCCTTTGACACTGTTCACCATTGTCACAGTCCCTTTGAAGCACAGGGGAGCTGGTTCTGGAGGAAGCACTCTGAAGCCCTTGTTTGTGAGAAGCAGTGGCATAGCTGCTCTTTGTTTGGGAGGCGTGGAGCAGCCAGGGAGGGCTCTTCCCCCGGCCAGAGGTCACGTGGTGCCCGCGGGGGCTCCAGCAGCTCAGCCTCCTTTCCTCTTCCTGGCTCAGAGCTTTCTATGCAGAAATGGATGCTCTTCGGACCCACGTCAGAGGGCTAGTAGAGGGTGAAATGAGGAGATTCATGAGGTCTTTAGTGGAGTGTCTGGTTTTAGTAAGTGCAGAATGAAAGTTAGCTGTGATTGTTACCATGGTGATGGGGTAGTGGTAGCAGTGATGGTGTCGTTACAGGTGTTAACAGCAATGGTAGCAGTGGTGATGGTGTTGATGCTGGCGGTGGTGGTGATGCCGGTGCTGGTGGTATTGTGTTGTTAGTGGTGGTGTTGGTCGTGATGGTGTTGGTGTTGGTGGTGTTGGTGTTGGTGGTGATGGTGTTGGTGGTGGTGGTGATGTGTCAGTGTTGGTGGTGATGGTGTCGGTGTTGGTGGTGATGTTGCTGGCGGTGGTGGTATTGTGTTGTTAGTGGTGGTGTTGGTGGTGATGGTGTTGGTGATGGTGGTGATGATGCTGGTGTTGGTATTGTGTTATTATTATTGGTGTTGGTGGTGATGGTGTTGGTGTTGGCAGTGGTGATGATGCTGGCAGTGGTGGTATTGTGTTGGTGGTGTTGGCAGTGATGGTGTTGGTGATGGTGGTATTGTGTTGTTATTGTTGGTGTTGGTGGTGATGGTGTTGGTGTTGATGGTGTTGGTGGTGATGGTGTTGGTGTTGGTGATAGTGGTGGTGGTGATGGTGTTGGTGTTGACGGTGGTGATGATGATGCTGGTGGTGGTGGTATTGTGTTGTTAGTGGTGGTGTTGGTGGTGATGGTGTCGGTGATGGTGGTGATGATGCTGGTGGTGGTGGTATTGTGTTATTGGTGTTGGTGATGGTGCTGGTGTTGGCAGTGGTGATGATGCTGGCGGTGGTGGTATTGTGTTGGTGGTGTTGGTGGTGATGATGCTGGTGGTGGTGGTATTGTGTTGTTATTGGTGTTGGTGGTGATGGTGTTGGTGTTGGTGATAGTGGTGGTGGTGATGGTGTTGGTGTTGACGGTGGTGATGCTGCTGGTGGTGGTGGTATTGTGTTGTTAGTGGTGGTGTTGGTGGTGATGGTGTCGGTGTTCGTGGTGTTGGTGGTGATGATGCTGGTGGTGGTATTGTGTTGTTATTGACGGTGTTGGTGGTGATGGTGTTGGTGGTGTTGGCAGTGGTGATGATGCTGGCGGTGGTGGTATTGTGTTGTTAGTGGTGGTGTTGGTGGTGATGGGAGTGGTGGTGGACGTATTGTCAGTGATGATGATAGTGGTGAACCCCCCATCTTTCTCACTGAATGCCTTTGTGGCAAAGGCCTCATGGGAACAGTATGAGAAGACTATCCCTTGTTTGTGGTTGGGATTTTTCCCAGGAAACTGGTTTGGCGGAGGAAATATTTCCTACGTGTGTTGGGGTTGGAGGCTGTTGTGGCTTCTCAGTGGTCAGCTGCAGTATTATCTGGAGCATGCTGTGTGCAAGTCAGATGGAACAACAGGGAATTACAGGGAAATCATTGTTTTCCACTGTCAGGCTTTTAAAAGTTAAAAATGGAACAAACAAATAGTTGAGAAATATTCAATTGTTTGCTTAGTGCGTTAAAAAAATACTAAGTGGATCCTGTCTATTGAGTATCATGGCGGACACAATGTTGCATGCATTTTCTGGGATGGATTCTCCTCTGCCTTCCCTTTATCCTCTTCTCTTGTTCTGTTCAGCAGCAAGTCTATAAGCAAGCAAATAGGTTTTTATAGTCTCTTGCTAAGTATTTCTCATCTCTTGCTAAGTATTTCTACCACAGTGCAAAAGCAATTTTGTTATGTGATGCTGTATTTTTATAGTCAATTGAAATGACTATTAAAATATAACATAGCTCGTCAGGCTCACGGTAGCTCTGCTGGAGAAACACTGTCCTTGCAAATGGGGCAGCGGCTGCCTAGAAAGAGAGGCTTCTGGAAGCCAGAGCCAGAGTCACAGGCCTGAGATTTGTGTGGTCACACAGGACCCTGCACTTTCTTTTCTTTTTTCTTTTCTTTTCTCTTTTCTTTTTGCTTTTCTTTTCTTTTCTTTTCTTTTCTTTTCTTTTCTTTTCTTTTCTTTTCCTTTCTTCCTCTCTTTCTCTCTCTCTTTCTCTCTTTCTTTCTGTCATGGCAAAATGTACAGAACATAAAATTGGCCATTTTAGTCATTTTTCGGTGTACCATTTCATGGCATTAAGGACATTAACGTGGCTGTGCAACCATCACCACCATCCTTCTCCAGAACTGTTTCATCTTGCAAAACTGACACTCTGTCCCGACGGAACACGAACTCCCCGGTCGCCCTCCCCCTGCCCCTGCCAACCACCATTCTGTGTTAATCTCTATGAGGTTGACTCTTCTAGGTACCTCATCTAAGTGGCATCATCCAGTATTTTTTTGTGTGTGTGTGATTGGCTTATCTCACTTAACATAAGGTCCTCAAGGCATGTGGTAGCATGAGTCAGAATTTCCTTCCTTTTCAAAGCTGAATAATATTCCATCATATGGATGGCTTGTATTTTGTTTATCCCTTCATCTGTCCACGGGCAGTTGAAGGCTCGCTTCCCCTTCTGGTGTTGTGAGTCCTGCTGCTATGAACATGACCACAAATATCTGATCGAGTTCCTGCTATCAATTCTTCTGGGCATCTACCCAGATGAGGACTTGCTGGGCTGTGTATTAATTATATTTACTTTTTTTTAAGGGACCGCCAAACTGTTTTCCACAGCAGCTGTACCCTTCACATTCCCATCAGCAGGGCACAGTGGGGCCAGTGACGGAGGCTCATGCTGTTCAAGTCTAAAGGCCGTTCCTGGCTGGCCTGGGTCTGGGCAGAGTAGCGTTTTGAGGAGCGGACAGGCAGGCCGAGTGAGACCGCCACAGCATCTGCTGGATTGTTTAATGCCTCGTCTTAGATCTGTACTCGGGCCCGGGTGTCCATGCTCCATGTTTGTGCGCAGAGCCTGTGGCCTGCTCTGTGAAGGGCAGCCCACCTGCAGACACCCCTCTCAGCTAACCCACGCTGTCTTCTCCCGTCTTTGGGCACTGCGCACAGAAGGCAGATTTATCAAGTGTTCAATGGAGGAACGATTTGTCTTGTGTCCTCTGGGAACTTGTGCAGCCTGCTAGATGTTTCAGACAGGATGCTGGAGGAGGCCCTGGGAGCACATGTGTCCACACGCCTTGTGAAACAGACATGCCAGGCGGGTGGCCCAGGTCTGGCCGTGTCAGGATTGTGGCTCCTTCCTTGAAGGCCGCCGTGGGACGGGCTCCCTTCCCATTTCCCTGCTAACCCCCTGCAAGTGTGGCAGTGTCCCTTTCTCCCCAGCAGCGCGTCCGGGCCCAGTGGTGGCTGTCCAGTGTTGCTTCTCTTCTGGAACAAGAGGGCTGTGTCCGGGCGGCCTGGCTGGGGCATTGCTCATTAGCAATTAGCATCTGCAGTGTGCAGAGCAAACACAACTTAGCAGGCTTCCCCCTTCCTTCCGGAGTGCAGCCCTTTATGAGGATTTCTGGAAGGTTGGGACTGCCCCGGAAGAGGAAGCACGTGCTGATCCTGAACTTGGTGCCCTGTGATCACAGCTTGTGCTGAGGCCCTGCAGGCCACGAGCGTCTCCCCTCTATTTGCTCTGGCAGAAATGACCGGACCCTGTCTCGGTGCAGCTCATCCAGGGAGAGGAGCGGGTCTCAGAAGAGGAGGGCGGGGAGCAGGGAGGAGGGGATGGCAAAGGGGCCTCCTGGAAGATGACGATGGAGCACTTGTTTTGCTTTCCACATGCGTGGCAGCCAGAGGAAAGCAGATTCTCACTTTGCACTTGAACCCTTTCGAAAGTGAAGCTGACATTTTTTGTGCACGTGCTAGGGGCTAGCCTCGGCTGGGTAGCTTTCCCATGCATGATGTCAGACACACATCTATGGGGTGCTACCTCGTCTGTCATCAGCCCCTTTTACAGAGAGGGAAACAGTCTCAGACAACTTACGTTACTCACCTAAGGGTTTGAGCTGGGGTTTGGAGTTGAGCCCATGTTTCGATGCTGGAGTCTGAGTGCTCTGCTCAGAGGGGATGGCTGGCTGGGCTGCAGAGGTCAAGAGAGTGTGACCTGTTGCACTGAGTGGCCCGCTGGTCTTGGAAACGGGCCTATGCAACCGGGCAGTGGGGGTGGCGTGCTCTGGGGCTGGGGTCCTGGGTCAGGAGGTGCTGAGGGGCCCCTTTACTTCTCAGGTACATCACACAGGTCTGTCTCCCTGCTCTCATCTGTGAAATGGGGTAGTATGTGGACTGACTATGGGAGGGGTCCATCGTGTGGGAGGGTCGGATCAGAGCACAGAGGAGGCAGAGTGCCTTGTCACCTGAAAGGCCCCTCCACGGGAGGGGGCTGATGGCTCTTCCCCGGAACACGTGTCTGGAAATGTGGGGCTGCCGGGGGCTCTCCTCTTGCAGCGCCTGTCGAGGTTCCTGCGTGAACACCCCATGTGTGCTCGGCTTTATTGTTTTTCCTCAAAGAGTGCTTATTGTTTTTTAATCTTCGGTTTTATATTTTATCAAAGCTAAGTAATGTAACACTCAGGAGGGGGAATTGTCACAAACTACAGAGGAACCAAATGTTTCCTTGGTGCGGAGCGTGCCTTCCCCGGGAGTCCCAGTGTGGAGGGGTGCCCGCGTTCCATGCCTGCCCGTGCCTGCCGGGCCGGTGGGCTGCTCTGCCTGTGCTGGATGCTTCTGCCATGTGCAGCTTCTCAGAGTGCAGACACCTCTAATCAAGGCTGAAATTCCCATTGGTAGAAAGCACGGCCACTAAAAGATTGATGGGAGCCGTTCGGTGTGGCCTGTTTTTAAATAAATAGCTTCAAATGGGAAATAAATAACACAAATGTCCATCCTCAGGAGAACGGATCGATACATTGGGATGTGTTGATACAGTGGAAGACTATATACCACTAAAAAGAACAAACCTCTGAGAGGGCCCTGTGGGTCCATCTGAAAATGTTGAGCCAAAGAAGGCAGGCATAAAGAGGTACATATAATATAATTGCTCTTACATCCAAGCATTGACCGAACTTGTTGGTACTTTTTGGATTCCATTAAATCCAAGGGTTGACAGAATTGAGCTATGGTGAGACAAATCAAAAAGTGGTGCTGTGGGAGGGAAATTGCCTAGAGAGGGGCGCAAGAGTACTTTCTGGAACTCTTATGTTGGGTTTATGTGGGGTATAGAACGATCTTACACTCATTGAACTGATTACCTAAGATGGTACATTTTATCCCATTCGTTAAAATGTGGACGCCTGCGAGGGCACATAGGTGAGCGTATTCTCCTTTGTTATATGGCTCACTGCATTCATTTTTTTCTGTATTCAGAGATACTGGATGCCTCTGTGTTCATGCAATACACAGGGATATCGCTTCTTTTACCCGTGGCTTTAAACCCCTGTGGCTTCCGAAGAGCAGGTTGAAGGGAAGGAACAGCTTGTGGGGACCACAGGTGGGGCTTTGTCTTTGACATTTGGCACAGTATGTTTTTCCATGTCTCTGCAGAAGCCCATCGTGGGTGATGAGGATGTCTTGATTTACAAGACGGAAAGATGGGGAGTATGCAGAGGATGTTGGAGGTTCAGGGCCCTGTTGGAAAGAGCAGGTAGTTAGTTGTTCTCTGGAAGTCTGGAGTAATTTGGGGACCAGAGTATTAGTGCACTGCACTATATGCTGCACGACACCAGCGACTTCATCCTGATTTTAGTGGTTTTTCATTCTTGGGTTGGTGTAGCTCAGCTCCTGCGGTTCCTCTCCACTCAGATCTCTTCTTGTGGAGTGTCACCAGGGAGTGGTCAGGGAAAGGGAAGCCATCGGCGGGGGTGCTGGGCAGCATCTCCCCCGGGCAGAACCCTGCTCAGAGTGCAGGGTGACCCACTCAGTCTCTGCTGCCCCTCAGAGCCCGCCATGGTTGTGTGGTTCGCCAGCGAGGCTGAGCGTGTGCAGGTGCCTGGGTGGGGTCATCGGCACCATTTGTCCAAGTGAGACTGTGCTTTATTTCTGGGCGGATGGTTGGACCCCCAGTACATGCCTCCCTGGTCTGGCTGTCGAAATGCATGTATAGGAAGTTGGTTCTGCTGAGATCCTGGTCTAGTCCTCGGTTCCTAATGTGACATCAGTGAAAACACAACTGCAGTGTTTTCCCGTGGATTTAAGATTCAGGTTAATGGTTTGGCCGCCTTGAATCCCTATGTTGATTTGTTAAGTGATTCACTCAGTCATCACTGGTGACGCTCGGGGCCAGGCACCGTTAAGCCTGGAGGCAAAGGTGGAACAGAGGCCGGGCAGGCGTGAGAGGAGGCGGGGAACAGTGAGTTGAAGGGGTAGACCGGCCTCCGGTGGTTTAGAAGGACCGTTTGCAGAATGGGAAGCTACAGGAGGGAGGCTCTCTTCACCGCCCTGTTGATGTGATGGGTGCATCCAGTGTGACTAGCAAATGGGCAGGTCTCTGTTGGCGCTTGGTCAGGGTGGGCAGGGGGCGCTGTGGAGCTCAGTGTGTGCTCCCTTAGCCCCCTGAGTGGATGGAAGTGACGGGAGATCTCCCCCAGGTGTTTTGAGCTGCAGGGCCTAGCCCCACGAGGAGGGGAAGAGTGGGTGTTCCAGACAGAAGTAAGCTTTTAGATGAATACCTGGTGTGGCTGTGTGTGGGGGGGGTTGGGGGGGGTGGGGCATGGGTGCCTGTGGTTCAGTTCCTTGGGAACAGCTCTGCTTACATTTACATAATGACAAAGGCTTCTCCCAAGTCGATTACTAGCTTTATTTGTGACTTTCATATATAATATGAAATAATATATAAACATATCTTCTTATATATGTCTGTAAATACACATGAAATATATATTTACACACATATGTACATATATTTTTTTTTAAGAAAAACAAATTAGCATTCTGGAATGTTCCTTATGTCCTTCCCTTTGTTTATTTGTCACCACTACTATTAAAACTGGATGTTGTGAAAAATGGGAGAAGTGGCCTTATTGTATGGATGAAATCACCTGAGACTTTTCAGCTGAATCCCAGGAAGAGGAATTTGGGGACGTGACAAAGTGACGTTATCATTTAGTATCACAGAGAAATAGGTCTTAGCCCATTTCTTCTCCTTTTTTTCCATTGCGTCTGCAGTGGTGGGGACTCTGCTCGCCTCCGCTCCTGACGTCCTGGGGCCCCTGGCGGATTTTTAGGGTGCCCTTTAGGTGGAACCTGTTGGACTGGTGTGGGGTGGGGGGATTGCAAGCCTGGCCAGGTCGACAGCACAGAAACAGACCTGGGTCCAGTCAGACACTGGAGAGGTCCTGGCTGCATGTGGTCCCCATCAGGAATCTCCCTGGGACCAGCCCCTGCCTGTGGAGTCCACTGGGCTCACGTCCCAGTGGCTGGTGGGTCTGTTGTGCGCGTCTGCAGGGGGCCTCCTGGGGCTGGCCCGCGGTGGGGTTTGCCCAGCCCCGTGGGGTGGGGTCCTTGTCAAGTCCCCACGGCTGGTGGGTAGTAGCCGCGCTATTTCTCTACCACATACTTTCCTAAGCAGCAGTAACCTTTCTGCCTTAAAGACAGATGATTCAAGAGATGAAATCTTTCCCCCTATCTTGTCTCTGCCTCTCTTTGCTGCTGGGCAAAATGAAATGCAAAAATAAATAATTTTCAGGTCAGCTGTCTTTTCTTATTTGTGGGTGGATCTGCAAAGATTGTCAAAAATGAAGTCGGTGGTTTCTCTCCTGGCACCGAGTTCAGGAAAGATGAAAGTGTTGAAAAGTGGACTCTGATTTTTCCGGTCAGGGAAAAGCAGGAACGCTAACGCCCCTCCACAAGCCAGTGTCTGCCCTCAAAAAGCCGGGTGTTGTGGGCACTGTGACCTTCGGGGCCGGATGCAAGCCAGGCGGTCGGTCTCCGGCTCGGTGTGGGCAAGGTGCACAGTGACATTTCATTCTGAAGAAAGATACTAAAATGTCTTTGAATTGTGTCTGCCAGTTCCATTAGAATTTGAGAAAAGACTCTTTTGTACGTTTCTTCTCGCACTGTTACCTTCACCATCCCTCCCACCTGTTTCCCTCCAAAAGGCAAGAAGAAATCCTGAATAGCAAACAACCCGTCCTTTATCTTGCTGTGCCCCTGCTCCGTCTTGTAATTATTTAGATGAGTTCCTTGATGCTGATATTCAAACATGGCAGGAAATCCTGCCATGGGGGACTTCGTTGGCTGTGAAACAATCTCTGATCCTAAGAAAGAAAGATAGAAACCCAAAGGAGTAACTCTGTGACTTTGAAACCTTGAAAGTGGTCTCCTTTTTAGAAATGTGGGTATTCTGTCTCTCTTTCTCTTTCTCTCTCTCTGTCACACATACCTGGAGGTGTTCTTTGATCTTGAGCCCATCACCCCGGATTTCTTCTTGCTTCTCCTTCCAGTTCGAACCTCCTGTGTCGAACGAGGTGAGGGAGGGAAGCCGCTACACCCACAGGGAGCTTGTAGGTGGAGCCCCTGAATATTTCGGAGCTCCCGGTAATGGGAGATGCTAAATCTACACCAGGAAACTTCCTCATTCTCTCTAGCAGCCTTTCCTTTTATTCTTTACATCTTTTAAAATTATCATGGTTTTCTGCTTACAGGTCTTTTGGCTGTACCCGAAAGTGTAATTTCTGGTCCATACGGTAATTCTAAATTTAAGTTTTTGAGAAACAACTAGACTGTTTTCACAATGGCTGTCCCCATTCACGGCCCCACCAGCAATGTACAAGATTTCCAGTTTCTTTACAGCTTTGCCAACCCTTGTTGTTTTCTTGTGTTTTAATACTGGTCATCCAACCAGTGTGAAGGGCTATCTCATTGACTTGACTGGTGATGTCGAGCATCTTTCCGTGTGTCTGTTGGCCATTGGTATATTTTCTTTGGAGAAAGGTCTATTCAGGTCCGTTACCCGCTTTTTAATTGTGTTTTTTTTGTTGTTGTTGTTGTTGTTGTTGAATTGTGGGAACTCCTTAAATATTCTGATGATCAGTTCGTTATCAGATATATGATATGCACATATTTTCTCCTATTCTGTGGGCTGCCTTTTCACTCTGTTGATAGTTTCCGTTGGTGCCCCAACGTTTAAAATTTTGATGAAGTCCAGCATCTATTTTGTCTTTTGTTGCCTTTGCTTTTGGCATCATATCCAGGAAATTATTGTGAATTCCAAGGCCGTGAGGTTTCTCTCCTATGTTTTCTTCTAAGAGTTTTTAAAAGTTGTCTCTTTTGTGTTTAGATCTTTCATCTGTTTTCATCTTTCCTCCTTTCCCTCCTCCCTTGCACCCATCTTTCCATCCATCCATTTTAAAGGACTTGCTGTGTACCAGGTGCTTTTAGCTGCTTGGGAAAATTGAGACTATTGGCAAAAGCAGTGCCCTGATTCAGTATGGCTCAGGGCTCTGGGAAACTCTAACCCTGCCTGAGTGGTGTGCCTCCTAATCGGTGAGGGGGAAGGATATATATATGATGGTCTGGTTCTTTCTGCACTGGATTTTCTGATTGGGTCCAGTGTGCGAAAGGGCTGCTCCTTAAAGGACCAGGCTGTGGGGTGGCTGCTCCCAGTGGCTGCACTGGGTCTGGCACATCTCTCAAACCCCAGCACCAGCTCAGTGCTAGACCAGAGCAGGGGCCCTCCAGCATCTTGGGAAATACCAAGTGTATGTCTTTGGCATGGACTAGACAGCAGATGGATGGCCCCTTAGAATGAAGCCCTGTAGCAGGCACAGACAGGGCCCTTGCCCCGGTCCCCTTAAGGATATGGTCCGCATTCCCCCGAGCCCTGAGAAGATGCGTGCTATTGAACATTTTTCTCCAACTGAAGGCAAGACAAAGGGAATGAGATAAAAAACAGAGCAATTAATTTTCACAAATTGACTTTTTAAAAGAATTAATTAACTTTTAAATTGCTACTTGAAATCCTGAAGTCATATGTCAAGGGGACACTGAGGGATAGAAAGAGCTGAGCAGATTTTAGAAGTAGTGTGTGGTCAAGCCCATACCTTCGATGTTTTAAGGAGGCTTTGACTCTGAGTGCTGATGGTGAGTTACCTCATTAGATGGAAGAGACCCAAAGCAGAGACAGGAAAACTAATGCTGTGTCTCTCTTTCTTATTGCTTGAATAAGTTTCAGGCTCCCAGATCTTTCTGCAGAGGGCAGGGTCATTTTGAAGAAGAGGAATATATGATACACTTTTTGCCCTCACTCTATGGCAGACCACACAGGAAGGAGTACTTGGTGATCTGGCTTAATTCTGTGAATTTTTATTGAGTTGCCTGCAAGGCATGGTATTAACTACTGTGGGAAATGCAATGATTAATAAATGTTTACTTCCCTCAAGGAAATCTGGTCTGGAGGGAGAGACAGATACTTAGATAAGCACTTTGCAAGGCCATGGGATGTCAGAGAGCTTATAGGAAAAAGTTGTGGAGCAAGCAGTTAATTTAGACATCCTTTTTTTGGTCAGGGGAGAAAGTCAGAATTCAGGAAGGATCTGGAGAAGGATGTGAAATTAAAAGTGGGCCTTGTAGGCAAGGGGCCTTCAGAAGTGGGGGGAGGAAGGCATTTCCAGAGGCAGAGCAGCTTTCAGAAGGCCTAGGATGTGTGTGGGGGGGTGCTAGAGGAGTGTGAGGGGGGAGACGAGATTGGAAAGATGGGTTCAAGTCCTATCCCTGAGGGCTTTGGATGCTGTGCTGGAGACTTCACCCATTATTCACAAAGCCAAGGGAAATGGTACAGTGTTTTGGAGTAAGATTTCAGGAAGGTAACTGGTGATACAAGAAAAGAGAGCTTATACAAGGAGATCAGCTAAAATATATTTTTCATTGCAGGGAGAGGTGGGTCAGGTGGGTCAGGCAGTGTGGGATAATGGAGACAGTCTGGAAGGGACACTGTGGGGTCCCAGGGCTGTCAACTCCCTGGGTCACCTTGAGCAAGTCAGAATTCCTCTGTAGGGTTCTGTGTTTTCATCTGTTAAATTGGTTGATGGATGGATGTGGTAGTTTTTTTCCTAATGGCAGAGTAGTCAGGCTGGTTTTTTGTTTTTCCCTGAATAGGAATTATATTTCTTCAAATGCTTTTTCTTTACCAATTGGGATGATCCTATGACTTTTCATCCTTTACTCTGTTAATGTGGTGAATTACCTTGATTGGTTTTTGGATGTTACACCAACCTTGCATTCCTGGAATTACCTCAACTTGAGTTCTTTGTAAGGAATAAGAAGTCCATGCTTTAGACATTGGTGGACTTCAGAAATGTGCAGGCATGTTTGCCTGTCAGGGACCTCCAGGCTGGATGTTGTGATTTGCAGAAGGGCTACCAGGAGGGCAATCTGAGGCCCAGGGAGGGCTGTGGTTGACACTAGCCAAGGATTGAGGAAGGGTCTGTGCAAGGTGTTGGCATTGAGGCCTTTCATTGAGGCTGGTCGTGGTCCCGCACAGCTTTTCCAGCGGCTGCCATGGCAGACTCCAGGCTGCTCTGAACTCCGATGAAGGAAATGGAAAAAATTCTGTGTCCACCTCATAGGACTGTTGTGAGGGTTAAATTAGTCTGAACATGTGAAGCTCTTTGTCTAGTGTCTAGCCCCGAATACAATCAGTAGATGTCAGCCATCATCATTAGCATTGTCACCATCACTACCACCGCTATCACCACTGTCATCACCGTCACCACTGTCACTACTACCACCACCACCATCACCACTGTCCCCATCACCACTGTCACCACTACCACCACCACCACCATCACCACTGTCATCACCACCACCACCACCACCATCACCACTGTCACCATCACCACCGTCACCTCTACCACCACCACCCATCACCATCACCACCACCACCATCACCACCGTCATCACCACCACCACCACCACCATCACCATCAGCACCATTGTCATCACCATGACCAACACCACCATTACTGCCATCGTCACTAACCATCATCACCACCACCATCACCACTGTCACCACCGCTGTCACCATCAGCACCATGACCATCACTGCTGCCATCACTACCACCATCACCATCGTGATCACCACTCTCACCACCAGCATCACCACCAGCACCATCATCACCATCCCACCATCATCACCATCACCATCATCATCACCACCACCACCGGTACCATCATCACCACCATCACCACCATTGCCATGATCATCATCATCATCATCATCGTCATCATCCAAGGTATCCCAGTGTTGTACCATTAGCTGCGGCAACAGTTTCATCCACAGCATCATCGCTGTTATAAGTGGAAGCCCTCTTCTCTCATTTTCGAGCCACATTTATTTCCTTACATCCCCAGGCAGTCATTTTTAAGGTGATTAGGAGATTGAGCAGAGGCGATGACTTTGCCTTTTCACGTCTCTGATGCATATAAGCTAAGTGAGGCACAGACCAGTGCGTTAATTTTTTATTTTGGGGGAAAAAAGATCCACGTGCTTACTCACTCTGGGCTGCTGCCAGCTCTTCCAGAAAAAGAAAAAAAAACAACAACAACGCACCATTCTGGGAAAGAACCCTTGTGCTGGGTTCATCTCTGCATCTTTCTCATTTCCCACGAGCAGCATGGCAAGCTGCTACTCTGGGCTCTGCAGTCCAGGACTGAGAAATTCAGCTGATTGTGTGTGTATACTCAGTGACACCTGCCTTTAGCATGGCTATTAAAAAAGGCAAGTGGGTTTGAGGAGGAGGACTATATTAAGCATACAGCCCACCAGCCAGATGGAGGTGAGTCCAAAGATGTGAGTGGACACAGGATGACCATATTCCCTATGGACTTATTCCCAGATCTTAACAGATCAGAAAAATAAAGAAGACAAATGGGCAACTTACAAAGAAGCTGCCATCTTTGTGCTTCTGTCAAGTAAAGACATATTAAAACCCAGATGTCATCTGTCATCGTCATCTTAATAAAGAAGACGACATTTCTGCTCTTTCTTGTCCTCGTCTCACTATCCAAAGAGGGATAGCTTTAAAGGTCAAATAACCAGAATTAGGAATAGTCTCTTATCTTGAATACTTCTGGGTTTAAGAAAAATTCATTGCGTTGTGTTCATTTTTCTACCACCCAAGAATTGGGGGAACCTCAGCCACGGACCGGTCAGGGGTTCCATTGCCTGCCGTTGGGACCCCTGCTCCAGCAGTGAACAAATTAACCACAAAAGCCCCCTTTCACATTGTCTTCTGCATACCTCCCTATGTCTTTCCCGTGGTGGCTGTAACCAATTACCACAAACTCAGGAGCTTAAAACAACACGTATTTATATTACAGCTCTGGAGGTCAGAAGTCCTAAAATCAAGGCATAGGCTGTGTTCCTTCTGGAGCGCCCGGGTGGGGGATGGGAGGAGGACTCCCCTTCCTCGCCTTTTTTGGCTGCCTGGGGCCACCTGCGTTCCACCTGTGGCTCTTTCCTTTTATCACTGCAACCTTAGCTGCATCACATCTTCTGACTTGGGCCCTCCTGCCTCCCTCCTATGGACCCTTCTGATTGTACTGGGCCCACCTGGATAATGCAGGATTAACATCCCCATTGGAGATCCTTACCCTAGACACCCCTGCAAGGGCCCCCTTTGCCATGTAAGGTAACACCTCACAGGGTTCCGGGGACTCAGATGTGGATGTCTTTGAGGGAGGGCATCATTCTGTCTATCACACTTCTCCCTCCCTCCCATTCCTTTGGCTAATAATCTCACACAGTTGAGTCTTTCAATTTGCTTTTAAATATGAGATTGTGTAGGCTATGATACTATGAACAAAGGGCCAGGGGCTGGGCAGACACTTTGGTGGTCCTACCTCTGCCGTGTCTTTTGGGGCCACAGGCATGAACCCTGAGGCCCTTTTCCCCTTAATCTATAAAATCAGGGGTCTTTACGGCTCATTGCATGGCTAAATTTGAAGTTCCTTTTCCCACAACTACTCTTTTCTGCCCGCTTTGGAGAGGGAGGGGGCAGGTACTTAGAGATTCTTGTGTGCCTTACAAATTCACACGGGCCTGAATGTGTTTGTCGTGGACCTGTCATTTTATTTTATTTTTATTATTTTTGATGTGTTTATTTTTTGCACATCTCTAACAGGATAGGCATGCTGGCAGGAATGCTGTTAAGAACCGTGAGAAACGCGTTTATGGCTCCTAAAGGCTTAGGAATATGCTTAATGCTGAACCAGGAAAGGCCGACATATGCTCTGAGCTTCCTTTGCCTGATGCAGTTATTTCTTGTTAAACTTCACCATAAAATGCTAAATAAACTTAATAACTACTAATAACCATTTATGTCAGTTGAGGACATTGAAATTTTATGAATTTTGGTGGAAATAGAGGAAAATACCTACAAAAATGGAATTTTCTGCATGTATATGGTTTTTGATGTTTTAGGATTTTTGTGATCATGTGTTAATCTGCTCGCTTTGGCTTTTTAAAAAGGATTCTGGTAGGGATAGAAGTCTTTATTACAGTAAAAACAAAATACTCCCAACCACAGTAAGAGCCTTTATCATTTACTAAGTGTGCACTGCAGGACACCCAGTGTTCAAATCCCCAAATCCATCAGCAGCATTATTGTCTTTAAGACACAGAATGCACACACGGTCCTACAAGGTGTAGATATCCAGAGCCTTATTTTATGGGGAAAGCTGAATATGGAAAAGATAGGTCATTTGCTGGAGGTCCCTCAGATCCTCAGGGGTAGAGGCATGAACGCCACGTATTTCGTCTGGCCCCAGGTACCACGGGCGTGAAAACCATGGAGGCTGCCTAGGCCTACACTGCCTTCCCAGCTACGGTAGCTCAGGTATGGAGCGGACGGCAGGAGGTGTGCTATGGTGGGATTGTTTGGAGAAGGGGTTGGCTTTCTGAAGAGGTGCAGCTGGTGGGAAGATCCTGTTGATGGTGGGGAGGGTAAGTTGGTCCACACAGGTGTGGGACAGGCTGGCTTCTGCTGTTGAGGGAGAAACAGGGACAGGGGTCCTCCTGGGACCCATATTGTGTGTGGTTGGAGGAAGGTGAGGTGAGGTGGTCAGGTGGTGGAGGGCCCACCATGCTTGCTGGAGGAGTTTGCACATGCTGATGATCAAGGAGAATTTTAGAGATGGACATAGCGAAGCGCCACTTAAGACTAGCCTGGTCTGGCAGGGTGTTCAGGATGGATGGATGAGAAATTGGTCAGGATTCTGAAGATGAATTTTACATTTAGTCTGCTATCTTTTTAAGTAGGATCCATTGGAAAGGAGGCATATCACTGTATTACTGTATTTTTCTTTCCTTTTCTTTATTTCTTTTTTAGTGACTGGAAGTTTGTACCTCTTACTTGTACCTGTTTCAACCATCCCACATTCAGCTCCTCTCTGGCAGCCACAAGTTTGTTCTTTGTCTTTATGTGTCTGTTTTTTAGTTCGTTTCTTTGTTCATTTGTTTTTTTTTTTTTTTTAGGCTCAACATATAAGTGGAATCCTATGGTATTTGTCTTTGACTTATTTCACTTAGCATAGTACCCTCTAGGTCCATCCATGTTGTTGTAAATGGCAGGATCTTATTCTTTTTTTATGGATGAGCAATATTCCATTGTGTATATAGAGCACATCTTTATCCATTCATCTGTCGATGGACACTTGGGCTGCTTCCCTGTCATGGCTGTTGTAGATAACACTGTAATGCTGTAAACGCAGGGGGCCATATATTCTTTTGAATTAGTGTTTTCATTTTCTTTGGGTAAATGCCCAGTAGGGGAATTGTTGGATCATATGATGTTTATACTTTCAAGTTTTTGAGGACCCTCCATACTCTTTTCCACAGTGGATGAAATTTACATTACCACCAAGAGTACACAGAGGTTCCCATTTCTCTGCATCCTCGCCAGCATGTGTTATATCTTGTCTTTTTGATTCTAGCCATTCTGACTGGTGTAAGGTGATATTTTATTGTGGTTCTGATTTGCATTTCCCTGATGATGAGTGATGTTCGGCATCTTTTCATGTGTTTGTTGGCCATCTGTATGTCCTCTTTGGAAAAAAATGTCTATTCAGGTCCTCTGCCCATTTTTTAATTGGATTGTTTTTTTGGTGTTGAGTTGTGTAAGTTTATTGTATATTTTGGATATTATCCTCTTACCAGATGTATCATTTGCAAATATCTTCTCCTGTTCAGTAGTTTGTCTTTTTGTTTTGTTGATGATTTCCTTCATTGTACAAAAGGTGGTTTTTTTTTTTGTTTGTTTGTTTTTGTTTTTTGCTACAGTTGCAGTAGTTGATTTTTGCTTTTGTTTCTCAGCCCTAAGGGGACATATCTAGAAATGTGTTTCTATGGCCGATGTTAGAGAAATTACTACCTGTGCTCTCTTCTAGGAGTTTTATGGTTTCAAGTCTCACATGTAGGTCCTTAGTCCATTTTTTTTTTTTTTTAAGATTTTATTTAGGGGAGACGAACCATGAGAGAGGATGGACTCTGAAAAACAAACTGAGGGTTCTAGAGGGGAGGAGGGTAGGGGGATGGCTTAGCCTGGTGATGGGTATTAAGGAGGGCACATTCTGCATGGAGCACTGGGTGTTATGCACAAACAATGAATCATGGAACACTGCACCAAAAACTAATGATGTAATATATGGTGATTAACATAACAATAAAAATAAAAAAAGATTTTATTTATTTATTTTGACAGAAAGAGAGAGAGAGAGAGCACAAGCGGGGGAGCGACAGGCAAAGGGAGAGGGAGAAGCAGGCTCCCCGCTGAGCGGGAAGCCCGATGCAAGACTTGATCCCAGGACCCTGGGATCATGACCTGAGCCGAGGCAGATGCTTAACCGACTGAGCCACCCAGGTGCCCCAGTCCTTAATCCATTTTGAGTTTATTTTTGCCTGTGGTGCCAGAAAGTGGTCCAGTTTCATTCTTTTACATGTAGCTGTCCAGTTTTCCCTCCCAGTGCCATTTGTTGAAGAGACTGTCCTTTTCCCATTGCATATTCTTGCCTCCTTTGTTGTTGGTTAATTGACCATATAAGCATGGATTTATTTCTGGGCTCTCTGTCCTGTTCCGTGGACCTGTGTCTCTGTTTTCGTGCCAGCATCATACTCTTTTGATGACTATAGCTTCATAGTATAGTTTGAAATCTAGGATGTGATGCCTCCAGCTCTGCTCTTCTTTCTCAAGTATTTTCTTTTTTTTTTTTTTTTTTTAAGAGAGTGGGCTACTTCAGTCATTTTTGCATCTTAAACGCTTTCTAATGCCCCTTTTCCATTGTGATGGTTACCTTTATCTCATCATGTTTGAGCAAAAGTGCGGTTGGCATTTAATGGTATGACTTTTGGGTGCTTATCTGAAAGGAATAGGAACTGCTTTATGTCAGGATACACATTAGGGATTTTAGAGATTTGTTGAGTATTGCCAGTTTTCAGATATTACAAAATGCTGCAATAAACATGGGGTGCATATATCTTTTTAAGTTAAAAAAAAATTCATCCCACATGTAATTGATTCATAGTAAGGAAGTAATTATTTAATTAAAAAAATCTATTAATGGAAATACAAGACAGTATATGAAGTGATAATTAAAATGGTAACAGTATCAGTTTTCTTCCTATTACAAACCTTATTCAGCCATAAAAAGGAATAAAGTTCTGATACGTGATACAGCATGCATGAACCTTAAAGCATCATGTTAAAGAGACCAGATAGGAAAAGGGCAGCACTGTTTGATGTGTTTCTATGAGGCAGGTAGAGCAGGCCTGTTCATAGGGACAGAAAGTGGACTAGAGGTCTTCAGGGGCTGTGGGGAGGGAATGGGGGTTACTGGTCTGTGGGTACGGAGTTAACTGTGTGGAAGGGATGAAAACATTGTGGAAGGCGATCGCAGCGAAGGTTGCCCCCTTATTGGACACTTAAAGATGGTGAAAATGGCAGATTTCACAGCATCTTTGTTGACCACATGAGCGTGGATTTATTTCCGGTTTATTTTCTTGGTCTGTGTGTCTGCTTCCGTGCCAGCCCCACAGGGCGTTGGTCACTGGTGCTCTTCAGGACCGCACTAAAAAAAAAAAATCACGATTGCATGGTGTTCTGAATTTCTTCTAGTCGATGACCCTTTACAATTGTCTCTTGAAAGAAAAGGCTACCTTTGTGGATGTCAGAGAGGCGATTCAGGCAGAGACTGAATGTATTTCACCATTAAAAACAAGCAGAAACAAGCCAGCAAAGTCACTTCTACCTGCACTGATGTCTCCTTACCTCTCTTTCTCCTTCGCAGCGTTTTATAACTATGATGCCAGGGGAGCGGATGAACTTTCTTTACAAATAGGAGACACTGTGCACATCTTGGAAACATACGAAGGTAACGTATACCATTGGTGTCTTTCTCTTCCTGTTTTGGGCAGTTAGCACATGTTCTCAGTGTTTCAGAAGTATGTGTCATCATGAGTCTTGTGCATATGATCCATCTTCCTACATGATGGATGCCCTTTCCAGTGAGGGCAGTCGTGAGGCTCTTCATTGTTTAAATAATACTTGATTAAGATGAAATTAACACTAAAAATTCCAATTTTTCACCTCTAAAGTTTTCTGTGGAAATAGCTGTTTTCATTAAAAACAACAGAACACATTGGTTCCTTTGTTGCAAATGTATGTGAATCTTGACTGTGAATAACTGACCGCTTGAAATACTAGGGGAAAAAAATACATTTAAGATATTTTCTTGTTAAGTCACTGTTTTGATGTGTTTGAGGTGAACGGTGAGACTTGTTATGTTCTCACTTAGGTTTGTTAAGAAAGGAACCAAAACTATTTCTTTTTTTCTTTGACCCCATTTTCTTAAGGGTGAACAGACATTGTTACAGCTATGTGGGACGTGGGCCCTCAAAGCAAACCCAATAGATTAGAAATCCAGTAAATACTACCGTGATAGTAGTTTCTCAGTGTCCTTGGATTTTCACACAATTAGGGTTTTTTTTTTTTTTAAAGATTTTATTTATTTATTTGAGAGAGGGAGAGCACACGAAGTGGGGGGAGCAGAGGGAGAGGGAGAAACAGACTCCTTGCTGAGCAGGGAGCCCGATGCGGGACTTGATCCCAGGACCTCAAGATCATGACCTGAGCTGAAGGCAGCTGCTTAATGGACTGAGCCACCCAGGCGCCCCACACAATTGGTTTTTATATTTAGTGTTTTGGATATCGCTAGAACGGCCCACCCTTCCTTTTACTCTGTGGTTATTGTGGCACAGAAGGGAAGCCATGATGGGCTTGATTTCTGAGACTCCTCAGATCTGGAAATGCTGTAAAATTGTGTAATTAGCGTTGGTGGTTTTATTTCCTCCTTGGAGGGGTGACTCCCATATAGCCGATGAATGAAAAGAACCGATGAAAATGGATCATTTCAATAGAAGAATTGCTTTTAGAGTGGGTTTAGCTAAACCCTTCCGGTAGGAGGTGAGGGTGGGAGAGGAGATTGAAGCTGTCCCACCGTGATCGGCAACCTGGACCTCAGACTCCGTCTATGAGATTTGCACAAGAGTGAAGCGGACGTGAGCCTCCGTGCACTGGGCAGGCTGCAGCTTGCTCCAGTGCCCCTCCCAGACACCTCCGGGAAGCATGAACCTATTACAACACCCATGGCCATGTCCCTCAGTTCCCCTTGGGACGCACGCGGACTTAGAATTCCAGTCCATTTGCATCTTTGACCCTAAAATCTTCCTACTGGGGAAAAAAAAATCAGCTTTAGTGGCGTATGCCTGGAAGCAGATGTAACTCTTCGAAAACAGACCCTGTCCTTAAGTGAATGAGTAGTTGTGGTGGGTGCGTTCTGCTTGTTTTCAGCTTTTATAGCTGACAGTTGGATTGCCTTATCTGCTCTCAGTATGTATTGCCAATGTTTGAGAGGAAACAGGGAGAAATTAAGTAGAGGTTAAGGATCAAACCTCTCATCTCAGACACTTTACTGATCTGAAGGGAAAAATGCTCTCACATCTTCTTTGTTTGCCCCCACTCAGTTGAAGTTGAAATCCTGGTTAATAAACACTGGGCAGTGACGTCATTCCTCAATAGATAGCAATTTCCGGTCGGCCTGGGTATGTGGGGACTGCCACCTCTTGTTCTTTGCTTCCTAAGAAGAATGTACTCAAACAGTGGGATCCTATCACGAGCTAGTGATCCTTGCTGTACATTTGACTTAAAAAAATTGGATAGTGAGCATCCTGGTAAAAGCTTCTTCAGTGAGCATTTCGTTTTGGGGCTAGTCAGGCTTCGAGATTCTGATTAAAATATTCCAGTCTCTGTAAAGACCCTTTAACACAAAACAAATTCCTTTTCTTTGACAACTATCATTTTGGTTTTAATGAGAATCTGATCAGAGAAATGCGTTTGGGGAAGTAGTTTTGACTTTGGGAAACTTGGTGTCTTTATTCATCAAATAAAAATGGAATAATGGTTTTTCTGCTCTTTCCTTTTGTTCTATTTTGGTTTCACGGATCATATTTGAGTTTGGCATTTTTTTTTTTTTCTCTTTCCTCCTCTCCCCTCCTACGTTTCCTCTAAGAAAATGTATTTCTGTTGGTCAAATTTAATTTTCTTTTTCTGTGTGATCCTTTTCAGGATATTACTTGGCTTTCTGCAGAGAATATAAATTCTGGATGATCGCTCTTTATAGTGAAGTTCAAAGAACAAATTTACCTTTAAGTTATGGTTAATTTCTCTCTCTCAGGCTCATGAAGGCCTGGAGCAGAGAATAAAGGGTAAGCAGTGTGGGGGTGGAAGGACCTTGGAGAGGTCATTGAGGGCACACCCCTGCTTTTAAGCAGTGTCCAGATTCAACCAGACAGGAGAGGTGAGCCGAGATCTCAGTTTATGAAGTCATTCTCGAGTGGCCGAGGATGTGCGAGGCCTGCCGCCTGCTCATCTCCACACAGCTGTTTGGGTGCTGGACGCTGGATGTCAGGGAGCTGGTAGGCAGTGCACAAAGATTAGGAAATTATTCTTTTGATTAAACCACTACACTGGAACTGAGTATGTTCAAATTTTTAAATGCACCTTACTTCCTTTTTGTGCCATCAGCATCTGTCAACGGAAGGTCTTGTGAGACAGTGTGAGTTTCTTGGGGCCTTTATAACAACAGACTGCACTGGGCGGCCTAACCTGCAGAGGCGTATTGTCTCCCAGTTCTGGAGGCTGGTAGTCCGAGATCAAGGCGCTGGCAGGGCTGTGAGGGAGAAGCTGTTCCTCGTGTCTCCCCAGCTTCTGGTGTTTGCCGGCAGTTTTTGGTAGTGTTTAGGTTGTAGATGCAACACCCTGATTTCTGTGTTCATCTCCATGTGACGGCCTCCCTGTGTGTGTCTCTGTCTGCTTCCCCTTTATCTAAGGACACCAGTCATTTTAGTTCATGGCCCACTGTAATGAACTCATTTTAACCTGATCGTCTGTGGAGACCTTATTTCCAGATAAGGTCCCATTCACAGGTAGAGCGAGGACTTCAACGTCTATTTTGAGGGACACAGTTTAACCCGTGACAGATTGGAAAAGGCAGTCACGTTAACAAGGTTCTTGTTTCTGAGGCCAGCGAGCCCTCCAGCCCAGCCTCCACTCGGCAAGCATTCTTTGTAACGTGTCACCGGTGACTGGCCTCCTGGCCCTGGCCCAGTGGAAGGGCCGTGTGGCTGTGAGTACTGTCTTCCTGAGAGTGACGGTCATGTTGCTGCCGGCGCCTCCGGCTTCAGGGCTGAGTCTGCCCCCGTGGTGCCTGCAGCGTGTTACACACAGGACACCTGCTGGTTCTTTTCTCCAGAAGGCCCATTATGCATGTGGATGCTGTCCATCAGGACACGATTGGTCGCATCTGGATTTTGGCTCTCTAGCCGTTCAGTACGCAGAGCGCAGGCCACCATCCCATCCTCCTGACATAAGGGAATGTCCTGTCCATCTTTCTTTAGGCAGCTCCTTGTAAACTGGGCCGACGCCAGGACCTTGGTGGTGTCCTCACCTGTCCATCCTGGAAGAAACTCCAGCTTCCTCCTCATGCATATACCGGCCTCGCTGCTAATGGTTTCTCAGGGCATAGTGAGCTCACCTCTCCACCTGCTGCCCTGCCTCCTCCCTCCTCCAGCGTGACTCCTCCCTCCTCCATCTGACTAACAGTGAGCCCTCCTTGAAGACTCAGCCTAAGCACACCTGTCTGGGCAGAAGCTCCTTCCTGCCTGCCTCCCAGCTCCTTTGCTCTGCCTGGTCCTGCCCGCCCGTGGCATTGTCCCTGGACTCCAGTGTGTGTGTTCCTCCTGTTCTGCTAGGGACACCGTATGGGACTCGCTGACTTGGTTGCCATTTTCCTGAGCTGGCCTGTGTGCTCCCTGAGTTTCCGGGCTGTGTCTTGCCCATACCTGCCTGGGTCTTAGGTTGGTTGACTCCATGGAGACCACTCGTGAGCCTTGCCTGGGAGATGGTGCTACTAACTGTGGGCCCTCCTGCTTCTAGCCCCCCCTCCCTCTTGCTCGTTCCCCTCGGAGCAGCCAGGCCTGCATTCTCTTCTATCCCTTCCCTCCCCTGCAAGAAACCCATGCAGTGATGTCCTCTCTCCGTCATGCTAAAGTCTCTGTCCTGCAACATGGTTTGGCCCCTGCTTGTCTTGGGGGGGGGGGTCTTCCCATTTGTGAGCTCAGGGAGGGCAGAACACTTGGTCTCATTTCATTCTGTATTTTGCTCTGTCTAGTGCAGTCTCTGGCACATAGTGTGTGGGCTCCATGGGTTGAAGGAGTAATGTATGCAAATAATCTTGGGTAGGAAAACAATAGGTTTTCATTTTGCCTAGTAAGGCAATTAAAAAAGAAACTCCATCTATTATTATAACATTAAAAAAAAAGAGACTACCTTTTATCCCCATGGCTCACCCCTTTCTTCTCCCTCTTCCCACTGAAAACCTTTTTACTGTGTTTGAAGTGGATTTTTTTGTTCACCTGTGTTCTTGTACTGTTTGGCATGCATGTATTTTTCATGTATATAAATGTGGGATTTTTTTGTTCACCTGTGTTCTTGTACTGTTTGGCATGCATATATTTTTCATGTATATAAATGTGGGTGTAGCTCTCGTTCTGTTTCTTTTTTATTCAGTGCTGTGTTCTAAGATGGACTCCTGTTTATTTTTAGTATATGTTTAGTTCACGGCTCCCACTGCTGTGTGCGCACACGCCGCGTGTTTTGCTGATAGCCTTCTCGGTTCTGGGCACTCAGATCTCCTCCACGTGCACCCCCCTACATCATGCTGCCATGGGCATTCTGTGGCTGTCCCGCCGTGCATGGATGGGCGCGCGCACTTCTTTCCCAGGGATGCATTCCCAGGATGGGGGTTACTGGTTGCAGGCTGTGGGGCCAGATACTTTGGATAAGTAGGGATGGCCGCTCCCATTCGGTTGCTGCAGGCTCCGCTCTTCCCCACCACCCAGGGCTGCCCATAGCCTGCAGCATTACAGTTTTTACCACTGAAGTTTGTGCAGTAAAATTGTGTCTAATTTTCTTTAAGTTCGAGCACTCTCTTCATAGGTGGGTAAATGCTTGGCTTCCTTCGATACACTGTTGATTAAGTGTGGTTTTTTTTTTTTTTTGGTTTCTGTCTCGGTTTTTACTTGGTTTTTTACTTGGTTTCTGTCTTTTACTTGTCACTGGGCAGTCTTTCCTTATATGTTCTAGAACATTTCATCCCTTGTCAGTTTCAGAAACGAAAGGGCATGTTAATAATGAAGACGTGGAAAGGTTATAATGATGGCATAGAAGACTGTCCTTAAACTTGAATAAATACAGCCTTTATTTGGCTCTAGATGTAGGCCGGGAACTGCATAGACCTCCCCTCTTTCTCCATTTCACTGCCTGGGAATGCTGCCCTAGATGGGCACAGATTCTGGGCCAGGCGCAGAAACCAGTGAAGTAGACAGTATGGCTCTCCGGAGATGATCCTCCACATGTTCGACTGAACTCGAGACACTGTGTCTGCAGTGTCCCCGGTTGATCTGCTGAGCCCCTTTGTCAGGAGAGCCAAGCAGTCGCCGCTCGGTCTTAGCAAATCCTTTGCAAGGGTCTTGGGAATGTCCATCTCCGGTTCTGAATGCTTGGAGAGCATCTGTTAATAACCCCTTGAGGACTTTGCTCATTTCTACCCCATCCCTTTCTGGTCTGTGATCGTCTTCCTCACCTCTGGTTGGTAACATGATTGCTGTTTAAGAGGGTGCTGTCCTTGTGCCAATATTCCGAGCTCACTCAGACATTGCTCGCT
The DNA here is from genome assembly GCF_037043125.1 of Eumetopias jubatus. Lineage (NCBI taxonomy): Eukaryota > Metazoa > Chordata > Mammalia > Carnivora > Otariidae > Eumetopias > Eumetopias jubatus. Next base: position 5,963,272 of record NW_028274823.1, on the reverse strand, counting down.
TCTGAGCTTTGACTTTCTGATACTGTGTAAGAGCCTAATTGGTTATTCTCTGGGAATTTACCCAACCTGCGCTCTCTGAGCACTCCTGTAATTCTCTGACCTGGTTCTTTTGGTCCTGTGGGCAGAGTTAGAATTTTTCTGAGCTTTGGATTCACTTTCCCTGAGCAGGGTGGCCAGGGAGACTTGAGAGCCTTTGGGGTAAAGAAGCGTCCACGGCTGGCCGTCGTGGGGGATGGGGCTGTCCGGAGGCTGGTGACTGGGCCCACGTACCCACAGGGCATCTACAGGGATCATTTCTGCCCTCGGCTCTCGGGGAGGGGCCAGGGCTGTGGTCAGAGCTGCTCTGCCGTTGACTGGCCCCTTCCACTTACCACTTACATCATGCTAACATTGTAGCGTGCCTGTCTTCAGCTTCCTCCCCTCTTGGAGGCAACGGGAACTTGAGTCTAGGCCAACCCCCAGGGCTAGGTGGGCCCATGTTCCTGGGCCTGGCGCTTCCTGTGGGGGGCTGAGTCTCTGCCACAGACACACTGTGTGAAATCACAGCTGCTCCGGGGCACAGCGTGTCCGGATTGAGGAGGGAGGAAGTTAGCGCTCAATAGGTCCTCTGTTGTGGGGCAGTTCTTGATGATCTGGAGATTTGGTATGTGCACTTGGCAGTGACCCCTAGTCAAGTCACTTGGAGGGAGAGATAGGGAAATGGATACCCAGGGAGCCCTCTCCGTGATGAATGGTCAAAAGGACGACGTTTCCTCATGGGATGGTGCTGCCGAACTTCAAATTGACGGCTTCAGGGCCTCCAGCGGCCGATGGAGAAGTGTTTGGGAAGGTCACCAGCCAGGCCGATTTGAGATGTACTCTCTGGAACCTTCTAGTATATTTCCACCCTCTTAGGATTACTGAATTCTGGTGACAGACCGATTTCCCTGGTTCTGCAAAGCAATGAATTCTCCAGGACAGGGAGGTATTGTGAGGGGCCCTGTGATATCTCCCCCCTTCTAACTGTTGCAACTTTGTGTTTGTTTAGGGTGGTACAGAGGTTACACCTTGAGAAAAAAGTCCAAGAAGGTAAGTCCTCTTTTCTGAACCCCAGTGCATTTCCGTTCATTCGTCACACCGTGAGAGGAAATCATTCCCATCCCATATGTGTCTGCAATTTTCCCAGTATATCTCTTTCTCTGAACTTAGCAAATGTGTGGGCTGGCGTGTGGGCCGCCCTGCATTGTTTTCTTCTGAACAATACACGTGCACAGAAAGAACCGCTCTGCTTCCGTTCTGCAGCTGCTGGGCTGGGGCGCCGTGCTGACCTGTCGTCACGAAAGGCGCACTCCTCTTTTCCTGGTAGAATGTCACACATCCTCTTTAAGCACGGGAGGTGGGGGGAAGGACCCGGCTGTAATGACTTGAGAAAAAAAAATTAATGCTTATGATTTTGGGTCTTACGTTATCCTTGATGACAACAGATTTGCAACATGCATGCTTGTTTTCCTCTTGCGTAGAACTATTTTAAACTGCCCGAGCTGCTCAGCGAAAGAAAATTTCTGCTTTCCAGGGCCGTTTGCGTGTGTGGTTCTTTGAACTCCTGAAGCCAAGACCTGCAATTACACCTTGATCCTTGTGGTGGACACTCCCTGACACAGTTCTGTTGTGGCTTTTCTGTTTTTAGCTTCAGAAAACCTAATTATGGCCCTCTGGTTTCATTCTACGATTTTGAAATAATGTGCATTCTAAGCTGTGATTAGGCTCTGTCCACGTTAACTCACACACTTTAATATCTACGTATGCTTGACAGAAGGTTCGTTTTACTCCTGTTTCTTAACTCTGCCTCTCATGATCTCCTTATTGGGCTGGACTCCTCATGTGATCCTGAGCCTGTAACTTAAGGCTTCCAAAGTCCAGCGGCTCAAGCACAGGACCTGCCTGCCCTGCTTCCCCCAGAAACCCCGCAGCCGGGCCCTGCTGGACAGGTGGGAGCTGTTCGTCCTTTGTAGCCTTCATTTACGAAGGGCCCTGCTTGAGCTGCATTTTTTCTTCTGAAATCCTCATTGGAAGACGAGGCGGTTGTGAAGCCTTTAAAGATAGTATGATTTTGTAGTGGGCCCCTCCGGGCAGTGCAGAGAAGGGACTTGGCCTCCAGTCATCCAGACTCCCAAGTGTTCTGGAACCATCCTTTGTCTAGCTATGCACACAGGCGTAGTTTGTCTGGACTGGTTTTGAACGACCCCGGCTGGAGCGATTGCTCGTTTCAAGCCTCCACGTGTGTCCCCTCCCTCTGTGGCTTGTTGGTGCCCGGGAGCAGGTGTACTGAGATCCTGGGGTGTCTGTGGACACGGGGGAGGCTGGCTTGTTTGTCGTCTTCCTGCCTCCATCTGTGTGCACGCGTTAACATCACCTGCGCTCCTGGAGGCATCCTGGGGCTTGGGGGTGTCCTGAACAACAGGGACCTGGTGGAACTCCCAGCCTTGGGGCCCTTTGGTCTGATTTCTTGCTCAGCCACTGTCTTTCTGTCCAACTGCTGCCACCTCTGTGATAATTCTTTATGTGAAATTCCGGCTTTCCTCTAGGCAGAAGGAGCTTGAGTCCGTGGTGCCCGTGCCCCTCCCAAACACGATTAGTAGCTGTGGTTACTGGTCTTCCTGTGTAAATGCTTTGGGTCCAGATGCCAGGGAAACGCAGTCAGAAGCTCCTGTTCACACGACAGGTGCCTGGAAACCACCAGGGCTGCTGAATAAATTCCTGCTGCATGAGCTATATCTCACACGGGAAACCCTATCCGGCTGTGCTGTGCAGCCCTGGGTCCCAGCACCTCTTGCCCCACTGCCCGCTTTCAGGTGCTCGTTTCTGCCTCACACCAGAGAGGCGGCTATTTTGTTTGCTCAGGAAGCAGGACAGCAAGTCTTGGTAAAGCTCCTAGCACTTCGAGGACTGCACCTGACACTGAACTTGCACTTGAGAAATGCTCCCTCAGACACCGTGCTGCTAAGCCCCTGTGCGTGCTGCACTTGGGGAATGCAGAGCGCCGGGTTAACGGAAACTGGTGTCTGGTAGTCGTGCGGACTGGGCGAAATTTGCCCACTTGCTGTATTTTCTCAGATGGCCCCTCAGTTAGGAGATTGATGAGAATCTGTGGGTCAGGTAAGTAGTCCTACATGCTTACGTGATGATAAATGGTGGAAATCAACTTTCCATGGCCATTTTAGCTTTGCTTGAAAGAGGGAACTGTCAGAGACCATCATCAGAAATTGTTTTTAGGCATCTGCAGGCTTCGGAGCTGCCCGAGTCAAGGGCATCAGCGGACCCGAGGTGTGTCCTGTGGGGAAGACACAGGACAGCCCTGAGCCCTTTTTTCCTTGCACACGGATCGCTTCTGTTTTCTTCAGAGACATCTGTAGTCTCCGAGAAATACAAGCAGGCTGAGTTTACACTTCCTGTTCGCCCTGCTGTGTTGTATGTGAGACCTACCATGAGGCTCGCAGAATTAATAGTGATCCAGCCATCCCTCGCCTCACCTTGTCAGTGTGGTTTCTGATTTTCGGTTGGTTTTCAAGTTGATAATGAAATTACTTTTTTTTTCCCTTACTCCCATAGGGTATATTTCCTGCTTCATATATTCATCTTAAAGAAGCCATAGTTGAAGGAAAAGGGTGAGTCTGGTTTTAATGTTTAAATGAAGAAACACGGTGATTGTATTTGGCTTTGCTGCTCATGCATATGGCAGGGCCTGTTAGGAGGTTGGATGTGGGTGTGAGTGACTGTGATGGGGCAGGAGTTCTGGGCAGAGAAAGGGGGCTCGGGATGGAGACGTGTGGACAACATGGCTTTGGACCTTCGAAAAGTCTGAAGTCAGCACTGGGCTTGCAGCCGTGCTCCTTTGACTCAGTGCTGATTTTGGGTAGCACGGGCCCAGTGCTCTGTGCTTGTCTGCGAGTGATCACGTTGGGTAGAGGCTCCAGCCTCCCAGCTCTGAGTCCGTTTTTCTGGAAAACTTTGAAGGCTATGACACAAATGGAGTTTAGGGTGAAGCAACAGTTGGTAAATTGGGATGTGTGTGAATTTACATTTTGTCTAATTGTGATGTATGTTTCTTAGAGGTCATAAAACTGATGTATAAGATCATTAAAAGGACTTTTATAGAACGAGAACCCATTAGGCAGGAATGGCAAATGAATAGCCAGGTGTGAACTTGGAAGAAGGAGCATTAAAATGTTTTCCTTTTTTGTCTCTTCTACATCTTCACCCTCCGTTAAATATGTAAATTATAAAATTACTAATCATATGATTACTGCATAATGACATCTCTGGCTGATTACAAAATTGCCTTTCCAAGCACTATACTTTTAACATATGAAAAGGACTAGCTTGGGTTCTGTAGTTGCATGATGCATAATTAAAATGAAGAAAATAACTTAGAGGCATAGATAGGGATGACCTGTAATACGGAATTTTTTAATATAGATAAAATGTGTTGTGTGCAGAGTTTTAAAGGGAAGGAAAAAAGGAAAGTTTTGACTCTTGTAGATATAATGAAATGAAGTATGCATTGAATGTATTTGACATCTGTCTGTATCGGAATCAATATAGAAGTCAGACTGATTAATTTTTATAAAAAAAGCACTGTGAGTATACAAAAGAATATATGGAGAATGTAATTATGAAGCATAATAGTAAAGTGAACTAGAGATTATTTTGATTCTCAGTGAGTGGAGTCACACCCACACAGACAGACAGATTGACTCCTGTTCCTGGGGCTCGTGGGAGATGCCCCAGAGTTAGCGAGTGATTGGCGCACCAGGGACAGAAGCAGTTAAGAAACAGTTTCTCTGCCGTTGCTTTGGGGCTCGCTGTGTTTGCTCCCCACGCTGCTCCTCTGGTCCTGCCTCCCTCCTGCTCTCCCACCCATGCCCAGCTGCCTTCTGTCTCCCTTCTTGCAAAGACCCTCCTGCCTTCAGGCTTGACAGGTGGTCTCAGCGCTCCTTTCCTCCGGAGATTGTGGACCTCGACCTCCCCTCCCTGTGGTCCTTCCTCCTTTCCATGGCAGGTCGCTCTGTCATCCCACCCCCACCTGCTCCCTTGCTCTCCAAGGTCATTACCCCGTCTCTCTTGCAGGGTTTCCTGTTTCTGTACCCCATTCACTCTTAGACATCCCACATCATTGCTGTGTGCCGGCTGTCGCCGATTCTCTGCCTTTTCCCCCGTACCCAAGGCAGTTCCCATTTGTCCGCTCTCCCATGCTCCCATGGCTACCAGTGCCTCTTGTTTCTGGGCTTCCAGTGTCTTCTCAGGGCTGCTCTTCTGGTGCTTTCCTGCAGTGTTGGACGCCGGTGGCTGTCCCCTTCACCGGAGCCCCTTGTCTATTCTGATGCTTTCATATCATTTCTGTTGCTTCCCAGCCTATTTCCGCCCTGCCCACTACTCCCGGGGGGCTCTCCCTGCCCTTCTCCTAGCCCTGGGTTACCCCTCCGTTTGACATGGCCTGTGTTGTTTTGTTTCCTCTCTGTGGGTGATGCTCGGATCGGGGCCTCCAGCCCTGACTGTCCTTGATGTCTAGCTGGATCACCTAGAGCCAGGTAACTGAGGAGCCACCGCCACTGGCTGAGTGTCTGCTGTGTCCTGCCCAATCTTCCACGCCCCGCGTGATGTTCTTTCCGTAGGTTTTACCGACAACCCTGTGAGAAAGCTGCTGTTGGCTTTGTACCTTGCTGACCCCTTGCAGGTAACGAGGTGATTACAGACATAATACAACAAAGCCAGATCAGGTACATTAGAGCCAGTCGGCGCGTTCGTTCCAGGGACAGATCAGGCCTACGGAGAGGGAGACAGTGAGAAGGATGCAGAACCAAGACCAGGACCCGGCATGAGCAGTGAGGCCCTGTATATGTGGTGGAAGCAGGGTTGTCTAATTGAGCTCCGAGTTTCTGATAACCAGTGGAAGAGCCCAGTGGATTCAGCATGAAACTCAGGATTTGGAGGATGGAAACATCCCAGTTGTTGAGAGAAGAGAAATCCACCCCAACCTCCCCTCCGCCAAGAGGCTTTCTAAGGATGGCATTGCAGAGTGTAAGGAACCCCGTATTCATCAGCACCCTCACTGGGAACCTCGGTGACAGACTTGGCAGGACTGCTGTAACAACCATATTCTGTAATAGACACTGATGATATCCCATCACAGGGAAATTCCTAAAAACAGTTTCGTGGGGTGTGGTCCCATACGGACCCCTGCCTCAGACATCTGGTCCCTGCTGCTCCAGGTGGTGCGTGTAGCCAGACCTGTCCACAGAGACTGGCCTTCTCTCAGGGACTCCACTGTTCCTTCCTTGGGGAGTCCCGACCATCAGCGGGTCACTGCAGGCCTAAACCCCAATGTGAGCCCAAGTAAGAGTCCCGTCCACCGATGTAGGCTCCAGCCAGATCGAGATCCATGGGTGGGGCCTATCTCAGAATCCGTGCACATTCCGTGCTGGTTGGAGTCCGTCTGTTCGGGAATTCTGGGGCCAGGTGGCCCAGTTTCACCAGCTTCCCTTCAGTCTCTTCCTCAGTCCCAAATATTCTGAGTCCTTCCTCACAGGGCCTGATGCAGAGCATGTGACTGGAAAACAAGGGCTGATATGATTAAAAACACACACACACACACACACACACACACACACACACAAAGATAGCAAGTTAAGAATAAGTCAGGGGTTGGGGCGCCTGGGTGGCTCAGTTGGTTAAGCGTCTGCCTTCGGCTCAGGTCATGGTCCCAGGGTCCTGGGATCGAGCCCCGCATCGGGCTCCCTGCTCCGCGGGAAGCCTGCTTCTCCCTCTCCCACTCCCCCTGCTTGTGTTCCCTCTCTCGCTGTGTCTCTCTCTGTCAAATAAATAAAGAAAACCTTTAAAAAAGAAAAAAAAATTAGGATAAGTCAGGGGTTAACCTCTTTCGGGGTGCAGGGAAAAGGGAAAGGATAATCTGAGTGTTGGGATGTCAGAGTACCTCCGGACATTTGAGAGAGCTGTCGCCTCATTCATATTTCTCCAAGGAGAACTGCTTTATGTATTATCATATAATGAGTTTTTTATGCATGATGGAAATGTAAAAATCATCTTAACCCAAACCTGCGTTTTAATGCCACACATATTGGTTATGATTGATGGCATCTATAAGATAGATGGGTACACATATTATGAATGTACTCTCAGACCTTGACGTTCTGGAGCCTTCTAATGGGATATTATTTGCTTCCTTCCTCTTTACCGTGACGTATGAGGTAGACACCTTGACACGTAGGGCAGTGTGTGAACACGCTCATGCTCTGTACAGATATTACCTGTCGTTCTTAGAGGTGTGCGTGTTCCTATCTGTGGACACAGTCTTATTCGTGTATTTTCTCTCCGTTTGCTTCAATATTCAATTCTGTGGACTAGATTTGGAATTTACAAGGTACAACGTGCAGACTTTAACAAACCCATGAACATGGCCGTCCTTTCCTCTTTTCCCTTAGGCAACATGAAACGGTCATCCCGGGCGACCTCCCGCTCATACAGGAAGTCACCACAACACTCCGGGAGTGGTCCACCATCTGGAGGCAGCTCTATGTGGTGAGAAAATGGGACGTTGAATCTGAGCTTAAACACAGAGAATGGTCTTTTTGGACCTTGCTGTACCAATGGGTTTTTTTTTTTTCTTTTCTTTTCCCTGGGAACCTCAAAAGCAGAACTTCCGGACTGAGTCATGCTCAGGGTGAAGAAGGCCACATGGCCAGGTTCTGGCCACCCTGGGGGGCTGTTTGTCCTCTTGGACCTGCTTTGTGTTGGGGTGTGACCATGCCCACTGTGACAAAACACCGATAAAGGGGTTCCCCCTCCTTGTGCAGAATGGGAGATGGGCTGCTCGAGCGCTTTGGAAGACAGGATTAAGCAGGCTGCATTGGATGTAACCCCAATGTTTATATTTTGATCATGAAAACTCAGATTTGCTTTTAAGCTGTAATGGATGCTTATTTATGGATGCAGTAGAGAACAGTCGCTGTTTATTTTTTTTGCCATCGTCTGTCTCTTATCGTTTGAGTAAGACTTACATAGTCTTCTAGACCTAAGTGTGCCTGTTACAGAGGTGGGGAAGTCATTTACATTCCAGCTCCGTGTACAACTGTCCAGTTCTCCCAATCATGGAAGAACCCTTATTAATGCAGGGAAGTTGAGACTCGGACATCTTCCATTTCCTATTCCCTTGGGGCATTTCTTTGCACATGAATTCATATTTGCAGAAGATTACCTTTTGTTAAGTCTGTATTTCTATTCAGAGTGTTGATTTCTCATATGCTAATGTTGTCAGCACAAAGCAAGGGCTCTGGAGAGGAGTCAGTGCATCGATTTCTTGGGAACACAGAAAACTTGCAAAAGTCCCACAGCTGCTCCCTGGGCAGGCTTGTTGTTTTTGATTATACAGTGGTTTCTTGTAAATGCACAGTAATAAGCAGTTGCAGTAATTGGTCATCAAATGTTCTCAAAAACCGAAAAGCGTAAAGTTAGCCATGAATGTTTTGTGTAAATCTGAGCAATTTTGTAGTCGGTCTTTCATGTTCAACTTAGCAATTTTTAAACAAAAATATGGCAGCAAAACAAACAGGGCTGATGCTGACTGATCCGTTAGTGGGCATGGCTCTAGCCTTCCGGCCGGGGGTAGCCAGGCCCAGCCATCACCTTGGTTTCCTTTTTAGAAATGCAGGTTTGCCTCTTGTGGACTTACATTGTTGGATTTGTACAAAGCTAGAAAAAAATTCCTTACAGTATTTTTCTGTGAATTGGTTTTTTTGCCATGCTCTCTGGTTGTAGACGAGTTAACAATATTACCAAGTTTAGATATTTGATAAGGCTTTGGAAAAATGAATTAGTAAGAGGAAACAAACCTAGTTGTGGAATAAACCATTACTTTTGACCATTTAGTTGTTTTTTAAGAAATTAACATTAGGATGATACTATAAAGAGGAGCTTGTGCGGTACAGGATAGTCTGCTGGGGTGTTCTCTGACAGGTTGGTGGTGGGGATCTTAGAAATTGCTAGAAAGAAGGTCATGTACTAGAAATAGTGGGATGAGAGGGTCAGATATGTAGAGCAAAAGTTATTTTAAAAAGTAACAATGGCCATGTTTTAATATATATGTAGGGACCATGTTTAGAATTTTATCAAATTAAGTGTCTCCTAGATGTCTTTTCATGCAAGGAACCAGTGGCTTCTTTTAGGAGTTAGGGGGCAGTCCCTAATTTCCTTGATGAATTGATTTCTTGGCTGTTGCAAAACTGTTACCCCCTTTTTTTTTTTTGTACCATCAACCCCTTCAAAATATGTAGAAAACGATAAAAATGTGAATTTGTGTTTTCCTTTTGATGTAAATGCACCGAGAGCTTGCAGATTCAGATTTTACTCCTGGCAGAACTGCTCTGTATGCGCCGAATGAAGCACAGTGCGTGGGGTTCCCTGCAGCTTGGCTGCCAATACGCCCTGGCGGTCAGTTGCCTGGTGTGCTGAGAATCGCACAGGGCACAGTTTTCAAAATATTGAAGACTCCATGGCAAGGTTTTTTTTTTTTTTTTAAGATTTTTATTTATTTATTTGACAGAGAGAGCACAAGTAGGCAGAGAGGCAGGCAGAAGGAGAGGGAGAAGCAGACTCCCCACTGAGCAGGGAGCCCGATGCGGGGCTCGATCCCAGGACCCCGGGATCATGATCTGAGCCAAAGGCAGACGCTTAACCCACTGAGCCGCCCAGGCGCCCCTCCATGGCAAGATCTTTAGACTCACACTTACTCTGTGGGAGTTTCAGGGTAGCCCATCTGTGGGCCACGGACTAGAAGTTCATGGGCTCGGTTTGTGGCTCCACATCCATATCGTGCTCTGGTTCACCTCTCTGTTCAGGGACACATGCTCTGGAGCGTTGGAAGGAATATTGAGGATTTTGCGTTACTTCTTATCCCTTTGATCTTTTAGGGCCTGATACGAAACAGGCTCCATATCGTGTTCCTGTTTCATGCTTTTGACATTGATTGAATCCCATCATATAAAGCATATACTACATGTGTATTTGAAAAACAATCCACAGTGTTTTTTCCTACCAAAATCTTCATACATGGCTTTTCTCCCCTCTCTATAGCAAGACAATAGGGAGATGTTTCGCAGTGTGCGGCACATGATCTATGACCTTATTGAATGGCGGTCACAGATTCTTTCTGGAACTCTGCCACAGGATGAGCTGAAAGAACTGAAGAAGAAGGTCACTGCCAAAATTGATTACGGAAACAGGTTTGTTTATTTGAAAGATGATTTCATGCTTAAATTACCCAGTATAATAACATTACCATAAGCCTTGAGGAGGTTAAAATCATATTTTATCATAAAACAATTTCTAACATCAAAGTAAGGGTATAGTTTTCATTTTTAAAAGGATAGGTTATTTTCTATTGGATTCTAAAAATCTCTGTCTCCGAGAAGCTGGGGCCAGGGTGACCTGTCATTTTCACTCTTCCATAGGTGACACTGCCGTGATTTCCCCTGACAAGGGACTTTCAGTTATTTTCTGCTCACAGTACTTGACTTCGAGTCCAGACATGGGTGTACTTTGTGCAATAACAAGCACCAGGTTGCCTTGTGGAATCCTAAGTTCTAAGAGTTGGAAGGGACATCAAAGGTCACCTTGAAACTTATCACCAGAAATCTGAATCTCAGATAAACAACAAATAATTTGCTTTGTGTAAGGATGTCTTTTGCAAAAGTTCCCATCTACAGCAGGCCTCCACTCAGCTCTACTTGCATGCCTTTAGCAGTGCTGTGCGTTCTACCCTTCGCAAGGCGTCCGGATGCTGAGCAGGAGCAAACTGCTTCATTATGATTCTGCCAAGTCTGTAACTGGAGTGAGGCCACGCCCTTTCCCACGGGATAACTATTTGGTTGTTCCTGTAATGTCAGAGCTGCAAGAAGCCTTTAAAAATGATCTGGTCACATGATTCCCACATGCTGGTCTGTATCAGAATCACTTAGAGAGCTTTCAAAATATGCAATTATGGGACCCTCTCCTGAAGATTCTGATTTCTAAGATGTGGAATGCTGGCTGGAAATCGCAGTTTTTAAAAAACAGGGTTGGACCATGCTGGATAGCAGATTGGGGAACTTCTGGGAGAATCGGAACCTCTCATTTTACACATTAGGACAGCATGCTCAGAGAATGGGAGAGGTTTGTCCCCAGCTGTTCAGCTGAAAGGCGCCCTGGGTAAACTAAAGAACCTTTCTGTAAAATCAGAATTATAACATAATTTTGTTTTCTAATACTTCATCCTTTCAAGTGTGAAGAGTTTCTAAAAACAACATTGTTAGTTAGATATAGTATTTGGATTAAAAAGGGTACAGGAGAAGGTGTCTCTTCCCCCCCCCCCCCAAAAAAAGTCAGAGACTTCTGTGTGGAGGATATTAGACATTGTTGCAGGGAAACCCATTTCATGAGGACCTGCTTAAAAAAAAACCAAACCTTTGGAGCTTTTATTCTGTTTTCTATTGGAGTATTGTAGTTTAAACTTCCATTCAGAAACCACCTGCTTAATTTGGCTGTGGGAAGCAACCAAAGTACATTATGTCATGGAACAATCTAGTTAAGAAAGGAAGTGTTCCAAAACATTATTTACACTTTCGTTGGAAATACAGTCCTTAATAAGACAGTCTTTGGCCCTCTTGCTGTGCTAAGATCTACCGTCATAGTGGAAGCTCACTGTGGATTCAGAGCCTTATGAGCACTGTTGCTGAGAAAACGCAGAATGGTTGGCATGAAGAAGACCCCTGACAGGTGACTTCCTGTACCATTTTCCATGTAACATTCTGGAAAGAGCCTCGACTCTGCCATGAGAGGGTTCTGGCTCAGAATCCAGGCTCTGGGTTCTTCTAGATGTGTCTCTGAGCTTAGGTTTCTTCTTTTGCGAAATGGGTCTGACCACCTGTCCTGGAAGGAGTGAGGGGAGGTGCACCTGGCAGGATGTATGCAGCAGGCTGGTACATATAGCCTGGGCCTCGGCTCCTCAGGGAGCCTGATGTGGTGTGGCATCCAGGACCTCTGGCCCCTCCTCCTAAAGCCAGGTACTTTGTAGATCAACTTGAACTAGCACTGGCTCTGCCCATGCAAGAAAGGATTCTTTTCCTACCTCATTAGCATTGACTTCACCCACGCCAGCATTGACCCCCACCTATACCAGCACTGACTCCTCCCAGGGACAGGTTCAGGGTTTGGATGAGCAGTAATATTTGGGAGAGGGGCTTTACCTCATTAGTGAAACATGTTACAATGACAATTGATGAGAGCCCGAAAGCCTTTTTTTTTTTTAAATATCTTTCTGTCCTCTTGAGGCACCCCACAATCATTGCAACTACGGAGGCTGTTTTCATGCCGAGCGAAAAGCCTGTATTTGTTTGAAAGCCTCATGTTGCTGACATGTTGCTTCTGCTTCACCATCAGTGGATTTGCTCAATAGATACTCAGAGGGAAAAACAAGGTCTTTGTGACCGCCTTCCAAATGGTGCGATGGCCCAGCATATCTATCAGAATGGTCCTGCTTGACACGGTATCAGACTCCTATCCAGTGTTAAGGTGTGTGACCTTCAGAGAAGAGAAATCAGAGATGAGTTTGTCTGGTTGGAGTCTTTATTACCAAGTCAACTTTCCTCTTAAAACTATAACTGTTAAAGGCATTATTTAATTGAAATTTATCTTTCTTTCAACAGACTCTTTACATTGCCGTATGGTTTAAAAAAACCCCGAAAATTTCCTGCTTCTATAGACTTGTTAATCGCAGGAAGAAAATCCCAAAGGCAAAGTATAAGGCATCTGTGGTTAAGATCCTCGTATCTTATTAAAAAGAAAACCATAACACATCACATAGCACAGCTCCTGGTTTCTTTCTTTGCATAATGGTCTTTGTTTATTCTTTAAATAAAAATTGTGCTAAAAATCACCTTAAAATTTTGTTGGATTTGGGGAAACAGAGAGAATGTTGCCAAAAAGATGTTTCCAGATATAGATGGACAGATCTATTACAGATGCTGCTCGTGTTTTAAGTTGGCTACTTCATCTAGCCATCTGGCCAGAAAGTTGCTTAATGTTATTGTGGATAACTTCCACATGTTTGTTGTTGAAACACAATAGAATGTCTTTATCGAAGATCTTCTGATGGGCTAATTGGGGATTAGAACTGACTGTAGGTAGAAGGAAAGCTGTGTGATATAAAACTTACCAGAATAGAATGGTGGGTATGCCTCCGCTCCAGCTCTTCCACCTTCTTCTGCCCAGCTCAGTGATGATGTCACAGCTACCAGTTTTAAGTATTTGGGCACGTGGGTTTGTATGTCATTGCATGTATGTGTGTGTGTGTGTGTGTGTACACCCTTCCCCCAAACATATATAGTAGGTGTGTGCTTTCAACTCTCCATGCTGTTCACATCGTACTTAGTAACACACACCTTCAGAGGCCGTGGTGTGTGTCCATGAAGTTCTGAATTTTTTGTTGTTGTAGAATTCTTGATCTGGACTTGGTGGTGAGAGATGAAGACGGGAACATTTTGGATCCAGAACTAACTAGCACGATTAGTCTCTTTAGAGCTCATGAAATAGCTTCTAAACAAGTGGAGGAGAGATTGCAAGAAGAGAAGGTAAGGTCTGCTCTCCATTTACATTTGGAGTATCTTTTCTCAATAACTGCTTTCAACACTAGCAAAACACCAGTGGAACTCAGAATTTGCACTCGAAAACCCCAAAAAAGCACAGCTAAACTGTGTATTTCATACGGTGAAGAATGGAAGGGAGCCCAGTGTCAGAACTTGCTGTTGAGGACTTTGGAAAGGAGCTCATCCTGTGTGGGGGGAGGGTCACGCAGTACTTACTTCATTGTAGGACGCAGGGTCTTAATGACACTGACTTTGTGTTCTCATGTCATGGGAAACAGTACTTGATTCTGCATTTCCTTTGTAGGAGCCCAGGGAGGGACATATTCTAAGCTTGATGAGGGTAGGGAACCCAAGTCTTATTGGTCTTTTTCATCTTCCCTGGTCTTATTTTATTTTATTTATTTTATTTTATTTTATTTTATTTGACAGAGAGAGACACAGTGAGAGAGGGAACACAAGCAGGGGGAGTGGGAGAGGGAGAAGCGGGCTTCCCGCTGAGCAGGGAGCCGGATGCGGGGCTCGATCCCAGGACCCTGGGATCATGACCTGAGCCGAAGGCAGACACACCTAACGACTGAGCCACCCAGGCGCCCCATCTTCTCTGGTCTTTAATGGGATCTTCTGTATAGCAGATATTCAGAAATCAATTCATTGAGTCAGCCATTCATTCAGCAAGTCTTTATTGGGCACCTGCTGTGTGCCACCTACTGAGGACATAAGGATGAGTAAGACAGAAATGTCCTCGGAGGATTTAGCCTAATGCAGAAACAAAAATTAAGCAAGTATGCATGTAAACACCATTGTGATTGCGTAGACACTCGAGTATCTGAAGACAGGACTCAGGACAAACTCTTAAGGGATTGTGACCTTTGCAGAGGACATAATTACTTTCAGCTGGGTGCCTGCATGTGTTGAGAACTTGACGTGGGACAAGGAAGTGACTTGAGGCTTTGCTGTGTTATGCCAACTGGTTGCACATAGTTTCCTCTTCTGTCGAGAAGAAAGAAAGCGAGGGTTAGTGGTAAATATCGCTAATGTCCACTCTTTTTTTTTTCTACTTACATAGTCCCAAAAGCAGAACATAGACATTAACAGACAAGCGAAGTTTGCTGCCACCCCTTCTCTGGCCTTGTTTGTCAACCTCAAAAATGTGGTTTGTAAAATCGGAGAAGATGCCGAAGTGCTCATGTCTCTTTATGACCCTGTGGAGTCCAAATTCATCAGGTCAGTGGCGCTTCCCTGCTTCCTCCGCCCTTTGCTCTCTGGTTAGTGTTAGGAGAACAGCGCTAGCACCATGGCAGTTCTTGCTCTCACAGAGAGCACTGGGGTGATGAGCAGAACCCAGTGCTGTTTCGGGATCTGGGCCAGTGTCTGCTTTCTTCTTCCTTGCACGCACGTGGGTATTTGAATGTAGAGTTGTGGTCTTGTAATGTTTTAGGGACCTGGCGACTAAAGATTGAACTAATTGTTTCCTATGTTGTCTTCATAGGGTTTTATGTTTCCAGACCCCCCCCCCATAGTGATACACAATAGTATCACTCTTGTCTTAATCTTGCTTTGCCAAACTTTTGTTTTTTGTCAATGTCATTTTCGGTCCTTTGGCCTGTTGTTATTTCTGCAACACGACTGGCTGGAAGGTAGTGTCTACACCAGTGCCTGCTACGTAAAGGCTCTCACTTAATATTTGTTGAACAAAATATCATAAATCTCGTCTCTGCCGTTCCTGTCATTTGTAATGTGGTCTCTTTCCTAGTTCTTGCTTTTGTCTCAGTATAAGTTTCTCTTTGTTCAGATGGAAAAATTAAGGTTTAAATTATGTGTGAAGTGTGTATGTGTGTGTGTCTCGGTGTGTGTATGGGTTTAAAACTGAAATACCTTCGTTTGTATTCAATTTTTTTTTTTTAAGAGAGCACATGTGCATTCAAGGTGGGGGAAGGGCAGAGAGAGTGAGAGAGAATCTTAGCAGACTCCACTCTCAGCACGTAGCCTGATGTGAAGCTCGATCTCATGACCTTGGGATCTTGACCTAAGCCAAAATCAAGAGTCAGATGCTTAACCTACTGAGCCACCCAGGCGCCCCTGTATTATTCAAAAATTTAAAAGTTAGTATGTGACAGAAAACAGAACAAATGGATGAATTTCATCCTCATTTCTTTCTTTCTCTCATTTTTTTTAAAGATTTTATTTATTTATTTGACAGGGAGAGGCACAGCGAGAGAGGGAACACAAGCAGGGGGAGTGGGAGAGGGAGAAGCAGGCTTCCCGCGGAGCAGGGAGCCCGATGTGGGGCTCGATCCCAGAACCCTGGGATCATGACCTGAGCCGAAGGCAGACACTTAATGACTGAGTCACCCAGGCGCCCCTCATCATTTCTGATATGGACTTCATTTCTTCCTCTTAGGATTCAATTTGTGTATTTGGCATGTTTGGTTATTATAGGCTATGAAATAGACGTGCGGCATTTCTTTTATACTATAAATGAATGAATGGTGAATTTTAGATTATAGGCAGTCTAAATACACCAGTAGTGCTTTTAAAATAATAAACTTTGAAATGACATTTGCAAATAGTTCCACTACAATTGTAACCCTAGACATCCCAAATGACAACCTCTCAAGGGTTTTGTACTGACCGTTCTCAACTGTTAACCTTGTGTGGGAGACGACTTACATGTTAATGGAAGAGCAGCTCTATGTGGCATGGCTGACATTTCTGAGCTCATGTAGTTGCCTGCATCGTGGACCTCCGTGGTGGTAATCATAAATCAATGTGGGTGTCTGTTTCGTGCCGTGCTGTATTTGGAAAATGAATTTGCTCTTATTTCTTTTGTTTTCAAGTGAAAACTACCTGGTACGCTGGTCAAGTTCAGGATTGCCTAAAGATATAGACAGATTACATAATTTGCGAGCTGTCTTTACTGTAAGTACACCCAAAGGAGTTCCTTTGCATCATTCACCATCCTAATGATTATTTTTAATGACCTCCCTCTGACTTTCCTACCCACTGGAATATGGATCCCTGGGATGCCTGTAATCCATGGGAATTCAGTAATAACAAAATGTCTTCCCAGAACTGTTCTGGGTCTCTAGCTTCCCTTCGAATCCCCATGACAGAGATTTATCCCAGCACTCTCATATACCTTAACATTAATTGACTATTGTTATTCAGTTCCTTTTTGTTATGTGAATAACTTATTAATATGCTAAAAACTGGTCAGAGAAGAGAGTCTCAGTCCTTCTTTTTACTGTCTTTTTCAATTGAACCTGCACCGAGTAATGGTTCTCCAAAATAATTTATGGAAATTAATATTTCTAGGACCTCGGAAGCAAAGACCTGAAAAGGGACAAAATCAGTTTTGTTTGTCAAATCGTTCGAGTGGGTCGCATGGAGCTGAGGGACAACAACACCAGAAAACTGACCTCGGGCTTGCGGAGGCCTTTCGGAGTGGCCGGTAATGCATTTCTCTCCTTTTCCTGAGAGTTTCAAGATCATCACATTCACTCTGTATAGGAGCTGCTGCTGAGTATTGGACAGTGGGCTGCTTTGATTTATAAGCTCTTCTGTTAGAAAAAAAATCTCTTCATTCTTTTCTGTGTGGTTTCTGTGGACGCGCAGCCCAGGATGCTTCAGTCTGCAAGTTTCAGATATAAATCATATATTTGGTTTTCAAGCAGATCACATCTCCTGAGGGAGACCCTGACCCACATTCTCAGCCTGGAGGAAAGCCAGTCACTGGAAGTTTTTAGGGTTTCTGGACTTGGTGATTGATTGATTTAGGAGTAAATTTGCACTGAATAGTCAAAGTGATGAAGAGGTAGAAGGAGAACGGAGCATGAGGAGGACATGGTTATCATCAAATAGCTGCCATCTGTCCCCCATATTTGTGTTCTGTTATTTTGGTAACAGCTCAAGAAAAGGGAGAGACTAGTCACATCTGCTCGGGGAAAGTGAAGGTGTTCCCAGTCTGCTGGAGAAAGGTGAAGGTGTCCCCAGTCTGCTGGGGGAAGGTGAAGGTGTCCCCAGTCTGCTGGGAGAAGGTGAAGGTGTCCCCATTCTGCTGGAGAAAGGTGAAGGTGTCCCCAGTCTGTTGGAGAAAGGTGAAGGTGTCCCCAGTCTGGTGGGGAAAGGTGAAGGTGTCCCCAGTCTGCTGGAGAAAGGTGAAGGTGTCCCCAGTCTGCTGGGGAACGGTGAAGGTGTCCCCAGTCTGCTGGGGGGAAGGTGAAGGTGTCCCCCCAGTCTGCTGGGGGAAGGTGAGAGTGTTCCCCAGTCTTCTGGGGGAAGGTGAAGGTGTCCCCCCAGTCTGCTGGGGGAAGGTGAGAGTGTTCTCCAGTCTTCTGGGGGAAAGTGAGAGTGTCCCCCAGTCTGCTGGGGGGAAGGTGAAGGTGTCCCCCCAGTCTGCTGGGGGAAGGTGAGAGTGTCCCCCAGTCTGCTGGGGGGAAGGTGAAGGTGTCCCCCCAGTCTGCTGGGGGAAGGTGAGAGTGTTCCCCAGTCTTCTGGGGGAAGGTGAAGGTGTCCCCCCAGTCTGCTGGGGGAAGGTGAGAGTGTTCTCCAGTCTTCTGGGGGAAAGTGAGAGTGTCCCCCAGTCTGCTGGGGGGAAGGTGAAGGTGTCCCCCCAGTCTGCTGGGGGAAGGTGAGAGTGTCCCCCAGTCTGCTGGGGGGAAGGTGAAGGTGTCCCCCCAGTCTGCTGGGGGAAGGTGAGAGTGTTCCCCAGTCTTCTGGGGGAAGGTGAAGGTGTCCCCCCAGTCTGCTGGGGGAAGGTGAGAGTGTTCTCCAGTCTTCTGGGGGAAAGTGAGAGTGTCCCCCAGTCTGCTGGGGGGAAGGTGAAGGTGTCCCCCCAGTCTGCTGGGGGAAGGTGAGAGTGTCCCCCAGTCTGCTGGGGGGAAGGTGAAGGTGTCCCCCCAGTCTGCTGGGGGAAGGTGAGAGTGTCCCCCAGTCTGCTGGGGGGAAGGTGAAGGTGTCCCCCCAGTCTGCTGGGGGGAAGGTGAAGGTGTCCCCCCAGTCTGCTGGGGGGAAGGTGAGAGTGTCCCCCAGTCTGCTGGGGGGAAGGTGAAGGTGTCCCCCCAGTCTTCTGGGGGAAGGTGAAGGTGTCCCCCCAATCTGCTGGGGGTAGGTGAGAGTGTCCCCCAGGTCTGCTGGGGGAAGGTGAAGGAAGCTATATGTTTTTGGTGCAGAAGGTAAATATTTTAATACAGTGATTTCTGACCCTAACTGTACACGAGAAGGGTTTAGGGAACTATTAAAAAATATTCTTGCCCAGGTCCCACAGCCTGCCAATTAAATTAGAATTGCTGCTTTAACCAACATCACCTGTGAGCCACTGTGGGCCATGCGGCACCTGGCGGGACGCTGCCGTCAGACTGCCTTTCCTCCTTGTGTTACACGTGGCGTTGAGCATGTCCAGTGGGGCCATCCTGAAGTAGTGCGAGCCTCTACTCTACTCAGGACGGCTTCCCACCTGCTGTTCTCTTTCTGGTTCGGAAAGTACACTTCTCGGCCTCAGACGGTTGATCACCTTTTTGGTAATCAGCTTCTGCCCCTTGTGGAATAGGAACTTAATTTTCAGGTTTTATCCAGAATAACTTCTGCCTGTTTGTGTCGACAGAGCGCAGATGAACAGTGTGTTTGTGGACCTTTAAGCCTACAGTTCTCAGCCTTCTGTGGAAAATATTATGTCACATTTCTCTTCTAATATAGTGTAACAGCGGGGATATAAAAATTATGAAAAAAACAAAAAGCGTGATTAAAACATACGTCATTCCTGATTCCGTGTAGCTGGGCTTGTGCCAGAGTCCCAACCACAGCAAGAACTTCCTTGGCACAGGGCAGCGTCCTGACGAGCAGCCATGAGGGAGACATCCCGTGAACGCTGGTCACATTGTCGCAGCCTTCACCTCCCAGGCTTGGGAGGGGCCCCTGGGAGGGCTGTCACTTCCAGGACGTAGAGGACAAAGGCTGCCTTCTGACTGGTGCTTGGATGCAAGTTGCAATCTTTGCTCCCTCGCTGCCTTCCTGCGAGACTTGGCTGGGTTCCTGATGTGTTCCCAAGGCCAGATACCGGGGTTGTATGACCAGGGAGATGCACTGACCTGGCGGGATCAGCCCCACGACCAAGGGGAGAGTTGTGCAGACACACAGGCAGGCGGTCCATTGTGGATTGCCAGCAGCAGGTGGTGCCGAGGCTCAGACTCCTCTTGCCATGGCCCAGAGCCACGTCTTTCCAAACTGGTGGTAGAAGTGTGGTCTTGGGCATGGGAGCATCTTAATGATAGGTTCATCTAGTGCCGATCAGTGGCCTCTAAGAAGGCTTAAAGCTGGGAGCATCTTCTAGGAGGTGGAGACTGCAGCCCAGGCCATACATTTCAGAACACCCACAACCTGATGTTCCAATTCATTTGTGCTTCTTTGGCCTGCATCTCTAAACGTACGCATAAGGCTCTTCGCTCTGTGAGGAGCACTGGTTTAGCAGAATGTGTGGGGCCGTGTTCTCCCTCGGGACACGCTCAGGAGGTTCAGGAGTCTCCGTGGACTCCACCGAATGAACCAGGAGGTGGCATTGCGTCTCTTTTGTTCCTACAAAGTCTTCCCCCTTTCTTGGGGGGCAGGTGGTAGAAATGGAAATTGTCCACATTTTCAGTATATGACTGTGGTCACCAAGGAAGGCACCACGAAGAGAGAGGCAGGCATGTGGCTCACCTCTCTTTGGTCAAGGGTGTCGATTGAGCAGAGAAAGCTGAGTGTCCAGGGCTCTTCTTCTTGGGGGTCTCTGGCTGTGTGGTCAGAGCTTGAGCATCGGAGATTTTCTGGCTATCTCACTTTGGGCAAGGTCATTCGATAGTGTCCTTGAGCCTGAATTTCCTCAGTTGTGCGGGAGGTGATTGTGAGGATTCGCTGTCCAGTGCCCCTTGAAAGAGCAGCCACAGATGCGGGCACGGGGTGGGTGGGTGGAGGGCAGCGACTTTACCATTGTGATGTCACTTGGGGGAATTCGAGAACTTTCGGATGCCCGAGAGCAGGGCCAACCAATGTGGTTGGCCCTGGCCACAGGTGACTATTATGTAAATGAATGAAATCAAAGGAAAAATTCTGTTCCACCACCACATTTCAGGTGCTTGTGGTTCTAGAACATCTCATCATCACACGATATGCTGTTGGGCAGTGTAGCTCCAGAGTGTCTGTTGCATCCTAGGCAAAGGAATGAATGAATGAATGAATGAATGAATGAATTTATTTATCTATTTACTTATTTATTTAATTTGTTTTAAAAATTATTTTAAATTAAAAAAATTTTATTTGAGAGAGAGAGAGTACAAGTGGGGAAGAGGCAGAGGGAGAGGGAGAAGCAGGCTCCCCACTGAGCAGGGAGCCCGATGTGGGATTTGGTCCCAGGACCCTGGGATCATGACCTGAGCCCAAGGCAGACGCTTAACTGACTGAGCCACCTTGGCACCCTGAGGCAAAGGAATTTACTGAGTGGAACTCTGCCATTTTAACCCCACCCCCGTTTGGGCCAGTGTTTTCAGATAACTCCATTTTTCTTTTGAACGTGGAAATGCTTTAAACTCAGATATAAAAAAAAATGCCACTGTGTGGTTTATGCCGTTGTTTGTCAGAAGACAATCTGATGTTCCTCTGTTTGTTTGTTTTCTCTGGTTATAGCACTTAAACAAAACAATGTTCTTTTCTTGTCCCCAGTGATGGACGTAACAGATATAATAAATGGGAAAGTAGATGATGAAGACAAGCAGCATTTCATCCCCTTTCAGCCGTAAGTATGGAGCCATCAGAGAGAGCACTTAACCAGATAGAATATGGAAAACGTGTGTAATAATTCTCTTCGAAAATAAGTTTATTAATTCAGCACAAGTAGAGATTGATTCTTTTATAATAATGAAGAATCTGGGTAGTCACTGCCGTAGTGCATGGCATTTTTGTAACCCCAAGAATCTTGGGTTAAAGTTGCTTTATGGTCTTGCGTGTAGAAGATTTTCCGTGTGATTCAGGGGAGTCACCTTATCACCAAGGACACGCAGAAATACCCTTCTACTTTGAGCATGCATGTTTCCTTGCATCATTGATGCATTCTAGTAGCTATTCACATACTCAAAATACAGTACTTTCAAATTCATCATGGGAGGAGGTTGCTCCTTTTAAAATAGAAAACCAAACAAAATAATGATGAATTCTTTTGTAAGGCGAGAAATAATGCTTGAAGCAAATAATCATGCTGCTGATTTTCTATCTCTGGTTGCCTAGAGTGGACTAGGTCTGTGCTTGCCATTCTTAGGGCCTATCTAGTTCTGAAGCTAAGTGTGTGGAGAGATGTGGGAAGCTTGGAAAACATTTGGAGGAGATTTGTTAAATTGATTCTCTGATTGGAAGGTAGATCCCGTGGAAAAGGTCGAAAGAATCGGTTATTTCCTTGGAGATTAAAGCAAGAGAGTACCTGCATAATGGTCTGTGGCCACTTCACTGGGCACTTCTCCATCTCAGACAGCCGTGGAGAGAAAGAAAGAGGGATTAGAGTGGTTTAGGTTAATCAGAAGTGACAGTTTCCTCCTGAGGGTGTGAAATCTTAGAAGAGGAGACCATAAGGCATGTTAGAATGACCTGTCGGAGTGCTCTGCCTTCTGCCTCTTCTCATTTCTGTTTTTACTTAAGTGGTTCCAGGCTTGAAACAAATTTTAGGAATTGTACCTTGGGTTCAGGTGTTGGCTGAGGAGGCTTGGAGACTGGTGATACTCAGTGGGTAGCTGAAGGAATCTCTCTGGGGGTAAGGTGGGCAAGAGCTATGAGCTTGGCTTCCCTTTGTACCACCCATTCTTGCATGAGGGATCCCCATACTCAGCCTCAGGCTTGGGAACCACTTGTGCAGGATGGGATTAGAGTGGTTTTCTTTGCAGGCAGGTGATCTAGTCAGATAGCGTCCTAAAACATGGCTCAGTGGAAATTTTTGTAGTCTTCCCAACGTGAGAATAACAGAAAACCCTGCATTAACCAGCGTGAAATGGGTATCTCACCACACACAACTGGAGGCACAGGTCTTTTCTAGCTTCATTCTGTTAGAGTTGCTCTTCTGCCTTCTGTCTAATATGGTAACCACGAGCTACATGGAGCTATGTAAATTATTGACAGTTAAATAAAATTAAATACTTAGTTCCTCAGTTACTCTAGTCCCATTTAAAGTGTTTAGTCCCATAGGTAGCTGGTGGCTACCATATTTGTCAGTGCGGATCTCGAACATTCCCGTCATCGCAGAATGAACGTCCTGTTGGATGGTGCTGTCTTGGAATCACACCCTGTGAAGATAGTTACAAAGGGAGCTCAGTTCTGCAGAATCTGGAAGTTTCCTCAGTAAACAAAGGAAACATGTCTTTGAACATGGGCAGATATTGAGGTAATAAATAAAATATACCCTCATAAAATGATAATATTAAGTTGCTTCTTTTGCCCATGAGAAATAATGCAGCCCCGTGCTGTTTTGAATGCTGTTTTATATATTAGACCTCAGAGTTTCTTGATGCCCTAATGTACCACTGAGTTGAAATTACCTGTTGCCTGCTAGTATCTTCTGGGAAAAGTCAAGGGATAAAAAAAAAAAAACCTGTGGGTTATTGTTTGAGAAGTTAGGGGGGTTATTAGTTTTAGATTCACTAGTCTAAGTTTCACTGGGACACGTTAGGAGCTGCCTGAGATAGCATATTGCCGCCATCTTTTTCTGTCTTATAGCAAAACACCCATTTTAAGAAAAAATTATTACATGTTCAGCTCTTGTAATTTGTGATTCCTTGCTCCATTAAAAGAAGACTAATATACAGATTAATATTTCCAGTGTTTGAAACAAAAGAGCAGCATGATTTTAATAGCAAAATAAGCAATGAAACCAGTTCTTTGGGAAATGCCATGCTAATGAAACCGTTTTTTGCTCCATTAAAACTGATTTATTATATCACAGGATAAGTTTTAGGGAAGGAAACAGAGGACATCTCTTTCTTTCGGTCTTGTTTAACTTGGTGAAGTAAATTAAAACAGTCCTCAGCTCTCTTGAGTAATGTGGGCTCATGTGATGAATAACTCTTGTCCTGGAAATGATTTTAAACATTATGTACTTGACGTACATTTTCTTGCTTATTGCATACTGTGCTTTGCTGTGCTACATGGTATTTCTCTTTGCACATGTTGCCTGTTTGTACTTATCTCTTGGTCTTAGTGTAGCTTCTATGAAAAATTCATGGTCCATGGGATCCCCAAATGTTGATGGTTACATTCATAATTGGGTCATAGTTTCACCTTTCAGACATGGTAGTTATCTTCTCCAAAGACTGTGCCATTCTTCTCACACTTAATTATCTGAGGCCACATTGGGTACACAGTCTGATGGAGTAGAGTGGTCACAACCCAAGTTCCCCAAGCAATCAGGTTGTAGGGATCTTTTTTTGGTCTTGATTTTGCTTTTCCCTTCGCACCACCTGCCCCTATGACCTATGCCATGGCCAGGAATTATTGAAATCGAAGAAACAGAGGTAAACATTCCTTGCAATTAAATGCTGTCCAACCACATTATTTTCAGATAAGCGCCCTTTTTTATTATCTGGTAGAAATGGAGTGGAGGCTTGGTGCATGTTTATTTCCTGGGGATCGGGTCGACCTCGTTTGCTTTACTTCTCTCGTGTGGTTCAGCATTTTCCTGATCAATGCTCTTCCCTGTCTCTCTTGTCACCTATTTTGTCCTTTGTCGTGCGTTGACTCATGATGACTCTCTCGCATTCGGTGACGATGATCTCTTGTGTTCCCTTGTTACCGTGACCTCTGGGTCTCTGTGCCCCTTTGTCTCCTGTGGTCTTGGTCGTCCCGTGCCCTCCAGGCTCGCGTTGGACGACGCCATTCGACACAAGCCGCTGAACATGTCATCCCGTTTTTCACCCAGGGTGGCGGGGGAGAATGACTTCCTTCAGACTGTTATAAACAAAGTCATTGCTGCCAAAGAAGTCAACCACAAGGGCCAGGGTATGTATTCTATTGTTTTATTGCTACAGATGTTCACCTGTTACATGAACTTGGGACAGTGCTGTATGGTTTGCATTTTAGTTTGATGATGATGATGGTGGTGGTGGTGGTGGCGATGAGGATGGCGATGATGGTGGTGGTGGTGATGTTGGTGATGGGGCTCGTGGTGATGATGATGACAGTGATGATGAGAATGAGGATGGTGGTGGTGGTGATGCTGCTGATGGGGATGGTGATGCGGGCAGTGTTGGGTCATGATCTGTGTGTACAGTGTATGTACAGTGTACGGAGGTTTTCTTGCTGGTCTCCCTTGTAAGCATTGCTGAGAGCCAACCTCCTGGGTGAGCGGGAAAGGCTGAGTGGGACACAATGAAATGTTTGCAAAGAGCCCAGAGTTTATGAGACTTGGAAGCAAGTTCTTTGCCTTCCTGAGTCTTCTCCAGCCCTCCCCTCTCCTCCTAGCCATTTTTGAAAGCACTTGAAGGATTTTACAAGAGAATACAGTTACTGTCCACCGTCTGTTACTTCCTCTTTGCTGCTCAGAGAAACGTGGAGACACCCGACACAGCCCAGCTCCACGTGCGCCCTTGACTCTCCCTTCTGTGCCCATGTTGCACGCTCAGTCCTGGCACGTGGTTTCCTGGGGCTCCCCTTCACCCCCCCCCACCCACTGCCCCTGAGGCTGTGGCTTCGCTTTGGAGACGGATCTCTCTTCAGTTTTGTAATGGAAGGGATTTTTCCTCCTGACTCCATGTCTCGCACTCATCGTTTTTAATCCCACGGTGACAGGTTTCCCAGCAGCTGACCTTCTGTTGGCAGAGGCAATGAATCAATCACCCTGGGCTGGGGACAGTTGGCACTCGGGCTGGCCAGGACTGTTGCCAGAAAACAGCTGTTTATGGAGGCCTTGCCTCCGGCTCAAGGGGAAGTCACCTTCAGAACTTCTCCCACCTAAGGCTGCTCTTAGTACCGGTGGGACAACCCACCCTTCAGTCCTTGGTTAGATGCAGACTTGTCACAAACTCAGTAGAGCTTAAGTGGTTAGACCTTCTTTCATTATCTAGTTACCTTATGTCCCTAGCCTTTTAAGAAACGATTCTCTTGACTCGTTTCCCATTGTTATAAAGGAGAGTATGAATTGAGTTTGAAGAATGTTCTGGAGGAGTGAGAAACCTTTGGCTTTCTTTGGTGTGAACCGGCCAGCCCCCTCCCTGGCAAACAACAAAACAAAAACCCCAACTAAAGCGTTAATGAACCGTGGCCTCTGTAGACAGAGCAGTTTAAGCTGACCCAGGACCTACCTTCTCATCAATTACCAGCTCTCTGATTTGCCCTTTAATTAAAAACCACAGGGAGCTCCAATTAAAGCTGTTTTGATTGGAGCCACCCTCAGACTGGGAGCACCAGTCCCCAGACCCCAGGCTCCCGTTGGATTGAGTTTCTCTTGCAGAGCCATCAGATTTTGAGAAACTTCTATCACAGAGTCACACAGAAGTGGAGATTGGTGTCAGGCCAGCAGGAGGACCCACAGCCTGCCTCTGCCAGGCTCACTGGTGTCGGGCTGCAAATCTGTGTCACCAGAGCTGATACCAGGGGGCCCAATTCCTGGGAGTCGAGGAGGACAGGTGTTTCCAGGTCACAGTGAGAACTAAGAGACAAGAACATTTTTTTTTTCTTCCCCAAGGGGACTACAGGTGCCTTCCTGAACTGAAGTGCCCCTGGGCAATGTCGCTGGCTGGTTTTTTTGTCCTTGAAGCTAAAGTGAACGTTTCTCTGGGGCTCACTGGCAAGCCTGCCTCTGTGCCTTCCAGGGAGACCTGAGAGAGAGCTGCAAGGCGTGTGGGTTTGCCTCGTGGAGCTCCGTGTTTTCTTCGGTGGTGACCCGGGCTGCCCCGATGTCTGTGTGCCTGTTAGGCAGTGGGGAAGGGTGCGGGGTGGCGGGAGGGATGGGGGGGGTTGGCGGGAGGGACAGGGAGGCCGGCAGTCTTCACACAGAACCAGGAAGCTTCCCACGCTCATCTGTTCTGAGCTCCTCTCTGGGCTTTGGCCCATTTTAGGTTGACGTCCACATGTTTATTTGTCACAATTGACATTTTTTGTTGTTTAGCCCAAATTATCCCGAACCCTGGACCCAGAGGTTCTAGATGTTTAATGTGGACAGCGAGGCCTCAGACACCCCCGGACATCTGTTCCTATTGTTTCACATAGAATGTGTGCTAATCTCTTTTGTTTTTAGCTCCTCTGGTTAAACAAAAGTCAACCTAAAATGCACTTTTTCTTTGAAAATTGGCCTCATTTTCTCCTTTGAGGAAAGTGTTTTAAACCCAATGTAATCAGGAGAGCTTAATCTCTGTGTTTAAATCGTGTTATAACAAATTGAATTGTGTCATTAAGTTACTCGTTTATGAACTAAGATCGTTGAGCAAGCTGGTATTTGTGAGAAAGAAAAGTGTTTGAAAGGCCGCAGGAGTTTCGAATGGTGTTATTAAACATTTCTCTGCCTCTGACCTCGGTAAATGATCACCTCCCAACGTCCTGCAGGTCCTTGAAAAATGTCTTCTGAGTCACATTCATTCTGGGGACCTTCATTCCTTTGGCAGGTTTTGGGACCTGAGTGAAATTTGAGAGCCCGTCCGCGGCACCCTGGTGTCCCCAGTGGGGATCTCGTGCGTCCATGTCACCTGCCGTGATAATCTCCCTTGCATTCCTGTGGGTGTCCCTTTCATGTGGTCTGCTCTACTGGAGGACACAGCCGTGGGTTAGGTGCCTGGCTCAACAAGGGGCCTCTCCCACAGGTCCAGAGCAACACCGACCTGTGGTGCTTTTGTGTGAATTAGAAAGAGGGTGCCCGTCCTCTGGTTGAGTGAGACGCAAGCAGCGCCTGGGCACATGGCTTGGTGAGCAGAGTGTGGGCTGGGTTTAGCTCCCACTTGCCTTTTTTGCCAGGGCCTTGTTGCAGGGCATGTTCTTTTTTTTTTTTTTTTTAAGTTTTTTATTTTATTTATTTCAGAGAGAGACATACAGAGATAGCATGAGAGAGAGAGCACGAGTAGGGAGGAGAGGGAGAAGCAGGCTTCCCACTGAACAGGGAGCCCGACGCAGGGCTTGATCCCAGGACCCTGAGCTGAAGGCAGACGCTCAACTGACTGAGCCATCCAGGCGCCCCTGCAGTGCACGTTCTGAGCAATGATACATGGGCCCCTGTTTTGGGGTCACCTCTTGACATCTCTTTAGGGACTTCTTTTTATTGGTTATGCTTCTCTTCTCTTCCTTCAAACTCTCCCTCTTATGATTTGGAGTTTTAAATCTTGAAAAGAAACAGAAAGGAAAAAATAGAAAAGGAAAGAAAAGGAAGATACCACGCTTGAAACAGTCTACCTTAGATCATACACCTGTTTTTGTTACTGACTCTTTCTCTACTCCCAGTTTCTCAGCAGAGTAGCATATGCCTCCTCCCTCTGACCTTCACTTTCTGTTCCTTCTTTGTCCTTCTCCCGTCAGCGTAGCCCCCGCTCCCACTCCCGGCTTTACCGGGTGCACTCGCTGGGGTCTGCGGTGTCACCCTGTCTGCTCTGTGCTGCAGACACCGCCCTGGTGCCCTGTTCTCTGGGCTGCATTTTGTGCCACTGACCACACGGTGCACTCTGGGCTTTCCGTGATCTCTGGCCTCTGGCGTCCTCTGTGAGCTTTAATATTGGGAATTCAGTGCCTAGTTCAGGGTCCTCTTCTTTCTCACCGTTCAGGACGTGGCCAGGGTGCAGGGTTTTCTGGCTCAGGGAGTGGTAGCCTGGCACCTGCTCTTGGTCGTGCCCACAACCGTCCCCGTGAGCACCGCCCCCCCTTCAGGTTCTGGTTTGACCTCCACACGGGTCCCGCCACCCGCACCTCTGTGCTGCTGCCTGGGTTCCTGTCGTGGCTTCTCTGCTGGGATCCTCGCTTGGCTCTGAACTCCCCCTCCCCCCACCTGCCCGGTCCCACACGGCTCCCAGAGTACTGTCAAGTGGGACCCTGGTACTTGCTCGTGTTTCCGGCCTCCCCACTCCTTCAGATGGAGCAGCTCCCACCTTGGGACCCTGCCGCCCTCCCAGCCTCCTCTCATGCCTCTCCCGCCGTGGCTCAGGTTGTCCAGCACCCGGGTGGGCACAGGTCTGCACGCCCGTTGCTTAGTGTTGACTCATCTTCCGATCTCTTTGGATGTCCCTTCTTCGGGAGAGCCTCTGTGACCTCCAGGATCGCAGTCTTGGGGTTGTGCAGTTGCCCTGGACTTTTCCTTAGAAAGCTCTTAAGAGTTGCATAGTTCACTGAGACCATGGGTTTAATGTTTGACTCATGGGACAGAAGCTAAGTCCCTGGTGGGGCTATAATGATTGTTTGCTCTGTGTCTGCAGTGCCCAGTGTGTGTCGGGCACACAGTAGGTGCTTATTAGACACTTGACTAGATCAGAGGGACTGTCTAGATGGCAGGAGGAGAGGGGTTCACCACCTGGCAGAGAAAAATGTCATCAGTGACTGTGGGCTTTCTCAACAACAAGTGATGCAGGTCTTTGCAGAGGACTGATGTTTTCAGGCCAGCTGATAGCAGACAGGAAGGAAGCTGGAGGAGAAGAGTGTGAGGTTTGGGGTTTCATCAAGCAGAGCGGTTCTGGACAAGAGCAGCCTCAGGTGATGCTCCCTGTGTGGGACTGTCAGGTGTCTCCCATTTCTGCTTGGAATGCATATTGGTGGACAGGGTCTACAGTTTTCCCGTTGGCCTTCTACTGAAGGCGGTGTGCTGAGCTAAGCAGCGATGAATGGTCTCTGCTCCCTGGAAATATGCATCCTAGGGGAGGAATGGCTGGACAGACAGATAAACACACACACACACACACACACACACACACTAGTAGTGTTAGTGAGAGCAAATGCCTTTATATTCTGACGGGCACTTGGGGTCCTGCTGGGCTGAGTGACCAGGGAGCAAGCAGGCCAGGCCCCCAAGGTCCCAGGGACGGAGACCCGGATGTGTCAGCTGACAGTGACAACCTCCCTTCCCACCTGGGAGCAAGGCCCTGTCTTTGAAAATGGTAGAGAGAGCCATGCAACTGATTTGTCTTCCGCCTTTGATTTTGCTGTATTCCCTCTTATTTTTACTTCCTGTTTGCTTGCTGCACAGGAGTATTTTACACAAAATGCAGTTGTCCTTCGCTTTGTGTAGGGAGAGGATGGCACACACCCTCAGCTCGAAGCTGCGAGCAGGTTCACCGTGTTCTGTCCATGGCAGCCCTTCTCGCTCAGAGGGTTTCGGAGTCCTCACCTTCCCTCCTTGCAGGGAAGCGCCAAGTGGTGGGCAGAGCATTTGCTCCCCCTTCGCTGTGACGTCATGAAACAGAGGGCCCAGGCTGCCTTGGCTCTGTGGGGCTGGCTTGTTGGTGGCTTTCAGCCCAGCGCTGTGCTGCACACCTTTTGGAAAGCACAGGAGACTTCCTGGGTTAGAGAAGCTGTGAATTTACCTCCTGAGCCCTCCTGCGTTGTCCTCCTTCTGGGGAGAATGGAAAGGGAGAGCCTTCTCAGTCACTGCTGGAAAAAGCCTTCTTCCTGATTGATCTTAAGCGCTTATGAGAGGGGTCCTTGGTTCTGGGCAGGGACCGTGCATTGGCCAGGGCGAGAGGTCCCTCCAGGGTACAGTGTGTACCCCGCTAGTCAGATGCAGCTGGTTACCCCGTGCCAGCCACCTTTCCCTGGCCCCTCTTTCTCTTTCTCATACACCCACATTTTCTCCTAAGGTGTTAACTTGTGAATTAACAGTTGTGCATTCGTTGAGATGGGTTTCCTGAAATAATTCTTCAAAAATGTATAAGATAAACCATGACTCATGTGTCCATTGTCTTTCTAGGTTTGTGGGTAACATTAAAATTACTTCCTGGAGATATCCATCAGATTAGAAAAGAATTTCCTCATTTAGTGGACAGGACCACAGCGGTGGCTCGGAAAACGGGGTTTCCGGAGATAATCATGCCCGGTAAGGACCGATTCCTTCAGCGCTCTGTGTGTGGCGTGGGTGTGGCCAGGGTTCGGGGAGCTTGTAGAGCTGGCCACGATGCGCGGTGTTGGGACAGTGACGGACGAGCTTGTGGGACGTGACGTGTCCACCCCAGGGTGGCCGTGGATCGTTCCTGCAGGCAGGAGCTGTGGTCAGAGGGAGCGCTGACCACCTAGGTTCGGACTGCAGGGAGGTGGCTTCTCGTGGTTGTAATAACCTGCTGGTGGGAGTGACTTCTGGCAGTGTTGTAATAAGGACAAGCACGGGACTCAGCGTTTCCAGAAACCCAGCTTGAGGTGGGTTTCTGCCACCAGCTGGAGTGAACGTCATCATTACTGTAAGCAAAACCCTTTATTGTCCCGTAATCCATTGTTACCCTTAATCCAGAAGCCTTGCAGTTTGTTTCTGCCCCACCTCATCTGGTGAAAAGGAAGAATGGGAGTTAGACATTCCACTGACCCTGGCTGCCGGACTGCGTGTGCGGAGTTGGGTAACACATAAAATGTAATAAAGGGCGGTGGAGCTTGGGGCCCTTTCCAGGGCCCTGCGGGCTTCACTTTAGGTTCTGATCAATGGATCAATCGTGGTGGTTGGTTCACTGTAGGATGAAGGCAGCTCTTTTGTGATGTTAACGTAGGTTCACAGTGAAGGTCCTATAACAGCTTTGGAATCATCCAGAATGTGTTCAAAGTTAAGGGGGCACAATTAGGTGACGCCGGCCTTCCGCCCCGGAAGTGAGAGCTCAGGACCTGGAGTCCAGCCTCTGTTTGGAGTTGCACCACAGCTTCTCCCCCGCCTCGATTAGCTGTGCTCTGCTACTCTGAAGAAGGAGAGTAAGGATAATTCCTCCCTGTAGGGTGGGTTGGAATTGGGATGCTGTAGCGGGTAATGTCAAAGAAAGCACAAGCCCAGCTCAGACGGCTGAACCCTGAGGATATTCTTCGGCTCATGCCCCTGAGCAGCAGGGTCAGCCCGGGCACTGGGTCCATTTCTCCATAGTAACCACTGCTGGGTTGTCTCCTGTGCATATTGACTTTGTCCTCTGGGTAAGGGCCCTGATGACTCCCATTTTCTTCCCAGACCCCAGTGTCCTGAAGAAGATAGTGTGCTTTTGAACCAGTGTTGCCCAGCAAGGAGCCTGAGCATCATCCAGACTGGCCTGCTCAGGCCCCTGCCCTGCAGTCCCCGGGCAGTGATGGGCTTGGGGGTGGAGTGTGCACATTAGCCACCTAGACGTCAGCTCCTCCTAACGGCAAGGGTTGTATGAGGGAGACGTGGACACCCGACGTGTGTTTGGGTAGACATCTGATCAAAACAAGGAAGGAGGGGCAGCAAGTAAATGTTCACACCTGGTGCCTGCTTAGTTCATATTACGTAGTATCGCTCAGGCCCGATGATGGATTTTAAGCTTATTAAACCCATAATGGAATTCCATGTTAAGATTAATCTCATATTTACATAATACTTTTCACTTTCCAGATATCATATTAATAATCTGATTTGATCCTCACAAGTTCTTGGGCAAGCCCGTGAATATCCTTTATATTGTGGGATACTTTTTGGTTTGCACATAATGCTCACATTAATAGTTTGGCTTGATCTATGGATCTCGGAAGCCTACACATTGGTGTTGAACTAATTGCGATTGAAATTAAGCCGCAGCCTAAAGTTACACAGCTAATGAGCAGTAGAAATGGGGCCAAACCACCCCACATTCAGAGGTTCCCCGTGGTTTCCCTTTATAGGGCCCTGCCGTACGCTCGCAGGGAGAGGTATCTGCTCTTTGTGCATGCTGTCAGAGTTAACTGCTTTGTTTATTTTGGGGCAGGTGGGGACATGTTCTTTCTGCTATCTCTATCTTTCAGGGCTGTTGTGGGTCATTGTGTCCTCTGACTGGTGAATCAATGTGAAGGACATCTCAAACTGGTTAGGCTGGATCTTAGTGGCTCACCTGTACAGGAAGAAAGCGTGATGTCCAGCATGCTGTGAAACCGAGGGATACTTTGTAGGGCAGGAAACAAGTCTGTGTGCAGCAAATTAATTTGGAGCTCTTAGTGGATGTATTGCTTGCATGTGGACTCGAGATGAAATTTATAGATTAGGATGACATTGGGCATTCGTCTTGGGTGGTCTAGGATGGCCTCATGTTCAAAAGGGAGACCCAGAAAACTTCTAGCTCATACTGGTCGTATTTCTCTTTATAATTGACCAACTTTTTTTTTTTTAAAGATTTTATTTATTTATTTGAAAGAGAGAGAATGAGAGAGAGAGAGAGAGAGAGAGAGCACACACGAGAGGGGGGAGGGTCAGAGGGAGAAGCAGAAGCAGACTCCCCGCTGAGCAGGGAGCCGGATGCCGGACTCGATCCTGGGACTCTGGGATCATGACCTGAGCCGAAGGCAGTCGCTCAACCAACTGAACCACCCAGGCGCCCCTATAATTGACCAACTTAAAAGGTAAGTCTAGGGTGCCTGGGTGGCTCAGTTATTAAGCGTCTGCCTTTGACTCAGGTCATGATCCCAGAGTCCTGGGATCGAGCTCCGCATCGGGCTCCCTGCTCAGCGGGAAGCCTGCTTCTCCCTCTGCCACTCCCCCTGCTTGTGTTCCTTCTCTCGCTATATCTCTCTCTGTCAAATAAATAAATAAAATCTTTGAAAAAAAAAAAAAAAAAGAAAGGTATGTCTTGACCTCTAAAATAATCTAACAGATATCCGGGGAAGCCATACAGCCGACCATCGTTCCGGCTGGTTCTGTGTGCTGAGTTGGGAGTCGGGGTTCCCGTAGCATGGGCTTTTAGCTGGAGTGAGTCATCATGTTCTCTTTTAGGGCCGGGGAATCATCGACAGGCCGTGGGTGCCACATGGTACCCTTAGAGAGAAAGAGAGAGAGAGAGAGACAGCCTGGGGTGTTTTCACTCAGATCCCTGGCCTTTAGCTTGGCAGGATCTGTGCATTGTCCCATCTTACGGGGATGCTTTTTATAGAGATGTGCATCTCCTTTGCACGGCGGGAGAGCCTGCTGTGTCACCTGTGTCGCCGGCTTTTCTGCCTTTCTGTGAGCCACTGGAAATCCTGCAGGTTTCTGAAGGATCCTGGTGGGAAGCAGAGTTTCCCTCTGAGCCGGGAAGGCGGCTGGAGGCTTGCATGAGGCAGAGGGAGTCTTCTCTTTGAGTTCACACACGCCTGCTTTCAGGTCCTTCCTCCCCAGAACGAGAACCCTGGAGCCCTACAGGCCTCCACCGAGGGCACTGTCGTGAGTGTGCATCTGTGGGGTTCATTTGCTGTAAACAGGGTCTCACTCCTGAGATGGCTCTGAGTATGGATGACTAGGCCAGTAGGAGAGTGAGACCATGGGGTTCGCCACCCCCCGCCCCCAGCGTGTGATGGCTCTCTGATGGGCTTCTGACCTTTATGAAACTCTTGTGGCCCTTTTTGCCTATGGCTTTTGTTCTTTGGTAGAATGTGCAGGCAGGGATCGTACGGCCTACAGATCATACAACACCTGCCTTATCGATGAGGCTGTTCCGCGGTGGGTGGCGTTGGGGGGTTAGGTGACTTGTTTGCGGTCACACAGGGATTGGTGGCAGGTGTTGGCCTGGCAGCTTTGCCTCCTGCACCTGGCCCTGGGCTCCATCACCCTTAGCTTCTCGCACGGTCAGTAGTACTGACTGCAGTCACACTTCTCTGCCAGGACTGAGTGTGGCTGTGGGAGCAACCCACTGGGATTATTATAATAGTGACTTTTAAATGAAAGCCTAATTTAATAGTTGGATACATTAAAAGCCAGAACAGAGCAGAAAGAAAGAAAGAACGGGAGAAAACAAAAAAGCAAGGGGACTTGTTCTTGGCCCGTAGTGGGCCATTTGCTGCTCTAGACGGACCCGTTGCTCGCACCCCCTGTGGGAGAGCAGGTGGGTCAGCGCGGGAGGTGACCAGATGGACAGCGGACGAATAGGCACTGGGTGGTGAGGCTTGCTCTCAGCCACGCTGCTAATGAAGCTTGCTACGTTTTCCCAGTCGGACCATTACCAGGGGCCTCATAGGCTCTCAGTAGGAAGAAGCGTCTTGAGTTTATTTGTTGTGTATGGGTTTTGTTTTTGTTTTTGTTGTCACAGTTTATGGCCCATCTCACTTTAAAATGCACAGGTCTGTTTTGTTCTGCTCTGAACGGAACAGAACAGGTCTGTTCTGATCCTGACAGCTGCCCACCAGGAGGAGAGAAGATCCATGTCCATGCAGAAAGTTTCTCTCTTGACCCACTCCTAGTCCCTGATCCCAGACGTCAGCTCAGAACCTTGGCTTGTGGTGGTTCTCATTCTCGATCAGCTTTTTGTTCCACTCCTTCGAAAAATGTAGAGGGAGCCAATATTGCCAGTTGTCATCCAAGGTGTGCCGTTGATGACGTGATACTCTGGCTACCCAGACGCCGAGAACACAGCCAGTGGTCCACCGTGAGATAGTGATGGCAGTCACGATGGGCCGTAGGTACTGGACAGGGGATGGTCCCTGCAAACCCATCGGCAGCATTCGAGTCACCATGGGCATGAGCTGCCCACCGAGGTGAAGGACCATGCAGATAATTAAGGGCCTTGATGTTTTTCCTCCTTCTAGTGATCTTATGATGATGCTGCTGAAAACTGCTTTTGTCATGCCTTTAAATGCTGAGACTGTTTTGTAGAAAATATTTTGTAATCATCATACAGTATTTATAATCCTCTGCTAGGATTGGTAGCAATTTCAGCAGTGTTGCAGAATTCCTGGTTACATTATGAATAATGGACTGGTTTTAAAGGTATAATTTTTCCCCCAGGTGATGTTCGAAATGATATCTACGTAACATTAGTTCAAGGAGATTTTGATAAAGGAAGCAAAACCACAGCAAAGAATGTGGAGGTTACAGTGTCTGTTTACGATGAAGACGGAAAACGGCTGGAGGTATTTATTGTTGCAAAGCTTAATGTGTGGCGTGGAAACTTTATTTTCCAAGTGTTTTCTTGGCGTTGCTACAGAGTAGGAAAAGACGTAGCTGGGGCCGCGTGATCCCATTTCTGGGGATGAGAGTTTGTTCTTTATCCCTTTCTGCAGCTCGCCGTAAAGCGCTGGCCTGCACGGGGTCCTGGCTGACACCTGCCTCGGGAGACCTCTGCGGTCCTGACCCCCTCTGTTTTCCTGGCCCTTGTCAGCGTAGACCCAGGGCTCAGAGGTCTAATGGTCCCACTAGAAGTTCAGACACCGTTATTATCACATTCTGAGAACTGGGGAAACTGAGGCCCAGGGAAGTCTTGTAAGGGTCATCAAGCTAGTGGGGGGTGAAACGGGTTTGAATCTGGGCTTCTGACCTTGTGCTCTCCTGGGTGGTGGCGGTTACCACGGCGGCCTGCAGGACTCGGCGTGCTGGGCAGTGCTCGGGGACGGTGACCTCTGATGACCAGAGGCCACGCCAGAGCAGGTGCCCCTGCTGGCTACCACTCTGGACCCTGGGTGGCGGGCGGGGCTGTCCTAAGCCCACGTGTTTGAGAGCAATGCCCTGTGTATGCACCTGAGGCTCAGCTGTGCCAGGATGTGGGGGCGGCATCCCTTCTGTGGGGGTGGCCCATGTCGAGTGTCACTGCCGGGAGGTGTTACCCTTGCCACTTGGGCTTTATCGGCATTGCTTCCTCGGGAGCCAAGTGGTCAGCGTTTACAGCTGGTAGATCGGGAAGGAGTGTTGCCACCTCCTTCGTAGCCTGTAGCTCTTCATTCTGGACCTACTGAGTGAATCAGGTGACTTCCTGCCGACCTTAATGTTAAGGCTGTTAGGGGTGAGGGTACGAAGGGTGAGGACAGTAGCATCCCTGGACTGATAACCATCGAGATGCTTAACTGTCTGCGAGCAGGATTGTGTGCTGGCCGCGCTGGCTGCAGATGGATCTGTCCTTCCATTGCTGGGAGCATGTTCCATTTGTGATGGGGTTTATTGGCATTCCTGTAGTGCTCTGCTTAGCTCATCTAATGGGGGCGGGAGGTGGGGAGATGGATGCAGTGTCAAGCTCTATGAGGTCTGATGTGAACTCTTTATGCCTTCTTTTAAAGCATGTGATTTACCCGGGTGCTGGTGATGAAGCGATTTCGGAGTACAAGTCTGTGATTTACTACCAAGTAAAACAGCCACGTTGGTTTGAGACCGTTAAGGTATCATTTACATGGTCATTTTATCCCACGGGGTTGATTATGAAATGCTCATTTGTATCCTAAGGAAGTCCCCAGCTCCCACCCAACCCGGGGCTGCTTGTCAGCAGGCACCCTGAGCAGGCAGAGGCGCTCTCCCAACAAAGTCGTTCAAGGTTGCTTAGGAGCCATGCCGGCATTTCTTGGAATACATTTACTCTCCTCTGCTTTTGGACATAAAAACAGGACTTTCATGGAGACAAATGACAGAGTCCTCTAAAGATAGCTATTATCTTTCTCTTCCTGGGTCTGTTACATGTGTGGTATCCTGCTTTACACCAAATGGGAAAAAATAGAGGTGACAATATATGGAGGACGTCGCTGGGGAGACAGGTCCCCGTCCATGGTGTGGCACTCTGCTCTCCTGACGTGGCTCGCTGATGTCACTACGGCAGCCCACCATGGTACATCCCAGCCCCTGTGCCGAGGGCTTGAATATTGGGAAACCCAGCCTGGGGTTGGCCTTAGAAGACGGATGGCAGATAGGATTTGGGGCAGTCTTCGCTTAAAGGCAGTATGCATGGGGTCTTTCTTCTTTGACTGCTCGTCACAACAGGAAAGCTTTCTTCCTGCTGCCCGAGGGCAGGTCCCTGCAGCTGTGGAGGGACTGTGGACACCTCCAATAAGGGCTACTAGGAAATTGTCAACTTGTAAAAAATAGACTTTTAACAGTGAGGACGTGAATGTTTGTTGACGAAAACTTGTGCTGTCTTGCAGAATTGGTTTGGCATCCCTTGCAATATTGTCTTGTTTAAATTTTCCAAAAGCATTTTGCCTTTGGGAAAGCCCCATAGGGGATTAGGCATACAGTATTTTCATCCCTTCAGGGAGGAAATGTGTACAGTTGCATAGTATCTCCATTTGAACAAAACCATTAATGTGAGAAGATACAGTACGGGTGCTGAAACTTCCTCTTTCAATTGCGCAGGTGGCCATTCCTATTGAAGACGTCAATCGCAGTCACCTTCGGTTTACCTTCCGCCACAGGTCGTCACAGGACTGTGAGTAATCCCTTGACTTTAGCCTGTGTTGCTTGCAAGGGAAAGCTAGGGGAAAGCTCCGTAGGCTGCACTTGTCACTTGTTCTGGATTGTTCTGGATTGTTCTAGGACTAGGTGATCCTAACACGATGTGGTCTTGATCCTTTAGCTCATTTCCGTGTTGACCTGTTTCCTCTCTTCCGTGTGACTTGTAACACTGTTCCATCCATCCGAAAAGTCACAAAGATACAAGTGGATTTCAGAAATTGGCTCTTAATGCCATTTGCATTGGAATGGAAACCCTCGAGAC
Source organism: Eumetopias jubatus (assembly GCF_037043125.1). Taxonomy (NCBI): domain Eukaryota; kingdom Metazoa; phylum Chordata; class Mammalia; order Carnivora; family Otariidae; genus Eumetopias; species Eumetopias jubatus. Next base: position 5,925,081 of record NW_028274823.1, on the reverse strand, counting down.
CCGTTTTGTGTTTGTGGGCGGCCCCCGGTGTCTGGCTTCAGGCTGAGGGGAGATGTTGGTGTAGTGCTGACTGATGCTGAGAAGCTGGGAGGGAAGACCTGGGGTTTGGGTCCCTGTCCTTCCAGAAGAGTTCTTTATTGATGACTGGAGTTTGTCTTGTCAGGTTCATTAACGTCTGCTAAGGACGTAGCCCTGTGCTAGACACTAAGACATCACGATGGGCAGCTATATGTCTCCCTGCCCTTCATGGTCTGTACCTACAGGGCAGTGAGCTAAGATTTAATGAACAGTAAGATTGGCTACATTGTGTGTGCTGTCGCTTTGAGGGAAAGAGTGGTCTGGAGGGCTGTGTTTGTCACGGACACCCCCGTGGGGGCCACTTGGATGGAGGTCCTCTGCTCTGGCTCTCTGTGTCCTCACAGATACTTCATCTGGAGGATAAATGCCCGGGGGTCTTGACCAAGCAGGATGGAGGCTGTCGAACCCATGGCACAATGCCTGGCATAGAGGAGGGGCTCCTCAGAAGCCACTGCTGTGTGGTGATGTGTCCATCCTTCGTGCTATTTTTGGAAGGGGGCCTGCCTGACGTAGGCCCTTGCCAAGGTGTGGGACCTGCAGAGGTAGGGGTGCAGGACAGCGAGTATATGTGCAAAGGCTTGAAGCTGGGGAAGGTAGACCCCACTGTGGGGCCAGCGAGGAGCCGGGACCCCACTGTTGTTGAGAAGCATTGGGGAGGCGTGTTCTTGTGGTCCGCAGGGCTGGTGTATGGAGAGCACGCATATCAGCAAAGCTTGGGAGGGGGTGGTAGAGGCCACAGGGGCGAAAGAACCAAGGGATCGAGATAGTATGGGGTCCTTCGTGGTAAGCGGGTGTGTGTGGGGGGGGCAGGTGGGTCTGCAGCGTCATTCCACCACCTGCCCCGTCCTGTTGTCTCAGCAGAGCAGGGCCCTAGCTAATGAGGGGTCGGGGTTCAGGGAGAGTGGGAGGAGCGGGGTCATGAGGGCTGGGCAGCGTGGGAAGCAGTCGCCAACCACCGCAGACTTGCCTGATGGCCAGAGCCAGCCCACCAGGCGGCGGGCCAGGGTCTGCTGATTATGCACGGCACTCCTCGATGGCCAGAACTTTGGGGTAAGAACAGTGGCTCATAAATGTTAGCTAACGTTCATGTGCTCTTACTGTGCCGTTTGGATCTGCCCTCACCCACAGTGACCCCATGTACTGTCGCTGTGGTCATTGCCCCACACATTATGGCGGAGGAACCTGAGGCTCCCAGACCCCAGCTCGGTCCCCCAAGGTCACCCAGCTCGTCAGTGAGGGGGCTCGGGGTCAGACCTCGTCTGTGTGCTTGAGTGTCCCACCCCCACGCCTGGGGGGCGTGGGGAGGCCTCTTCCATTCTCTGGTCTTCATTTAGTACCTGCTGTCTACACCTCACAGAGAAGGTTCTCTTTCCAAACTTCAGTTTGAGTTGAGGTGTGGGGTCAGCCTGGGGGGGTTGTGGAATAGTAGGCGGAGGTGTGGGGTGAACGGAACAGGGTGCATGGGCGGGGGGCACTCGGCCGCGTCTTTGCTCGGCCAAAGCATAGAGGGAGCGGTGGGCCGGGCAGCCTGCACGAGTGGAACAGCCTGGGGTGGGGGTGGGCTGCAGGGAAGAAGGTGGCAGCCCTGGAGGGCAAGGACAGAGTTCTGGAATCCACAGAAGACTTGTCTCAAAGGCATGCTCGCCCTTTACAACAAGCTTGTTCTCTCTGGTTAATAAATTACATTAGGGCAGAGGAATATCTTCTGTAGCATTTTAATTTTCAAAATCCTTGTTTTTCTAGTCAGTTTTAAGTCCTCATTCCTGACAAGATGCTGTCACCCGACACACCACCACACGTTTGCATAAGTAATGAGGCTCCCTGGCCATGGCTTGTGCGGTTTTGGAGCCGTGAGGAGCACAGCAGTGTGGGGCTGACGCAGTCCTGAGCTGTCTGCTCTGGGAGCGACTGCATCCCCTGGGGCCTCCTCAGCCTCCCTGAATGTGGACACGCGGGGTCAGAAACAGGAGGAAGTGAGGCCACGTTGCCCGTCCCCCCGGGCCCCTGCAATGAGCTGCTTTTCCCCTAAAGGGAGGTGAGCAGAGGGAACAAGCGATGGGATTTCTCAGGCGGGGATCCATCCCGGTGGGAAGTTTGGTGCTGATGTGATAGACGCTCCAGCAACTCGTTAGCCATTCCAGATGCATCCGCTCCTGTTTCACCCGAACTTGAGCGGCTTTGCGGCTCCGGTGCAGCCGGCCAGGGGCCAGTTTCCCAGGCTCGTAGGGGGCCTGGCTGGGTGGGGCCGCCCTGCCTCATGTGCCCTCTGCGTCCTGTAAAATTGTTGTCTACTCCCAGCGGCTGCTAATGAGCCATAATAACTGCAGCCCGTGGCCTCGAGGTAAAGGTATAGAATGTTAATAAAAGGTGCGCGATGTTATTTGTGCTAATTAATAGTAGGATCAGGGGAAGCCGTGCGCTGACGGTGATGCTCACGTGTCCTTTTGAACCACGGCTGCTTTCGTGGAGCCAGGTCTGTATTTTTTTCACATCAGCTCAAACTTAGAAGGATCTGTTCTTTCTCACCTGAACATTATGGTAGTTTATGTTTTCTATGCCCTTTTGCAAAGTTATTATTATTATTTTGATTCCTAGGATACGTACTTTTTTGCCTTCATCCCTCCCTTTATTTTGGTTGGTCAATCATTCCTTCATCTTTCTAATTAGCGAGCATTTATTGAGTACCTACTGTGTGCCAGGTACTGATGGACACCAGGACTGCATGGATTAACGAGACGTGTTATCTTGTGCAGTGGTGGTGATTTGGGGTAAATATTTTTGAGCCTCTGACTCAAGGTGCGTGGATGTGCTCCTTCCTTCCTTGACCTCTATCTTTTCATCTCTGTCTCTCTTTTTTAAGATTTTATTATTTGAGAGAGAGAGAGGGAGAAGGAGAGCATGGAGGGAGAGCGAGAGGGAGAAGCAGACTTCCCGCTGAGCAGGGAGCCCGACGTGGGACTCGATCCCAGCACCCTGGGATCATGACCTGAGCCGAAGGCAGAGGCTCAACCAGCTGAGCCACCCAGGCGCTCCTCTCTTTTCATCTCTAAAAAGAGAATGTGGGATATATAATTTTAAAGATGATACAGCTCTGAAACTCAGTGTTTCCATGCTGTACTCAGTTGCATCTTGCAGAATCCATGCAGAATCTACTTCTTCAGTGGAGACTCCTTAATCTCCCTCCTGGGCTGGCCCCTGGCCCGCTCACCACCCACTGCTCACCAGCCCTCTGGCTCTCTGTCCCCAAGGGGCCAAGCCTGGGCCCACTCAGGGACTGCCTTTGGCCATGTCTGTTCCGGGAAGGTTCACGCACAGGCTCCCATGTTCTCCCATCTTCTCAGATACCTTGTCCAACCATCCAGCCACTCGTTCCTGTTCCCACCATTCCCCATCTCACACGTCCCTGTCACCAAGTGAGAGCACCAGTTAGTTGGCATCTCCCCAGCTAGAACAAACGTTTACCAAGTACCTAATAGATGGCAGACACTGTTGCAGGCACTGGGCGAAGAGCAGTGACAAAGTGTGCGGTTCACGTGCCCACACGCATGCTCGCTCACCTGGTGACCTGGCAGGGATCAGGACTGTCCTCTCGGTTTGCTCGGGCAGCTGTAACACAAGAGACTGCGGGGGCTTGAACAACAGAAATGTATCTTCTCACGGTTCTGGAGGCTGGAGGCTGGAGGCTGAGAGCAGGGCGCTGGCACCCCGGTTTGTGGTGGGGATGCTCATCCAGGTTGTGAACTCAAAGCGGAGGAGAGCTTTGCTGTCTCTTTCTCCTTTTCCGAAAGGCTCTAGTTCTGTGGGATCAGTGCTCCCCCCTTAGGAACTCACTACTCTCAAGCCTCTTCCTACAGGCTGCATCTTCACTGTAGTCACATGGGGAGGGTTAGGGTTCCAGCACCAGACTGTGGGGGGCACACAATTCAGTCCACAGCAGTTATGAAGAAAAATGCATCAGGGGAGGGGAGAGAATGTGACCAGGTTATAATTTGCTGTGTTAGATGGTCTGGTCACCTCGGAGCAGGTGATCTGTCAACCGAAACGTGAATGAACGGGAGGTACTGAGTCCTCCCCAACATCCAGGTATCTGGGGGAGGCGCTTTCTTGCCAGAGAACAAAATTTCACATGCGTATGTTCACTCCACCTGAATTTATACTAGTGGATGCCATGAGGTAGGAATCTGTTCTGCTTTTCCATATTGATAGCCAGTTTTCTCCGGGAATGGCCTGTCCCTACTGCACTGCTCTTCACCTTGTGTTTTCAGACCCTGTGTGTGCACACACTCTGTGTGTCCCCGATGTCAAGCCGCACTGTGGTCTTAGCGGTCACTGCCCAGTCACTGCTGGTTTCTAGGTTTGCAGAGCTCCCCCCCCGCCATGCTCTCCAGCACCCTTCTTCTGCTCTGGACCTTGGGAGTCCGTTTTCATGTTCCGTGAGGAAACTCTTCCATGAGATTCTGATTGGAATTACTTGGAATTTACAGGTTAATTTGAACACCACTGGTCCCGTTAAGAGGAGTCTTCCTCCTAGTGAACACTCCCATTTTTTCCATTTCTTTCTATTTAATTCCAGTGCAGTTTTGTCATGTTTTCGTAAAGGTAGCCCTGGTAGTTTTTTATGTGATATTGCCATGACGGCGGTTGAAGATGATGATTGATTTCTCTTGCAGCCAAGGACAAATCTGAGAAAATATTTGCACTGGCCTTTGTAAAGCTGATGAGATATGATGGGACCACGCTGAGGGACGGGGAGCATGATCTCATCGTCTATAAGGTATACCGCTTGCTTGGGGCCGTATTGCCTGCAGGGACTGCTTCACTCCTCTCTGGGACTCCTCGCCTGAGTTGACGTTTCCTGTCTTTGTGAGAAAGCTGCTCTCTCGCTACACTTAGGTATCCGAATGCACATTTCAGATGACCGGCCCTTTTGCTGGTCCTAATGAGAGAGGATGATGTGCAGTACACGTTAACATGGATGAATCCACAAGAATAAGGGAAATCATTAAACAGTTTTGCAAATGAAAAAGAGCAAATACCATGATGGTTAAAAGGATTAAGGATAGCAAGAATTGGATGTCCTTGATTGTGACCGACATGCTCGTAATTCAACCCACAGGCAGAGGCGAAGAAGCTGGAGGACGCTGCCACGTACTTGAGCCTGCCCTCCACGAAAGCAGAGTTAGAAGAAAAGGCCCACTCGGCCACGGGCAGGAGCATGCAGAGTCTTGGGAGCTGCACCATCAGCAAAGACTCCTTCCAGATCTCAACTCTCGTGTGCTCCACCAAACTTACCCAGAACGGTGAGTTTGGTGATGGCCCTGTGTTCCCCCGCGGTTTTCCTCCCTCTACCCTGTCCCTTTCCGGCTCCCCGGCCCGCTCTCCGCCCCACGCGTCCTCTGTGCTCTGTGTGCTGGTGCTCGCCGGCATGGGTGTCCTTGGACCAGAAGGGGGCGTGGCATCCACGGCACTTGAAAGTTCACTACAATTTTGGTTTATTAAACATTAACCTTAATGAGAGATAAACCACTGGGTTTGCTTTCACAGGTTTTTGGCCAAAGGAAGGTAGCATGGCTTAAGGGAAAACACGGGATTTGGAGTCAGACCAAAGACCGGGTATGGAGCCCTTGCCCTGTGCTCGCTCACCCTGGAAGTGACCTTGAGTGAGGGCCTGTGAAACCGAACTTCACTTTCCTCATCTCTGCACACATGCGGATGTGATGTCTGCCTCAGAGGGCTTCGTGAGGGTGTGGGGGTTACACATGCTGGAGGATCTGAGATACCCGCTCTGTGTGTGTGCCTTCCTATCTCCCAGCTACTCACGGAGATAGTTGCCAGTTATCTTTACTTTTAAACGTTGGTTTGGATGACATTTCTAGTTCCCTGACCCATTGAATCACACAGAAGCGTGGTGTCAGGGGTGCCTGACGTCCTGTGCCGGGCCGGCTGGGCTGCCTCATTACCACTGCTTGCAGACTCCTAAGCAACGTGGCCGTGCGGCCCGGGGCCCGTCTTACTCACTGTGTGCTGTCTGGAGCAGCAGAGGCCCCTCTGCACACTTCCTACATTTACAGATTGCAATCCCCAAATGTGGCCGTAGCACAGCCGTGCAGAGAGACTTGATCCTCTCTTGAAACTCAGCTTGAAAATCCAGTTTTTCCTCTTCACCACCCAATATGGATTTTGATTATTGATATTGATATTATGATATTGATTGTCCGTAAATCTTGGCAGTAGTCTCGGAGTTGTCTGAGGGAGAGTCATTGTTTGGACTCTAACAGGGTAAATGTGGGACAAAGGGACCCCATCATCAGGAAGCCATGGCATTGGAGTGGAGAGTGGGCTGGGTGTTCCCAGTCTCCGTGCCTGCCGTCTCCCCTGTGTTCTGCCGGCCTGGACAAAGTGTGCTTCCTCACCGCTTCTCCTGAGTCAGCTGTGTGGGGGAACGTGTCACTCAAATGCGGGAAGGCCATTTGGACATGTCTCTCTAATGTTATCTTCATCATCACGGTTGCCCGAAGTATTTTGAATTCTCCTAGCTGGTGGTGTGCAGTCATCTCCATAAGCAAATGCAAACCCTTACCTGGGCATTGGGTTCAGCAAATCAGGTGCCAGTTTGGGACTGTGTTATGGGAGGGGTGCCCCACAGGTCAAATGTTACTCTCTGGATGTGGTCCTGCGAGTTCCCTAATCTGACGGCTACACCGTCCAGGGCCTCAGTGAACTCAGGGCAACGGCAGCCTCACCGGTAAGTCGCTACCCCATACGTGTGGCACTTAGCTTTTCATTATGTGCCGGACAAATGAGAGGTGCTGTGTATTGCCGTTTCCTTTATGTAGGAAGCCACCCATCTTATGCATGGGTCATGCTCCAGAAATATGTTTGGAAGTTGTTATTTGGAACTTGAATATATTTTCCCCATCAAAACAATGTTCGGAAGAGCAGTTAGGTTGGGAGGCCCGCCCACAGAATCTTTCTTAACCCACGGATTGTTGTAGAAGGGGACTGTGAACCAGAAATCTCCCAAGGTATTAAGTAGCAGCAATCGCCCAGGGGTGTGATGTCGACCCCTCACACCTCCCAGCTCCTTGGCTGTCATCAGTCACAGGGTGATTCCCTCCCTGGAACTGAGGGAATGCGCACCCTACTCTCCGAAGCAGCTGTTGCCTGGCAACAAGGAAATTCCAGAGTGATGCTGCTCACCAAGAATCAAGGGGACATCTTTTGGCTTTCACTGCACAGCAGCCAATGATTCCTCTTCTTGGGATGGCGCTGTGGCAGGTGGTATTGCGAGATGGAGCTGCCCCACTTGGCCTCTGAGCAGTGAGTCCCAGATTCTCATTCTGGGAGTCATTTTTCTGCGTCGTGATTTGTTCCTGAGAAGTTCCATTACTTAGGGAAAAGCGGTGGCTGAATTGTTCATCGAGGTTTGTATTAAACATCTCTGTTCTCAGCATTACTGGATGCTGTGGGGGATAAAATGAGAAGTATAGGATGTGATTCGTCTCCTCAATTAGCTTCCCAGGTAATTAGAGAGAAGTCACAAAACACGGAATGACCATGGGCTCCCCGGAATGAGGACTGGGTCGGGGAGCGCCGGTCTGACCCGGGTAGCCGGGGCGCTGGTCAAGCTCTGTTTTCTTAAAACACACCCCCTCCTCAGAGGCCTTCTTCCACTGTTCATTTGCCAGTTGTACGTTTTCTCAGATTTACCTTACAGAGGTCAGCCTCAGCCTCCCTCATACCTAAAGTGCCACTAACTTTGCGTAGATTCCAGATTATTAACCACTTGCCATTAATAAAACAAAACAAAACAAAAAAACAACACTGGTGAGATGGAAATCTCCCTTAACCCTGGGGCCAAGAGCAGGTCCAGGCAGGATGTGACCTTTGTCATTACTTCGCCTTCCTTTAGAAAGGAAGAAAATATGTTAATTTTCACTGAGAAATGAAAACATCTTAACTTTCCCCATGAATGGTTAAAATTTTCACTTCTTGATCATCTTGTTGGTGGACGGCTGCTCTTGTCTGGGTATCTTGCCGAGCACTTTCTCCACGTCACACCCTTTAACTCTGGCACCAGCCCTGTAATTTGGCAACGTCGTACTCAGCATTCAGAGAGGTAAACTGAGTTGAGGTTCCTTGCCCAAGGTCGTGGGGTCGTGGCGTGGCCCGGTGTGTGTGTGAGCCTCTTACGTGGTGTTTCAGCTCCTGTCCTCTCTGTTTCCATGGGTCCCCTTGTCAGCTGCACTTGGGGGCTAAGGACAGATAAATAAGAGCAAGTGTTTTGGTGCTCATCACATGAATAATTCCTTTTGTGTGGTTTAGTCCTCAATAGGTGTTTTGTGTTCCCTGAAATGCTACCTATTGCCAAAATTACATTTTTCTTTTCGATATTAACTAGGGTTTATTTTGTTGTTGTTGTTTTTTTTTTGTTTTTGTTTTTTTAATGGAGGTACTTTGTGTAGCTGAAGTTTGTTCCCAATGAGCATAAACGGTAAATTGGATGCACTTTGCTAATTGTGTTTTTTTTTTTTTTCACGTAATGGGATATTAATATAACTTCAAGTGAAGATTGTGTAGGCACATGTTCTTTCCTAGAGATGCTTTGAATTCGGTCTTCATGTCTTCAAGAACATCTTGCTGCCTTAAACAAAATCATTTCTGGACCTCGTCTTCCGCATTTAGTCTGTAAAAATCCATCCATTCAGTCTGTGTTGTTTCTGTTAGAAAACAAACGAAACAAAAATTCGGCCATAGAAATGAACAGCCCTGGAAGGCCAGGCCAGGGTGAGGTCAGCGGTTGCCCTGTGGTTCAGGCTCCCTGTGGCCTTGCAGTTTCTGTACCTGAAGGTACATTTCTTATTTTATGTTATTTAATTAAACAAAACAAACAAAACAAAACATGTTCTCAAGAAGGAAAAATCCACTTGGTAGATTTCAGGGAAGCACTTTGTGGGTGAGCAGCCTCCTTCCAGACTCTCTGCTGGGCTGAGTATACCTTCTTGCAGATTGGAGAGGCCAGCCCTTTTTCCTTAAGCTCCTGAATGCATTTTAAAAAAAGATTTATTTATTTATTTGAGAGAGAGAAAGAGGAGACACATGAGTGGGGGGAGGGGCAGAGGGAGGGAGAGAAAGAATCTCAAGCAGGCTCCCCGCTGAGCATGGAGCCTCAGTTCATGGCCTGAGCTGAAATCAAGAGTTGGCCACCCAACCGCCCAAGCCACTCAGGTGCCCCCCGAACACATTTTTAAGAAACTTCAATGTGGAAATCATTTCATGGGAAATGTAGTTAGAAATAATGAATTCAGCCATACTAGGTGTCAAGTATGTTCTAGAACGAAATGAAGTATGGAGCAGCAAATGTTTCCAAATAGGGTTGATTCTTCTGTTTCAAAATTACGTCGAGACCCTCAGCTGCTCCATGAGGAAGGGAGACAAAGCTGTTGCTGGGAGGAGCTGAAGCTGATTCTGTGTTTTCAGTGGACCTGCTGGGGCTCTTGAAGTGGCGTTCCAACACCAACCTGCTGCAGCAGAACTTGAGACAGCTGATGAAGGTGGACGGCGGCGAGGTGGTGAAGGTAACACGCACCTGGGGGTGCTTGCTCTGCTTTTCTTCCACGTGTGAACGGATCTAGGCACTGCCTCCATGGTAGCGTGGGCCTCTGGTTATAATCGCTCGGACGGATGTGGACATGCACCTGGAAGTGGACAGAGCCGGCTTGGATTCCGGTTGGGAGGGCGGTCTGGCTTCATGGGGTTGGGCTCTGGGATCAGCCCAGTCTTGGGTTCTGGCTCCTCTTCTAGTGGATCCTCACTGTGGGATGGGCAAAGGTGAAATAACCTCTTCCAGGCCTACTTTCTCTTGCTGTAAAAAGGAGACAGCAGTAATGCCTTCTCGTAGGGTTGTTTGGAGGTTTGTGACACCTGTAGCCTGGACCTGGCACGTGGGGTCGCCAGCATTTGGTCCTGTTCTCATCTTATCAGCATTATTACCATCGTGTTATTATTAGTCCTGGCTCATGATTCACCTAGGACTTCTGCGATTGACCTGGAGAGATGGGTGCTGTGGCATGAGGCTCACAGCCCTGGGCGTCCTGTCTTGGCCATTTTTTTCCCCCATGTGATCTTGGACTTATTTCTTAGCCTTACATAGAGCAGGCTCTGGAGAAGTGTCAGGTACCCTCTTGAATTGTTACCTGCAGGGTAGGACAGTGAGACTGGGGTGATGCGAGATGCTTTGGAGCGCCCCAGTTCTGTAATTCCTCATTAGGGAATTGTTGCTTCTGATGCTAGGCCATTCTTGCCTCTCATTGGCTCAAATGACGTTTCCTCTTTTTTTTTTTTAAGATTTTTTTATTTATTTGAGAGAGAGAGAGAGAGAGAGAGGGAGCACGAGTGGGAGGGGCAGAAGGAGAGGGACAGAGAATCTCAAGCCGACCCTGTGCTGAGCGTGGAGCCCGATGCGGGGCTTGATCCCATGACCCTGAGATCACGACCTGAGCTGAAACCAGGAGTCAGACACTCATCCAGCTGTGCCACCTAGACGTCCCGACTGTTCCTTTTATATAAGGAAACTCGTTTCCATTTTCAGGAGGCCCCATTTGGCCTGCAGACAATAAGCCTGTCCACACTGGTGGCGTTCTGTGAGCGCCTGTCTGTCCCTGGCTCAGTCCTTCGCCCTCCATGAGAGATGATTGCCGAAGAAGACTGCCTTATCTCTGTAAAAATTAATTACTTAAAATGGCCTTAATTAAACAGCAATGTGGTTAACTTCAGTATAAATTAATTTGGTTGCACCACTTTCTGAAATTCATTGTATAACCATTCAAACATATCCTTGCTAATCTTCTGATTTTAATCATCATCTTTTTTAGGTTCTTGTCTGCTACCTCTGGCTTGGACAATGTTAATTGCATTTTAAACTTCCCTGGGTTCTGTAACTTCCCTGGTTCAGATGGAAACTGGGTGAATAAGTTAACGTAACTTTAGAAGATACACAGTTAATGAGATTTTTGTCCTTTTTCATTTTTCGTTTCATTGTCCATTTTCATTTTCATTTTCATTCATACAATCCCTGTATCACATCAGGAATTAGCTGTATTTCTGTTGGCCTATTGTTACACGTTAAGGAGAAGATCTAGAACCATCTTGTCTTATTGCTGTCCTTCACTCCCCTTACCTAATCTATTACCAAACCCTGTTGTTCAGCCCTGGAAATGGTTTTCACCACCCCCTCCTTCCCGTGTGTGCTGGTACCAGCAGGTCTGAATGACCTGTCCGTCCATCGCTGGCTCGTCCTGTGTACCCTGTAGGTCTAGAGAGGTGAATGGACTGTCTGAGGCCACGCGGCTGTTAATGGGAGCCAGGGTTGGAGGGATTCCCAGCCTGCATGGGGCTCCTTTTACTCTGAGAACACCATAGACTGAGCTTATTCCATTCATTCAAGGCCCCCTCCCACCCTTAGGTGTATTTATAACTGGTAGGAGAGAGATGACATGACTTGATGGATTAAGAACAGTATTGACGTATTTAGTAAAAGATACAGTTGCCCATTTTGGTGGAAAATGAAAATGGTGATTATTTTGGGCTTCCAGTGGATAGTCTTCGAGAGAGGGCAGGTGTCAAAAGGAGCATGTTTGTGGCTCTGTGTGTGGGACCTCCTTGAGGAGGATGCTGGTATCCCTGTGCCTCCGAGGCTTGACAGCCAGGTGCGGGCAGCTCCCAGTCTCCCTGCCATGTTTCTGGGCTACTGATTATGTCATCTGTCTGCCTGGGATGGGTAGTCCTACTGTAGGGACTCTGTGTGTGAACCGAGACGAGCCAGGGCTTGGCACCTGGTGAGCCAGTTGGCAGTAACATCGGGCAGTTAGCAGATGGTGTAAGGGTTTGACCTCTGCAAAGATGTTTACAAACAGAAAATGATGGGAAATAATACAAAAGTAACAAGATGGTGTGGGCCCCCAGTAATTGTGGGCTTGAGGAAGCCCTTGACGTCCAGACCAGAACGGGGGCGGGGGGTTTCATTCCCCTGCTGCTTGTATGTGACACTTCTCTGGCATAAAATAGGTGGTGGGTGGGTGGCAGAGTAGAATGACGGTTTGGGGCACCTGGCTGGCTTTGTCAGAAGAGCATGCAACTCTCAGTCTTGGGGTCATGAGTTCAAGCCGTACGTTGGGTGTAGAGATTGCTTAAATAAATAAAACTGGAGGGAAAAAAAAGAACATAATGAGGGTTTTATGCACCGGTGCGTCTCAGATCTCTAACTAGGTTTGGGAGTACGTTCCCCTTCCTGAGGGAGATCTGTGGCTTTGGGTTTGGGGCTGTTGAAAACTTTCACAGCACAAGAGGTAGCAGTGGGGCGAGCGCTGGTTTTGGGAGCAAGTCCCAGTGGTTTGGTTCCTCAGGCTGAGTGTGCTAACCACTTGAGACCATCTGTGGGGACCTGAGGACCCCTCTGGTTCTGTGTGTTGTGTGCATGGGCTCAACCTTCCAGGAAGAATCTGGACCGGACTTCCCTTTCAGCTGTCTCTTTGACACCCTGGCCATGGGACCTTCTCACCTATTCTTTGGTTTTGCATAACAGCTTCATTGAGATACAATTCACACACCATAAAGTGCACTCTTCGTTTGCACTGTTCCATGGTGGTAGTATATTCAAGAGTTGGCGCAACCATCTCCACTATCTGATTCCAGAACATTTCCATCATGAGAAAAAAATAACCCTGTAACCTGTCCGCAGTTACTCCCTACTGTCCCTGCAACCGTAATCTACGTTCTGTCTCTATGGATTTGACTATTCTGGATTATTTTATATAAATTGAATTAGACAGTCTGTAGCCTTTCATGCCTGGCTTCTTTCAGTTAGTATTATAATGCTTCCAGAGCATAGTGTGCCATGTATCAGAACTTCATTCCTTTCTATGGCTAAATAATAAATATTCCAATGTATGGATTTGTTCTCCCATTTGTCAGCTGGTGGACATTTGGATGTTCGCCACACTTTGACATTTATGAGCAAAGCTGTCGTGAATAATTGTGTACAAGTTTTGGCGCGGACATATGTTTTCCATTCATTTGGATACATACCTACGAATGGTTGCCCATGTGGCCAACATAACATTTAACCCTTTGAGGATTTGTCACACTGTTTTCAAAACCATCGTACTGTTTTACTTTTCCACCAGTGATGTGGAAGGGCTCAGTTCCCCTGAGTCCTTGCCCACACTTGCCGTACCGCTTGTGTCTTGATGATAGCTTTCTCAGTGGCGGTAGGTCATATCTCACTGTGGTTTCAATTTGCATGTCCCTAATGACTCATGATGACATATCTATACTTTATTCTCTTTTATGTCCAGTATTCTTTCATGTGGCCTTCTGCCTTTTCTTGAACTCCTCCACAGACCGGGAACTCAGTACCTCCAAGATAGTCTTCTTGGTCTGTCTTACGCTTCTTCTGGGGGAAGATGGAGATAGGATCGGAAGGCAGTTTCTAGTGTGACATAACTTTGGAGTCTCCTAATTTTTTCTTTCCTTAATTAATTCATGATGGTTTGTCATTCTGTGCTCTCATATTTGTTTGGTGAATTACAGTAGGCTATAAAAGAAATTTCTGAATTCCTCTTGAATAAAACGTGCTTCCTGGTGTTCTGCTGGGTGCCCCAGTTTCAGTCACACAGCTCTTCCGTCTGTGGGCATCTGGGTTTGTGATAGGTCCTTCATTATACTCAGCTGGACATTCATCCCTGTGTGGCTTCTGCCCACTCCCTTGCTCAGATCCTACACTCAGAGTTTGGGATTAGGCAGAGCCAGGCTTCCGAGAGCTGCTGTTGAGCTCTTTGTCATCAGACTGGTAAAGACCAGGAAAAGGGTTGGAGAAATTTACGGAGGGGGGACCATAGAGCATTTCCCTGTTACCAGTCCTCCTCTGCTTGGCTCGGGGTGCCATGTCTTTGTTCTGAGTTCACTCATCTCAGTTTTTGTCTTGTGCATCTAATGGCTGGGAAAAGTCCCTGTAGTGTATGGCTTCATTGGTGACATTCGGGACAGGTGGGTGTTTGGGGTATGGCCGAAGATGGTAGTTATTCTAGGTTGGGGGAAAGTGAGGTGAGTTTACTGCGTCTGCTGACATTTTGTGTGACTCTAGTTCCTCCAGGACACCTTGGATGCCCTCTTCAACATCATGATGGAGAATTCCGAGAGCGAGACGTTTGATACGTTAGTGTTTGATGCTCTGGTAAGAGGCCTCTACTTTTCATCCGCTCAGATGTTGAGGAGCTTTTCATGCTGCAGCCTTTGAAGCTGGGGGAGGGGGTCCCTCCCGGTCACCTTGGAAGTGTTTTCCGTTGTAAATCCAGTCGAAGCAGATGGGTTGCAAGGCAGAGGGTGGTGTTCACTGGGACACTGTAGTTAGGCCAATGTCATTTCTGGGGTGAGAAGAGGGAATGTCAGAAAATGTTCTAGTCCCCGGACTCCCACCACGGTGCAGATGATTCAGGTGAGGCTTGCGTTATTTTACTAATGAAAATATTGATTAATTGAACAGGTATTTATCATTGGACTAATTGCTGACAGAAAATTTCAGCATTTTAATCCTGTTCTGGAAACCTACATTAAGAAGCACTTTAGTGCAACTTTAGCCTACACGTAAGTTCATTTTTGTTGTTTTAAAACCAACACTCCATTTTGTAGGTTTGTTACTAAGTGCCTTTTTCATATACTTTTGTCTGTGGTTCTGTATGTGCCCCCTGCCCCCAACTCTGAATTTACTGGGATATTTTTTATTATTGTTTCCCTCTTAACAGACCTAGAAATCTTGTTGAAAGAAGATATGTAATAAATTATCATAACATTCTGGGATAAATTCTTGTTCTCCTCCATACCTTCCATTTGTCTTTGAAATTTTTAGTTTATGCTCAGTGAACCTGATATATGCCTCCCTGCAGCTTCCCAACCAGCTTTTGGCAAATGAATAAATGGATGTGTTCCTGGTTTGAGGTTATTGGTTGTTTAGTATGAATGAAATTCAGTTTTGTACCTCTTAGTGTCTCCTTTTGCTCTTTAAAGAGGGCCTTCCTTTTTGTTCTAGACGCTTCAGCTATAACTAACTTGGATTCTAACTGCCCACCCAGTTGCCCTTGACCTGCCCCCACAACCCCATACCTGTCCCCTGGGCATCTGTCAGCAGCTGGAGCAAATGTGGGATTTTCAGACCTGCGAGGCGGCTCTCCTGGTGTTGACCAGCACCATCCAGGAACTCGGCTTCACCTACAGCTCTGTCGCTTACAAGTTCAAGTCTCTTAATCTCTCTGGGCCTTAGCCTTCTCCTCAGTAAACAGGCATGATCTTAGGGTTTCTTGAAAATTTTAATGAGTTATTACATGTTAAGTGTTTGAAGTAATCCTTGGCACTTAGAAAGCACGAAGCAGTTGTTAGGTTTCATTATTATTAGAATGGTTAGGATGAGTTACTCTGCCTCTGTCACAGTGGGATTTATCAGCATTTATTCCAACTTTGAATCGTGTGTGAGTTGCAATGAAAAAAGATGTAAATAATTTCTTTAAGAACATCCCTCCCCTTAGAATCACTAGAAATGGTTCTCTTTAGTGCCAGTAGCTTGAGTCAAAGCTCAGATGTGCCTTGACCGTATTTAAGTCAGAATCTGTTTCCTTGCCTGTATGCGGCCATGAACTCAAGGTCAGAGGTCTGATGCCAGCTATCTGTGTGATGTTGGTCATCCTGTTCCAGGCTCTTTCACGTCTGCCTCGCGTGGCTGAGTGGGCAGAGAGCTGCCGCGTCCTCACGCACACAGAACAAGCTGCGACAAGTCCTTTGGGCTTGCTAATAAGTGTTTAAAGCGATTTGTTCTCTTCATGGAAACGTTCAGTATGACTGCACTTTGGACAGTTCCTTTCAGATCATGGGCGCCATCTTGCTATGGCGACCAAGCAGGGTTCCCCGGAGTGGCCTGTAAGTGGCTCCTCATGTGGCACGATCTCCCTCCGAGTCACATGCCACATGTCTGTGTCTTTATTGAAATGTGGCCACACTGCTCTTCTCAGATGAGCTTTTGTATTGGAATTTCAGAGAATCCGCACAGTGAGTAAGCTTGCCATGCTGTCTTCCAGACCTTCTGTTGGCACCACTCTCTCTGTGCCTTTGTCATAGGTGGTGAAGTGAAAGTTGGGGAGTCTCTGGCAAGTTACTGAATGGAAGAAACAAAGAGTACTGCTTCATCTTTCAGATAGGGTGGGACTGAGCTGAGAATCCATATCCTCCTGTTCGGCCCCTGTAATCTGCAGGAAGGGAGATTCATTTTGGAAAATAACTATCCTTATCATGTTTTGATAAAGTAGCAACCCTAGGTGCTTCCTTGGCAGTGTGAATCTGAGTATTTAAGCCTTGAAATACCAAAAGAGATAATTCTGATTCACACAGCTCTAACCAAATCGTGGAAGGTTGTCTCTGTGTTAATGGAGTGCTCACGGCGGTCTCTGGGCCTGAGGATGCTCTGGTAGTAAGGATCATCACGGAGGGTCTCCTGGCCGCTGCCCCTTAGAAGCCTCGGCAGGCACAGATGTAGGTGAGACTCTCTCCCAGATAGTTTCTTTACCTCTTTCCTTGGATAATGTTGAGATCTTCAGCCTTTCTCCACAAAGAACTCTTAGGAGAAGAACTGAAAGGTGCCTGGGCTGTAGCTGTTACCTGCCAGTGTTCCGGCACCCCTGCACAGGTGGTGCGGACGCCAGAGCCCCAGGAGAGCGACAGGTGCTGGTCCAGGCGAGAAGGGAGGGAGGCATCAGCTTTGGGGACTGTTCTTCCAGAAAACCAGCAGGGGCAGGCTCCTTTCTGTCCACTGAGCTGCTTTTCCTGGAGCTGGCTTAGGTCGTGCCTCTACTTAACTGACGCTCCATTCGGTCTCCCTCACAGCTGGTGCCAGGGGCTTGATCTTTCTGCCAGTACAGGTGGTCTGGCTCATGTGGATATGGGTCTTTGGACTTCCTCATTTATTTTCTGGTTCTGGGTCATTCTCTTCGCAGATCATTCCTTTCTTTGTATCTATCTATCATCTGTCTATTTATTTTTGATGAATCTGTTGGGAAAATTCCTAAGCTGTGCTCAATGGAATATATATTTCTTGGGATATCCATGGGTTTAATAAGAAAAGGTGTCTGGTCAGTAAGCTTGAGAAAATAAGTTAAATCAGGTGAAACAGGTTGTATGGCAGGACTTTAGATGTTCTCCCGTGCCTTGAGAACTACCAGAAGACGTGTGGGAGCCCAGGGAGCCTGTGGGGAGAGGACCTCTCTGGCCCCCTTCTTCCCAGCACCTTGCAGGGATGCTCCTCTGAGAGTGTCAGGCTTCTTTGCTAGGGTTCTGCAACCTGATGAGTGTTAGAAATGACTTCACATCCACTTGGTCACCCAGGAAGCTCTTTGTTGTGATTTATCAGGACAGGGATTGCGCTCAGGACTGTTCTGAGGTCATCCTTAATGCCCGTTACAGGTGCTCTTATGGGTATCTTATAATAGTCTCCACTAACAGTCTGTTGTGGACGGGCTCACAACTTAGCTGGAAATGTTGGCAGTGCCCTAACAGGTTATTTTTATAAGTATAATGGAGAGTTCTTGTTGAATGACATGAACCATTGCGGATCAGAGACGTTTGGTTAATGGGGTAATCTTGGTTGTTGCCACACAGGCAGCACATACGTGGCTAGTTTTTGGAGAATTATAGTGCAGCCCAGTACACTAAAGCCAGAAGCTATATTGAAGTTAATTTAGCTGTTCTTTTATGATTTGGAAGCACTGCTTGTGGGTCAGCCTTATGAACAGTGAACAATGATTATTAGTTTATGGGCCAGAAACAGTAGAAAAATGTAGAAGTTTGGGCAGAATTAAAAATTGATTATTGTCACTGCTGCCGCTGTCATGGGAAAATGATAGAGGCAGCTCGATGTCGAAAAAAGAAAAGCATTGCAAACAAGGATATGGCTATGAAGAAAATGCCTTCAATTTTATTTAATGTTGGGAAAACTAGTTT